>NC_000078.6:9447500-9780833 GCF_000001635.26 Mus musculus
AGGATGGGGGGGGAGAGAGAGAGAGAGAGAATATGAAAGATTCTACCACCCTACTTATGATTATGTGGATCATAATTGGGTCTATACACGTTATTTTATGAAGTCAACTAAGCAGAACACAGCAAGACATCACATGATATAATTTATATATAGAAATTGAATAGTCAAAGTCAGAAGCAGAGAGTAGAGCTACAGTTGCCAGAGTTTGTGCCACTGAAGGGTGGTGAGGAACTGGGGAAAAGTTGCTTAAGGCGCACAATGCTTTAGTTATACAAGGTAAGTAAACTCTGAAAATCTGTTGAAGCATACACTGCCTGTAGATAACTATATTATCTTATATTTTCAAATTTTGCTATGAAGATAGATTTTATGACAGTCTATTCTTTTTTTTTCAGTCTATTCTTATAACAAGATGAGATAACAATTTTAAAATCCTGTAGAAGGAATCTTTGGAAGGTGATTGACAGGTTTATTGTCTTTATAATGGTGATGGCTTTATGGCTCTATGCTTAATCCAAAAGTCACAGTGATATATAGTGTAAATACTTATAACTTTTTAGAGATCAGTAATATCTCAATTTAGTGACGTAGGAGAAGAAAGATTCTCACT
The DNA here is from genome assembly GCF_000001635.26 of Mus musculus. NCBI lineage: Eukaryota > Metazoa > Chordata > Mammalia > Rodentia > Muridae > Mus > Mus musculus. Next base: position 9,448,111 of record NC_000078.6, read on the forward strand.
GACTGAGGAGATTTCTGGACATCATTTCTCAGCATTGGGAGTGTGTTTTGGCCATGATGGAGCTGCAGGACACAACTGTATCAGGAGGCACATGGCATTCATCACTCCTTGTCACCTGTCTTACATTAGGCATTCATTCCTCTGATCTCCCTTCCACTTCTGCCAGTAGTATCCAAAGGTCCTCTAGCGTGCACTTGGATCTAACCCTTAAGGAAATAAAATGAAATGAGCTGGATCTCCAGTACACTTTTTTCTCTGTTTTGGAGTCTTTGTCATCTCTCTTGTCATTATCATCTGTTCTCAAGATCATAATGGCAAAGCTGCTGTTCATTGGGAAATATTAAGAGTTTACTGGAGCCTTGATTTTTTATTAGGTATTTATTTCATTTACATTTCCATTGCTATCCCAAAAGGACCCCCCCACGCTTCCCCACCCACTCCCCCACCCAAACACTCCCACTTCTTGGTCCTGGTGTTCCCCTGTACTGAAGCAGATAAAGTTTGCAAGACCAAGGGGCCTCTCTTTCCACTGATGGCCAACAAGGCCATCTTCTGATACATACGCAGCTAGAGACATGAGCTCCGGGGGGTACTAGGTAGTTCATATTGTTGTTCCACCTCTAGGGTTGCAGACCCCTTTAGCTCCTTGGCTACTTTCTCTAGCTCCTCCATTGGGGACCTTGTAATCCATCCAATAGCTGACTGTGAGCATTCACTTCTGTGTTTGCTAGGCCCTGGCATAGTCTCACAAGAGACATCTCTATCTGGGTCCTTTCAGCAAAATATTGCTAGTGTATGCAATGGTGTCAGCGTTTGGAAGCTGATTATGGGATGGATCCCCGGATATGGCAGTCTCTAGAAGGTCCATCCTTTTGATTGAGCTCCAAACTGTCTCCCTCTAACTCCTCCCATGAGTGTTTTGTTCCCAATTCTAAGAAGGGGCAAAGTGTCCACACTTTGGCCTTCGTTCTTCTTAAGTTTCATGTTTTTAGCAAATTGTATCTTATATCTTGGGTATTCTAAGTTTCTGGGCTAATATCCACTTATCAGTGAGTACATATCGTGTGAGTTCTTTTGTGATTGTGTTACCTCACTCAGGATGATGCCCTCCAGGTCCATCCATTTGCCTAGGAATTTCATAAATTCATTGTTTTTAATAGCTGAGTAGTACTCCATTGTGTAAATGTACCACATTTTCTGTATCCATTCCTCTGTTGAGGGGCATCTGGGTTCTTTCCAGCTTCTGGCTATTATAAATAAGGCTGCTATGAACATAGTGGAGCATGTGTCCCTCTTACCAGTTAGAACGTCTTCTGAATATATGCCCAGGAGAGGTATTGCAGGATCCTCCAGGAGTACTATGTCCAATTTTGTGAGGAACCGCCAGATTGATTTCCAGAGTGGTTGTACAAGCTTGCAGTCCCACCAACAATGGAGGAGTGTTCCTCTTTCCCCACATCCTCACCAGCATCTGCTGTCACCTGAATTTTTGATCTTAGCCATTCTGACTGGTGTGAGGTGGAATCTCAGGGTTGTCTTTATTTGCATTTCCCTGATGATTAAGGATGTTGAACATTTTTTCAGGTGCTTCTCAGCCATTCGGTATTCCTCAGGTGAGAATTCTTTGTTTAGCTCTGAGCCACATTTTTTAATGGGGTTATTTGATTTTTTGGAGTCTACCTTCTTGAGTTCTTTATATATATTGGATATTAGTCCCCTACCTGATTTAGGATAGGTTAAGATCCTTTCCCTATCTGTTGGTGGCCTTTTTGACTTATTGACGGTGTCTTTTGCCTTACAGAAGCTTTGCAAGCTTATGAGGTCCCATTTGTCAATTCTCGATCTTACAGCACAAGCCATTGCTGTTCTATTCAGGAATTTTCCCCCTGTGCCCATATCTTCAAGGCTTTTCCACACTGTCTCCTCTATAAGTTTCAGTGTCTCTAGTTTTATGTGGAGTTCCTTAATCCACTTAGGTTTGACCTTAGTACAAGGAGATAGGAATGGATCAATTCGCATTCTTCTACATGCTAAGCACCAGTTGTGCCAGCATCATTTGTTGAAAATGCTGTCTTTTTTTCCAGTGGATGGTTTTTGCTCCCTCGTCAAAGATCAAGTGACCATAGGTGTGTGGGTTCATTTCTAGGTCTTCAATTCTATTCCACTGGTCTACTTGTCTGTTGCTATACCAGTACCATGCAGTTTTTATCATAATTGCTCTGTAGTACAGCTTTAGGTCAGGCATGGTGATTCCATCAGAGGTTCTCTTATCATTGAGAAGAGTTTTTGCTATCCTAGGTTTTTTGTTATTCCAGATGAATTTGAGCCTTGATTTTTAAGGTCATTATTTAATGGGAGAAACAATTGAGTGTAGGTGTGTTAAAGCAAAGAGTAAGCAGGCTCTCTGGTAACGCAGGCCCTGAATTTAAGAGAAGGTGAAATGAAGGAGCTTCTTCTCCTGGTGTGGAGAGTCCCCATGTTTGGTCACAATTTCCCATGTGTTTCTGGGTGAAGGGGAAGTGAGGAAGTGTCTGTGGGGCTGATTCAGTAGGACCTAGAAGGGAAGTCTGGAACAGGCAGGCCCCCAGCCACAGAGCTCTTGGAAAGGGAAGGGAACATGTGGTCCATTTGTGATCTGTTTATTCGTCTGTCTGGTTGTTCTGAGAGGAGGACACAGGTCAGCCAGGGGTCAGCGAGTCAAAACCCTTTGAAGACAGACCCAGCTTCTGAAGTGGATCTGGAGTTGCCTTGCTGGCTCTGTGTCCCACAGTAGTCTGCACACTTGCCAGCTCCTGACCTTCTGCATGTGTGTTGTCTACAAATGTCACTTGGTAGAAAATCAAGTGTGCAAAGACTGTAGCAATCTCTATTTTCCTGGAAGTAAACAATTCTCTCTCGAGCCCTATGAAACCTTAGGAGCTTTAATAGTCACTTCTGGGAAGTTTTAAATTAAAACCTAAGCAATCAAACAGAGTTCTTCCCTCACCCTTCATCAGCTATCAGCTTAGAGAAGTATGTAAATGACTTCAGGGCTTGGTACACATATAAGGGCAAGAGCTTAGTATAGTTGTCTGCACTCTTTCCTTTGTTGTCAGGAATGTCTTTATTACCTCCATAGAGTTGCTGGTTTTTGTTTCTCCTGGTGGTATACATGGCCCATCAGATTTTCTGGATCTTCTATCCTGTGCCCTCATTGCTGCTGCTGGCCTCTAGTCTAATGCCTTATAGTCCAAAATCTTTCCCAAGGCTCCAGAATAGGTTTAGGAGTTCTCCCATATTCCCTTTCTTCTTAAATGTTCCAATATCCTCATGTAGTTCAATGCTCTGGGGCAAAGGCATATCTGAGTGACTCTGTATCTTTACCTGCTGTATAAATAATAGAAATCAAAGCACTTTCTCCCAAGATTCCCACATAGCCTGTGTGCTAATTCAAACCACTTCCCTTGAAGGAAAGGCTGTCTAGAAATGAGGTGTGAACGGAACATGAAGTCTAGACTCAGGAGTGGAATACTGACCCTTGACCCTTTTCTCATTTCAATTTTCTTTTCTATCCAAAAGACTGCGTTCATACAGTTTTTGATGGGGAAATCTACTGTCATAGTTAAGGTTTCTATTGGTCTGATAAAAACACCATAATAAAAAACAACTTGGGAAGGAAAAGTTTTATTTTATCTTACAATTGTAGTTCAGTGTGAAGGCAAGTCAGTGTAGGAACTCAAATAGGGCAGGAACCTGGAGGCAGGTAGTGATGGAGAAGTCATGGAAAAGTGCTGCTTACTGGCTTGCTTCTCATGGTTTGCTCAGCTTGCTCCTTCATAACATCTAGGACCACCAGCCCATTGGTGGCACCACCCCTGGTAAGCTGGGCCTTCCTACAGTAAGCACTAATTATGAAAATGCACCACATGCCTGCTCACAGGTCACTCTAGTGGTGACATTTTCTCAGTTGTTGTTCCCTCTTCCTAGAAGACTCTATGTTCTATCAAGTTGACATAACATAGGACTGAGCTCAGGGGTCCCCGATGGAAGAGTTGGAGAAGGGACTGAAGGAGTTGAGGGGGTTTGCAGCCCCATGGAGGGAGCAACAGTGTCAACAGGCCAGACCCCCAGAGCTCCTGGAGACTGGACCACCAACCAAAGAATACACATGGAGGGACCCATGGCACTAGCCGAATATGTGACAGAGACTGGCCTTGTTGGACATCAGTGGGAGGAGAGGCCCTTGGGTATTGGATCCCCCAGTGTAGGGGAAAGCCAGTGAAGGAGACCGGGACTGGTTGGGTGTGTGTGGGAACACCCTCATAGAGGCAGGGGGAGGGGAGATGGGATAGAGGGTTTCTGAAGGGGAGACCTGGAAAGGGGAAAATATTTGAAATGTAAATAGAGAAAATATCCAATCCCCTCCCTGCAAAACCCCAACTAGGTAGCACATCTACCTCATCCTGACGTAACTTTTTATGACATAAGATTACTGTCTTTACCCAATGTATTTGTTGAATACTCAAAATACTTTCGTGTGTGTGTGTGTATTTGTGTATGTGTGTGTGTTTGAGGAATGTCTCACGTGTGGGCCAGAGGTCAGCCTTGTAAGCCATTCCTCAAACACTGTTTAAAGTTTATATTAAAAATGATCATTAGCACATTGGCCTGTAACTCACCAATTAGGTTAGGCTGGCTGGCTAACAAGCCCCAAGGACTCCCTGTGTCTTTTGTTCTCCAGAATTAATATTATATTGCCCCCATAACTGTTTTTAAATGTGGGTTGCAAGATCAAACTCAGGTCCTCATGTTTGTGTGACAAGTTCTTTCTCATCTGAGTTATGTTCTCAGTCTCCTCAAATTATCTTTAATTGATGAATAACTTTGGTTCTCACAATCACACTTCAAGATGATGCTTTGTTTGGAGTTTTGACACCATATGTTAGAAATACAAAATCACAATTTGGTTGTTTTTTGCATTTTATTTCACAAAGCAATAAATTCAGACCCTCCACTATCTCCCACAAAGAAACATGGAATTAGTAGTACTGTACCAATTGCGATCTTAGAAAATTACCCCGTCCCCCTAGAACTCCTACTGTCTGCCTGCTCCATTTTAACAGTAACATGGGTATAAGGGGAAGGATGTAACAAGGAGATAAAAAGCAAAACTTTCTAAAATAATCAGGAGTGAATGGACGTTGAAATGCTCTTCACCTTTATGACTCTGCACATTTGTAAAAGGCATCGTAAAGCTATCAGAGGCACACTACACAACACAACCCTGTTAGCCTCAAGTCTACCACTCAGTATAAACATGAGATTTAAAATCTCCTAAATCTTATTTTATTATTTTCTGTGTGTGAGTGTTTGCCTGCACGAATGTATATGTGACCCATGCATGTGACATGGGACCCAGAAGAAGGCACTGGGTCCCCTCGGACTGGAGTTACAGATAGTTCTGAGCTACTGGGTGGGTTCCATAGACTGGACCTGTGTCCTATTGAAGAGCAATCATTGCTCTTAATCACTGAGCTGCCATTTCAGCCCTATACCTAAGATTTGATATGACAAACTTGTCAGTTTTCCTTTTCTTTCTCGTTCTCTCTCTCTCTCTCTTTCTTTCTTTCTTTTTTTCTTTTTTTTTTTTTTTTTTTGATATAGAGGGCAGATTTATTTTTGAGAAAGGGTCTCAAATATAGTACAGGTTGGCTTCAAACTTTGGATCCTCTACCTTGGCATTCCTCATGATGGGATTACAACTGCATGCCAAAATACCATAGGTAGTATTTTCTTTACTTTTTAGAAGAATTTGATTTATTTCTATTATATATGTATGGTTGCTTTGCCCAAATGTACTGAATGTACTTCTATGCACTATGTGCATACAGTGCCCACAGAGACCACAAGAGGGCACTGGATCCCCTGAGCCTGGAGTCACAGACAGTTGTGAGCAACCCATTGTGGGTGCTGAGAATCAAACCCAGGACCTTTGGAAGAGCAGCCAGTACTGTCAACCACTAAGCTATCTCTCAAATGTTTTGTTTGTTTGCTGTTTGCTGTTTAGATTTTATGAGTGTTTTGCTTACATTCATGTTCACTTGTGTGAGCCCCTGAGGTCAGAATAGGGGGTTGGATCTTCTGGAACTGAGGATATCGCTAGATGGTTGTGAACATGAGTACTGGGAACAAACCTAGGTCCTCTGCAAAAGCAACATGCTCTTAACCACTGATCCATCTCTCCAGTCTCAGGCATAGTGTTTACCTTTTACTAAGACAAAGCTCAGTGAGATGTAAATGGGTTTGACAACAAAGCTTTTCTCTTTTGCTTTGCTATAATAGATCAGGAGTCCAGGCAGATGGAGTATGGTAGGAGGAAGTCACCCCAAGAAACTGATAAAAAAGGTCTTGAGGAAAGTCAGAAAGTGGGTGGGATAGGAAACAATGTAGTATTGGGTCTACAGCAAGGACCAGAGATAAAATTTGTAGTTGAGTGTTAAAAATGGGCAGCAGGAGCTTGGAAAGAGCACAGGCTGGATTCAAATCTCAGTTCTGCTGTGTCTTTGGCAAAGGACAGCCTCTCAGCCATGTTTGTGTAAGTGTGGTAATTGCATAAATAAGTCTGCACAAATGACAGGTAAATGGTACATCTAGGTTTTCCACCCCCCCCCCATCCTCCCTCTATCCTAGGACCCAGGTAGGGACAATGTCCCCTGCCATTACACTGGCATTCCTGCCACTCGTGGTAACAGTGCTGGTGAGATACCGGCACCATTTCCGACTGCTGGTGCTCACAGTCCAGCTGAGAGGCTTTCCAGACTGCCTGTCAGGGCTTCAAATTGAGGAGCAGGCCTTCAGCTCTGTGCTCATCCATGCCCTGCCTGGAGACCCTGGTCACATCCTCTCCACTCTAGACCACTGGAGCAGCTGCTGAAAGTACCTGAGCCACGGGGGCTCTGTTAAAGATCAGTGTCACCTTCCCTACCCTTCTGTTTGAGAAATAATCCCAAAATGGTGAAGAAAATCCTAGCATTGCCCACTGCTTACCTGGGTAAATTAGGAAGCTTCATGGTTGTGTTTATGAGATTTTCCCCTCTCATTTAGAAATGAGGAGTCTGGACCAAGTTATTCAGTTATCCAGCAGACATTTATTGCCACTCTTTTGTGCCAGGTGCTGAGGGAGGCAGAGACCACAGAGGGTAACAAATGCTGGCCTCAAAGAAACCATAACATAGGGGAATAACCATAACTCAGAATTTTGTAATTATCTCTTCTAGACTTTCTTTCCTACCAAAGAGGCGTCCACAACCAACTCAGGATAGCTGTCTGCTGAGACAGCACAAATACTTCTAAGTATTAAGAGATTTATCCAATTCCAAAATCAAACAGACCATCAGCAATAGGGGAGTGCATTTGAGTGTAAAACTCATAATGTCCCAGGAACCTGGAAGATAGGATGGATATTTTGCCTGAGCCCTCCTGGAGGAAGGGACATCTAAACTAAGTCTAGAAGGCTTCGTTTCAAGTTGGCCAGGTGGATGGAGACAGGTGTGGGAAAGGGGAAAGCAGCCTGTCAGCCTCACATATAAACACCACATTTAGAAAGCATATCAGGTTTGATTCTGGGCACACATGTTTTAAATGTCTTCTAAAATAGCTATCTTGCCCTATAGGTCATATTCTGATGTGGCTGGTGGAAGAGAAAGACCCTGCTTGTGTGCTGGAGCTGGGCACCTACAGTGTAGAGTACTGCTTATTGTGTGAGCCTTGCCCCCTGGAAGTTGCCTTCTCAGTGGAGTGGGACACAGGGTAGAGCAGTAGTGGCTGAAAAAGTCATCTGGCTGGCTGACTTTGATAAGCAAATGGTCAGCAGCCAGCTCCCCAACGCTGATCTCTCCTCAACTCTCCCAGGAAATGCTCAGACCAAGGTCTCTTTTATGAGAACTTGCCAGTTTCTTTAGGTATAGAACAGGTATAAAATACTTCTTCTTTGGAGAGATGGATCTACACAGAAATCAGAAGAGATATTTTAAAAATAAGTTTTATTTTTTTACAGGACAGAAATAATGTATCTAACATTGTAAAAGGTGTTGAATGAAACACAGAGATTAGGGACAGATCCATGCTTTTTATATGATAAGTAGCTTCGTTTTCAACTTTTAACAAGCTAGTTATTACCCACCCACACTCACTATACTCCCCCTTTCTGTTTTTTCTTTCCTCTCTTTCAGGGAGAATTTAGGCAGTGACGGTTACAGTATAATCATCCCAGAGTATTTGTCTCCAAATCCAATAATGTCTGGGTAACTTGTTAGTATTTGATACCAGCAGGAGTGTGTGTAAGTCTGTGTAAGAAGGAGGTACACTTAGTTGCCTGTGAGGATTAAAAATGGAAAAAGATGGCACCATAGTTTCTGCCCTTGAGATACTCCTACTATGGAGACGTTTGCTTCATTGACTCTCTGATTCAACAACTATAAATCCACCTTGTTGCCAGATTCTGAGATGATGACAATGAACTAAATGGGGAAAACCAAGGGGGCATTTCAGTAAAAATGAATGATACGCTATAAAGCAGGAGCTGGTGAGCTTTTTCCTCCTCCTCCTCCTCCTCCTCCTCCTCCTCCTCCTCCTCCTCCTCCTCCTCCTCCTCCTCCTCCTCCTCCTCTTCTTCTTCTTCTTCTTCTTCTTCTTCTTCTTCTTCTTCTTCTTCTTTTGTTTTTTGAGATAGAGTTTCTCTATATAGCCTTGGCTGTCCTGAAACTCACGCTGTAGACCAGGCTGGCCTCAGACTCAGAAATCTGCCTGCCTCCCAAGTGCTGGAATTAAAGGTATCCACCACCACTGCCTGGCTTGCTGGTGAGCTTCTTAAAATACAACTTGTTATTAAATTATGTGCCACAGACGATTCTTGCCATCCTCAAATTTGGGAGCACAAGGGGGAAAAATGACTGGTGGGGTATTGGTTATAGAACTCAAGCTTTATGAAGTGACCTTTTTAATTGTATGTGAAGTTTGGGAAAAGATTGTCAATGGGAAGAAAAAGAAATACAAGGAAAATTCTCAATAGTAGTTTAAGTTGGAGACACAGGGGGACCTTGATGGTCTGAATAGCAAGTCTGTTTTGGAGACAATTGTGTAATTGAACTGGACAACAGTCCATGGCTATGACACTCTAAGAAAATTAGTTTGAATGAGGGTGGGAACACAGAGCCATGAAAGATTTCTGTGGAATGGTAGTTGGATATTAGGGACACAAGGGTGTGTGGTGTGATTAACATTGTTTTTAGAGAGTAAGGATTTTCATTTTGAGATGGGATAATTGTGTAGCCCAGGCTGGTTTCAAATTGGCTTTTCAGTCAAAGATACTGTTGAACTCCAACCTGGTGCTTCTACCTTCAAAGTGCTGGAATCCTTGGCTTAATGAGAATATACACTATTGTTCTCAAGTACTAAGTAAATACACATGGGCTTCCATCTTCAAAGGACCACCCATACCCTGAAGAAGATTGTAAATACAGTTGATAATTTGTATGGTCTAAACTAAGAAAATTCCTAAGATTCCAATAGCTCAATTGAAGAAATGTCACGGTGTTAATCCCTGAGCGGTGCAGATGTATGTAGCTGTGTATTACTACTGTCATGACACTGATGTATCAGGCAATGGATGTAGGCTTCAGGAAGTGATATATGGTTGGTCTGTCTGGAGTTACCACATTGGGTTTCTCTTGAACATCAGGGACTAACAATGGGACTTTGCCTCCTTAAGAACAAAAAAGTGTGTGGATCTGGGATAGATCAGATTTGACAATGACCAATAACTTCTGATTTTCTAATCCCTTAGACTTGTCCAGTGCTCTTTCCTTGTGTATCTTCTAACCATGTTCTAAGTTTATAAAGCCATTGGTAGATAAAATAATGCTTTTTTTTTTTTTTTAACAATGAGCTATTGCTGAAATCTGAAAGGATAGAATGTGTGTTCGGGCAGGAGAATTGGCAAGCAGAGTAGGCTTCTGGGGCATCTGGACATTGTTCATACTGAAACCTTTTATTTGTTCATTTAGAAAGGAATAATCAGAAAAGCCTCTGCATTTCAGGGATGCTTTCAAGGCTAGTTCTTTCAGGTTGGGTTTGGCTGCCATCCCATGTGAAGCAGTTGCACTTTCTACTCAACAGATTTTGCATAAGCCAGGGAAAGCTTGGCTCCTCCAATTGTTTGATCTTGGTTGCATTGCCAGTATTTTTGCATATTCTGACATCTGGAATGTAAGTTGGAGCTGCACATTTAATATTTCTGTTTCATGTTCATTATTGGGCTCTCCTGAAGATGTTTTTTATTTAGAATTGGCTGTGAAAGGGATGCTATTTTAATCAATGGAGTTCACATCCAGCTTTCTGATTATTCTTCTTTCTCAGAAGACCAAATGAAAAGGGGGAGGGGGTGCTATACATCTTCAGTTTAAATTGAAGACAGTAGGTCATCAGAGACAGTAAGTTGATGTTTGTGTTGGAATTGATACATTGTAGATTGGCTGGGCCCCTCTAAAACCTTCTGGAGCAATTTGGTAGAGAGTTCTGAGTTACCATGCTAGAACTCTCCTCCCATACCCCTGGACACAGCAGGTTTTAGATATAATATTTTATTCAATTCTGTAAAGTTTAGTCAATGAATTCTGTACACATGGCTTCAGATGTCACTAGGAATGCAAGTAAAAATGAGGAATAACTTTTATGCTCGAGTGACTGAACTACTTTGCATAAAGTGCCGCAGAATGGGTAGTTGAAACAACTGAAATGAGTTTTGTTATAATTACAGTCCTAAGTTAAGATGGTGGTGTGAGTAGTTGATTTCTTCTGGTTTCTCTTCTTGGCTTACAGATCCTCTCCTTCCTGTACCTTTGCATGGTCTAACCCCAGGCTATGCACACCTCACTGGTGTTTCTCTACCCTAGCATTTTTTATTTGTTTGTTTGTTTGTTTGTTTGTTTTGCCTCAAACAAGGCCTCACTCAGCTTGTTGCTCAGTTTGGCCTGGAGATCAATATGTGCTGAGGTTGTTCTAAAACTTGCCCAATCTTTCTACCTTCTAGGACTATAGGCTTGTGGAACGTTGTCTGGCTCTATCCTCTTCCTATAAATACATCACCCAGGTGGATCAGGGTTGCCTTGTTTACTGAATTTTAACTTAAGTTACCATTTTTGTGACAGGGCAAGACAGTGTGAAGTTTTCTCCATTATATATTCTTGTTTAACTCGACTTTTATTTCCGTGATGGGGAATCCCAAGGAAGATTACTCAACTCGATTCGAGGAACGTGAGGTCAAGATGCTCCAACTAAATCATCTTAGTTTCTGTTAAACTGTTTGCTGGTGTAAAACCTCCTACCACAGCTGTAGAGCCAGATACTAGGATGTGGTTTTTGTTAGTAGAAGACTCTTTCTGTAAATGCTCTGGGTAACACTTAGGTTCCGAATACCTGAGTGTAGTCCCAGCAAACTAGAATAAAGACTTTCAGTTGTCTACACACTGTTCCTGATTCATAATCTCCACCTTGTACTTTGTAACATTTGTAAGGTCCCATTTCCCAAAACCAGGCACATTCTATGGTATCAGGGATTTAACATACAAATTTTAGGAGAACATAATTTTAACCTATGATAGAATTTTCTAATAATAGAGAAGGCACTTTATATGTAGTGAGTACCAAACACAAAAGCAAAGTACTATACAGCTTGATACCAGGGCATTTCCATCTGTTGGAGATGAAGTACTCTTTAGGTCAATATTGAAGGACAGATCCTACAGAGTGAATAACTAAGTTGAACAATGTGAAACTGATTTTTAGATCAGATTAACAATTTCTTGTTGTGTCATATATTTCTTATATTCACCCTCTAGGGATAAGGTTGGTAATCGTTTTCTATAAAACAGAGCCAGATGATAGTGAATATTTAAATGTGTGGGCTACATGGCCAAATCAGCTATGCACTCCAATGCTATAAATGAAAACATCTATGAACAATATGCATAAAAATATGCTGGATACCAACGAGACTTCAAGCATTGCATAGTATTAAGTAGTTGCAGTAACTAGTTGCTTACCCTTCTGTAGGGGCAATTTAGAATCCCTCTGTGATGGTGAGAAGTCTCTCCTGATGCTTTCACACTGCTGTCTTGTACATGGTTCTCCTCTTCTGCAATGTTCTTATTCCCTCTCTGTTTCAAAGCAAAGCCTTCCAACATGCAGAGAACAGAAAATACCTTGGCTCCAACTCAATGTTGTCATGTGGTAACAGACCGCAAACCTAAGCCACTTCCGCCTTGTTGTTGAACTCTTGGCACACGTGTGTTTTGTTTCTGTTTTATTGGCTCTTTGGTGGAACTGCAAAAAGACTTTTGGCCTCTTTTCATCCAGCAAAGGAAAACAAACAGCCACTTCTCTTTTCATGACCTAGAGCACTTCTTGGTATCCATCTTGTGAATGAGGCACTTGCTTGTTGTCTGAATTTCCTAGGTGTCTCAGAATTCCCACCAAACACAAACAAACAATGCATGATGAGCTGAAGACATAATGAAGGCCATAATGGTTCCTGTCTGTTTGCAAAGAGGAAAGGAACAACACAATCAAATGGGGGACACCTTGGGGCCTCAGCCTTCACTCTCCCTTTGTCAGGATTTAGGGACAGACTGATTCTACATTTCTGGTACTAGAGATGTAACCAAGCAATGCAAGAACCTTCTTTTCATGATTTTGTTCAAAGGAGAGATGGTAACTAGAAAACACATGAGTCATATAATTTAAGATGAAATTATCAATTATAAAGAAACTAACTTGGGAGAATGGAGTGCATGTTCCGGGTGGTATTGGTGAGCAAGCTTGAGTAGGACTAGAACAGAGGCTAAAGCAGTACAAAGAAATGAGCGGAGAGAGGCTGGATGTAATCTCAGGGCCAGCAAGACCATTGCTCAGGTGACATGAATAGCAAGTCCCTGGAGATCCCATCTGCTTTCTTTCAGATGTGCCAGTGGTTCACCAACTTTCTTAAAGTATGGCAAGAGCTCCAGCAGTCTTTATGACAATTGGTGTGGCTCTGATCCCAGGCACTCAAGTGAATACTTTTTAAACTGCTATCAGTACACTGTACTTATGTCATTAATAGGAGTTCTGGGGTGGAGGGGTGGGGCGTTGGAAATGTCCTGTACCCTCTTTTAAACACTTGAAACATCACAAACCAAGAATGAAGTGTGCTTAACTATTTAATCCAATATTTTAGATATTGGATTAAATAACTCTAAGATGTAATTTGACTTAATAATACTGGCTCTATAAATTCTTTTCTGGAGGATAACTTGTGAGACCTTAGTATAATTTCTTCTTGAGTAGGGTTTACTGGTCTCTTGCAGCAGAATCACTTGGCTTCTTTTATATAGTTGAGTCCCCTTGACCTTCTGAACATATCAAATCAAATGGGATCTTAAAATAAGCATTTCAAAATAACCAATCACTCTAACTCTTCTACAGCCTGATAGTAATGGGACCCCATGCTCCACAATTTGTACTTCTTCTAGGGGAATTTGAGTAAGGAGAACTCCTTTGGCGCCAAACCCACAACCTACATTTAATTTTAAAATTATTATTTTAATAATAATGATAGGTTACTATTATTACTATTATTATTAAATTGACTGTGTGTATAAATGTGTGTGTGAATTTTGCCATGGCGCACATGTGGAGGTCAGAGGGCAATTTTTAGGAGTGGTCACTTTGCTTCTCCAATGGGGTCTGGAGCTCAAATTCTATCACATTTGTGTGGTAAATGCTTTTTATCTGATGAGCCATCTCACTGGTGCATTTTGCATTTTTTAAGGAGAAATTGCTTTTACTAGTAGTAAAACTTAGAGAAGTAGATGAGTGTAACTCAGGTCCCGACTCCTTTGTCTTTGGATTTACCTCGCTGTGATTTTTGCTAAATAGGGCTGGCTAGCTCTACCTTGTGAAAATGACTGATTGTTCAGCTCCTCAAGAAATGGGCTGGAGAAGTATATCTAACGTCAGAATAGCACAGGAGAAAGTAAATCTGAGTTCAAATCGGGCAGGTGTTATAGTCATCTCCCAGTTGGGTCTGAACTGAGGACCATTAGGTCTTGGCCTTGATCCAAATTTACATTTGGTGATAATTGACCCGGAAACAATACTTTTTTTTTTAAAGCAACATAGTGCGTCATGAAAATGGTAAACAAAACAAAGCAAAATGTGGCTGTTCATTTTACCATTAAAACAAAACAAAACAAAACAAAAAACAACTTGAACTCAAGGGAAGACCAGCCAAGGTAAAGAGGCAGTTACTGAAATCCCTCTATTTGGAAGTAATTCCAAAGGATTTGATGATAGCCAGATATATCCTTCATATTTCTTTTAAGATTCGTCTTAAGACAAGCAGAAAGATAGGACAGCAGCATTTATAACATCTGGTGTGCTCTGGGGTAGAAAAGGGTGACGTGGAGGGAATTCTTGGAAGCATTCTTGAAGGATGTGGTGGAGAACACCTGGCAGAGCCCACTTTCTTGAGGGAAGGCTGCAAGGCCCCAGGCAGGGGAGGTCATGTTCAACAAATCGGATGGAGCCTCGAAGATATCCCTGTCATGAAAGATGAAGGAGATTTAGTGGCTGTACAAAGAACACTTTGATTTTTAAGTAAGACTTGACAAGATTCCACATCCGGGATTAATGGTCAAGAGGAAGAGCTGTGCAACATGGGTAGTATAGGATGCAAGTTAAAAATAAAAAAAAGCTGGTTCCATCCATCCATCCATCCATCCATCCATCCATCCATCCAAGAGGATGAAAGAGAGGGAAGGGATTGCTTGGATAGGGGAAGAGAGAGCAGTAAGAGAAAATGCTTAGCCAGCAATGGGGCAGCTTTCATTTCTCATTCACAAGGAAGAGATTCAAAACAATGCGACACAGCAAAGGCAACAAGTCTTCAGACAGTTTAGAAACATGAGCCCAGCTACAGGGACAAATTGTACCTTGTATTGTTAGAGATGCTTTCTTGGCTTTGACATGGCACCTTGGACATAAGGATGAACATGAATGAAAACAAAAGGGATGGAAATTAATAAACCAACCTTGGGAAGACTTAGCTCAGTGATAGTTGATGAGGCCAGAGCACAGGAAGATTGTAACTCAATGTCAGCTGCATGTGACTTTGATGCTTCCAGCCTTCCTTGTGGAATCACAGTCTTCCCTACAGCCTCACCAACTTTTCATCCCTCCAGCCTCAGCTTTGACTTCTTGAGTCTAAGTCAGACATTCCAGCATTCTCTTACCTCCTCTCTTCCTCCTGTGAAAAGCTAATGTCAGTAAGATAGCTAACTTTCTCTAAGGAAGAAGTGTTTGGAGATACTAAAACACATGATGGGACTCATGGCTCTAGCTGCATATGTAGCAGAGGATGGCCTAGTCAGTCATCAATGGGAGGAGAGGCCCTTGGTCCTGTGAAGGTTCTATGCCCCATTATTGGGGAATGCCAGGGCCAGGAAGCAGGAGTGGGTGGGTTGGAGAGCAAGGGTAGTAGGGAGGGGATAGGGGATTTTCAGAGGGGAAACTAGGAAAGAGGATAATGTTTGAAATATAAATAAAGAAAATATCTAATAAAAATATATTCAAGAGAAAAAAAGAAAAAGAAACCACTCTCTGTCTGGGAATGTATATTTTAATGGAAGTCAACAGCTTAAATAAAAGTCTTAGAGCTGCTTTAATGAGAGTTTTGGTTTGGAAGGATGCAACAGGATCACATGCCCCCAAGGTCACTGATGTGGCTGTCTCCCTTATCTGGTGGTAAAAGTCAATCTTGGTCCTGTTAAAAGCAGGGTCTTCAGTTACAAAAATAATGCCAGAGAAAAATAAAGCTTCCAAAGTTATACTGGTAGAGGACAGTAAAACAGCAATAATAGGCTGCCTGTGGCCAAAGGATGCATGGCAAACACACAGAATGTGAAGGAGTAGAGAGTAACAGACAATGGGGAAGATCCAGACATGGATGAAGGATTCTAATCGTGGCATTGCACCAGATGGCAGCCAAACACTCACATCTAGTTTCATTCCCTGTCAAAACCTGACTGTGGTGGTTTGAATAGTGATGCCCCTCATAGACTCATGTGGTTGGATTCATAGTCCATAGGGAGTGGCATTATTAGGAGGTGTGGCCCTGTTGGAGGAAGTGTGTCACTGTGGGGAAAGACTTTGAGTTGTCATATGCTCTAGCTGTGTCCAGTGTGTTACACAGTCTTCTGTTTCCTTCAGATGAAGATGTAGAACTCTCAGCTCCTTCTTCAAGACTATGTCTGCCTGTACGCTGCCATGCTTCCTTCCATGATGGTAATGGACTAAACCTCTGGAACTGTAAGCCAGTGCCAGTGAAATGTTTTCCTTTATGAGTGTTGCTGTGCTCATGGTCTCTCCACAATAGAAACCCTGACTAAGACACTGACCAAAGGCTTGGGAGAGAGAACTCAGAAAGAGAATAAACAAAAACCGCATGTTACAGAATCTGGGACTCTTAAAATCACAGGACCAGACAACGGGATGTGAAACCAGACTGGAGTGGTCTAGAGACTAAACTGGGCTGCCATACTTTCCTTCAAATGTCTGAAATTCCTAGGACTTGACCTTTTAAGGTGGGGCTGTTACAGCTTCTGCCCAAGGTGTTGACCCACAGAGTATATGAATACAATAAAAGTTTATCTTACACCTCCTGGGATGGGTGCCTGGGATAGTTAGTTATGACAGCATTTGTACCTAGAACAAATGTTAATTGAACATCTAAATAGTTTGGCTTAATGATAATGTCTTAGAGGCCATCTTCCCTAAGAGCTGCAAGATTTTTGGAAGGATGATCTACCATTCAACGCTTTACAACAATCAACAATTGAGTTTTGTATCAATATGAGGAATGGAGATCATATCACAGTGGAGGGGAAATGGGGACAGAGTTCTGTAGGATTCATAATTCTCTAATTTGTTTTTCAGGAATGGTAAGGTATTTTCTGTTTAGAGGATGAGACATGAGCTCATTATAAAAACAACAAGTATCAGAATTTGATAAGGCAAAGAGAAAATTTGAATAGGAATTCCAGGGCTGCTTGCAGTACATTCCAGAGCTCAGTCACTATATATTTTTTGTTTCTTTTCTTTTTCATATTGTCTGCTCTTTGGGATTATATTCATCACTTTGGCCTTCAGCTACAGGTGGGGACATTATTTTGGAAGCCCTTCCTTCTATTGTCTTTGTAACCTAGATGCATTGCCCATGACATTTTAGCTATTTAATAATTCTACTATTTCAACAAGCCCTCTCAGGGGAGCAGTTTCAGCTCCCAGCTATGCTTTCCATAGGATCCATGGAAGGCACAGGTGTGAGAAATCGAAGGCTTTCTCTCCTGGGGATCTCTCTTAAGCCAGGTCTGTTTTTTCCCCTGTCATTGTTGTGTAACAAAATGGGTTTTAAGCTTTGTAGATTAGTAATTCTTGAATATTCAGAAATGAAAATCCCCCTCAAAACATAAAATGGCTCTCTAAATATGTTAATTCCATGCAATTTCTTGTTTCTTACCTTCTCTATTCACCATGACAACATCCCCTATAAACTTTGGATAGATTATTGTTATCAGATGTGAATAAGGAAAAGCCATCTTTCCCCAAATGAATAACAGGAAGACAGCACCGTGCTTGGGCAGCCTGTCAAGGCTGTAAGGATATTCTGAAGTTCTGCGGCTCACTCACCTGGTGTGACAGTTTTCATTGGAAAGAATATTGTTTTAGATTGAGTTTATTAAAAACTAAATTCTAATATGTGTAGCACTGAAAACACTTGGCCATTCTCCTGTCAAATGAGACGAAGGACCACTAAGTCACCTGCGAATCTCACTGATTCTGTGACTGTAACATATATATTAAATGACAAATATTTGCATTTACTTTCTATTTTTTACTTTTTATCTTCATGTGTGTGAGAGAGTATGTCTGTATGAGCATGTGAGTGTGTGTTTATGAGTGTGTGGGTATATATGTGTGTGTATGTGTGTGAGTGTGTATGCCCCTGTGAACATACGGAATAACTCAAAAGAATAACTCAAAAGAGTCAGTTCTATCTACAGTGTGGGTTCCAGGTAGTATACTCAGGTCAGGCTTGGTGGCAAACACCTGTAACTGTTTAATTATATCACTAGTACTTCGGAGGGAGCAGGTAGAGCTTCTAAATGGTATGGGAAGTAAAGACTAATTAAAGATATATGAAGCCTCTGGAAGAGCACGGTACCCAGGAGGTATCCATCACATGCAAGACTTCAGTGGCTTTCCATCTTCATCCCAGTCAGAGCCCCATCTCCATTAGTTCAAGGGAAAGTGAGCAGCTGTGCCTGTTCTTTTAGCTGGGCTAATGGTGACGCAATGAACACTGAAAAGACAAAGGAGATGCAATTCAACCTCTCTCCGTGTTACAGTAGTACTGAGGCTGAGATGAAACAGATACTCAAAGATTCTCTCTGCAGGTCCTAGAAAGTGTCCACTCACTTGTACATGTTTGACTTTTGCTCCTGTGTCCCTCTGTCACATCCAGCCTCCCACCTTGTTCTGGAGTTTCAGACTGTCCCATTACTCCTGAAAGGTACTGTTTTTGGTTTCCTCCTGTTTTTCACCCATGCTATGGACAGCTCTAGAGCTGGCAGCCCAATCCAGACCACTGGTTTCATGGTGAAGCTGCTGCTTCAAGCCAGCCTGGAAGGGGAGAGAACACAGAAGGAACCCTGACCAAGCAGGTGCTACTCTATGGCCTGGAGTCACCAAGGTCCCAACACAAAGAGGAAAAGAAATATAGGTGATGAACCCATATTAGCAATGCCAGGTTACATCAAATTTGGGGTCCTCCTGAGAGGAATACACTGTGCTATTTTGCATTACAACAACAGCAGCAGCAGTAACTACAAAAACAAAAACAAAAAAAATGAGGCAAATAAACCATGATACACCTTCAGTTCTAAGAAACATTCAATGATAGAGCAATTTAAAAAACACAACGAACAGTGTGCATTTGTATCCACTGATAAGTGGATATTAGCCCAGAAGCTTGGAATACCCAAAATACAATTCACAAAACACATGAAACTCAAGAAGAAGAAAGACCAACGTGTGGATACTTCAGTCCTTCTTAGAAGGGGGGACAAAATACCCATAAAAGGAGTTACAGAGACAAAGTGTGGAGCAGAGACTGAAGGAATGACCATCCAGAGACTGCCCCACCTGGCGATCTATCCCATAAACAACCACCAAACCCAGACACTATTATGGATGCCAACAAAAGCTTGCTGACAGGAGCCTGATATAGCTGTCTCTTGAGAGGCTCTGTCAGTGCCTGACAAATACAGAAGTGGATGCACACAGCCATCCATTGGATGGAACACAGAGTTCCTCAATGAAGGAGTTAGAGAAAGTACCCAAAGAGTGGAAGGGGTTTGCAGCCCTGAACCAGTATCTCCAGAGCTCCATGGGACTAAACCACAAGAAAAGAAAACACATGGTGGGACTCATTACTCTAGCTGCATATGTAGCAGAGGATGGCCTAGTCGGTCATCAATGCGAGGAGAGGCCCTTAGCCCTGTGAAGTCTCTATGCCCCAGTATAGGGGAATGCCAGGGCCAGGAAGTGGAAATGGGTGAGTTAGTGAGCATGGGGTGGGAGAAAGGGATAGGAGGTTTTCGGAGGGAAAACTAGGAAAGGGGATACATTTGAAATGCAAATAAAGAAAATATCTAATAAAATAAAAAACAAAAAAATAGAATGAAAAGTGTGTATTTGTGTATCAACGATATGAGATCTATAATCATGAAACTGACATAATGAAGAGTGATGCCTAAATTATTGCTTCTTATATGAGTTTTCTATCACTAATTTTAAACTTGCAACATGTATACTGATCAGGAAGCAAGTGTGTCTCCTTGTGCTGTCATCTAACTGTATGCATCGGAAGCCAGGTATGCTGGCACATGCTTCTATTCTCACCACTCAGAGGCTGAGAAAGGAGGTCACAAGTTCTAGGCGAGCCTGTACTTGCTAGTCAGAACTATCTCAGACAAATTTCTATACCACTGATGCAGCATAAGTTTTCTAAGGCTATAGTAATGAAGGCACACTAAGTCCTTAGTGGCCATTCTCCCAGAGATTTTAATGAATTTCTAAGCTTGTGATTACTGTATAAGATGTTGTTTCCAGAGACTCCTGGTTTTCCTCTGATTACTATTTTAAAATTACATTTATTCATCCATCCATTCTTTATCCATGTCTCTTACATATACATGTTCATGTTCTCGTCTGACTGTGTGCTTGCATGTATGTGAGTTTGCACATGAAGGCCAGAGGCTTATATCTGATTTCTTTCTCAATTGATTGCTCTCCTCCTCAGTTTCTCTTCCTCCTCATCTCCTCCTTCCTCTCTTCCTCCTTCTCCTGCTTCTTTTCGAGACAGGGTTTCTGTGTGTAGCCCTGGGTGTTCTAGAATTCCCTCTGTAGACCAGGCAGGCCTAGAACTCACAGAGATCCACCTGCCTCTACCTCCCAACTGCTGGGACTAATCTTACATTGTATACCACCACTGCCTGGCCCAGCCTTCTTCTTGAGGCAGGGTCTCTCACTGAACTTGGAGTTCATTGATTTGGTTAATGTTTGCCACATCTTTCATCAGAAAGCTCTGCCACCTACTATTCAAAGTTGAGCGTCATTTATTTCTGACTTCGACGTCCTCTCAGGCTGCTTCCTGTGGTGGCATGAAGAATAGATAGGATTGGTTTTTGTAAAGGTGCAAGAACTCCCAGGGCATCATGCTCACTAGCTTGCTTTTTGCCTCTTAACATTCAGCCTCCCTCCCTGCTTCTTCACTCTGCCCTGACCCTGCTCTCTTCTCCCTAGATAAGACTTACATCCTCAGACTACATCACTTTGACATTTGACTGCCAGTTGGTTTCAGTTAAACAGGGAGTACCATTGAAGGGCTGGGAGAGGGGAGGAAACAGCAGTTTGAGTAATTCTTCCAGTTCTCTCTTTCTATGCTAGACTGTAGCTTCACAGTGAAACTGCACCTTCTACCCAGCTCTTGGCAGAATCCTTTTCCAATGGCTACCACTCTGGCCGGGTACCCTCTGGCCTAGCATCCGTATGGCTTCCCACCACACTGTGTCCTGGGGGAATGCCCACCCATTCTTTGTCAGTTCTTTCACTTTTGCCCACACCTTTCAAGGCAGTTCCTCTGCTGACATTGCTTGAGTTTTTCATTTAAGGGTGTCACCTGTGTTCTGTCAGGCCTCCCAGTTGGTACTCTCTCCCAGAATTGCAGGTGGTACCATCTGCCTTCTGGTGTACTTAGCTGCCTTAATAGACTGTATCACTATAATGGTAAAATGACCTAACCAGCAGGATTCACTATTTGGAACAGAGTTCTATCCTGGCTAAAAGCGTTTTGTTTAGATGATGAAAATGAGGAGGATGTCTTTTTTTTTTTAATGTGATTTCTTGTTTTAAGTTTTGGTCAACCATCTTCTTTCACTCTCCACTTCACCTAAAAAGTAAAAATAAAAAGAAGATGCTCTGGCTTGTATTTATGAAGGAGTTGGGCATGCAGCTCTCCTTTCAAAGCTGTTCACATGGAAAGGAAACTGGCCCTGACATTTACACAGTCCAGGAGGATTCCAAATAGAATTTGGACAGATTGGGAAGTTACCATCTTGGAGTGTGTGAGGAAAGCAATCCTGGTGGGAAGATGTGGTGACATATATGAGACAATCCATGGATGTGAGGAATGTGCTTCTCTGCATGTGCCTCTCCACTTCACGATCCAATGGGAATGCCAAAAATATGCATATGTTCTTTATGATAACACATGAGAAGGCCATCCAATTAAAGCACTCCACACTCAATGCAAGGAGTATAATTTCTGGGTATATTTATGATTGCATAATGTCAACAAAGGGGTCTTTTAAACACAGCACATTCCTCATTCTGCACTCAGAGATCATGCTAAACACATCCAAATGCACAAACCATAAAAGAAGGAAGAGGCAGGATCGGCCCTGAGCTCTTTGGTTTCTGCATCTGGCCAGCGTCCACTGGGAGAAATGTAAGTCAGAGTTTACCACATGGATTACAAATGTGCTGAATTGCAAGAATGATTATTAAATAAAAATATCCACAGCACCTGCAGCTTGTCCTGGAAAGTTCCCCCAGGGTGTTGTGGGTGCTTTAAAAAATTTTAAGGGGAAAAAAAAAGTAAGACAGTAAGATGGGAATGGCAACTCCAGCTGCTTGTAGTAGCAACTCCATTAATGTTCCTGAAGGTTCTCAGAGTCAAGGCAATCAATCTGAGCTGCTTCCATTCTCAGCGTGAGAGTGGTGGTGAAGGATGGGGAAAGGGTCGGGGGATCTCATTAGCCTCCATCCTTTGAGGTTTGGATGATCAAGACAACACAAATAATAGTAATGTAAATGGAAAGTGCTTTAATAAACATCAGGGCAGGGGGGCTAGCTCTGTTCTAGCCAGCAGCAGTGTTTATCCTTAGACAGGAGCAGCCACCTTCTGGAAACAGAAACTGACCATATGTTCATTGTTCATTGAATGTTTGGCTGCTCGTGTGCACATACAGCATTTTGCACATAGGTGACAATTGGCTGTGTTTCAATTGTGTGTGTGTGTGTTTGCGTTTGCATGCATGCACACAGGCTAGTTCCTGAACATGTGCAAAAACAAACAGTAAAAAGCTATAAGAAATATGTAGTTAATTTCTGAATTTAGAAATCAGAATACTTGGTACCAGTTGACCACCATTCACCACTGTAGTAACAGGAAAAGACATTTGATTTTTGTCTGAGCCCCAGTTTCCACACTGATATCCACATAGTACTTTTTAAACTATGAAGGTAAGGCTTTGGTCATTGGTATTAATATTTTAAAATGTTCATTTAATATTGGTTATTGTTGTTAGAAATAGTTCCCCACTGCACAAATACTGCCTATGTATATGAAATACTCATGTTTGAAAAAATGAAATATGACCCAGACTCTTCACACTTTGCAGAGAGTCTTTTGGGTTAGCTAATTAAAAAACAAAACAAAACAAACAAACAAACAAACAAAAACTCATAGCTTTAGATTCCTTTCTAGGCATAAAGAATCAGAGATAAATTAGTACAATGTGTATTTCGTAAAAGCAAAAAGTCATTCAACAATGCTTTTGATATCAAGGATGGGTTTCCTTTGCAACATTTCAGTAATGACAGAGGCCATGGCTGGTGGATTGAGAGTGATCTTAATTTTGTATATAGCATGGGAAAATGAGAGTCCATAGTCAAAGCATCCATGGCCCTTCTAGGGAGCATTGTCAGCCCAAAGTGGAATAATTTTATTCATATATGCATACATAAATATGCATATATATAACATATATACTGCATATAATTTTGGAGAAGTATGTATATATTAGTTAAGGTTTCTGTTGCTGTGATAAACCATAATTCCCAAAGCAACATTCTTTATACTTCCATACCATAGTCCATCATCTAAGGAAATCAGGTCAGGAACTCAAGTAGGGCAGGAACCTAGAAACAGGAGCTGATGAAGAGGCCATGGAGGGGTGTTGCTTACTGGCTTGCCCATCATGGTTTGCTTAACCTGCTTTCTTTCTTTTTTTCTTCTCAACAGCTTTATTGCAGGAATGCCTCGATGCTACGGGAACCCCAGGAACCCAGGGAGGACTGCTTATATACACCCCAGCACTGGGGAGGGCTATGTGTCCTCCTGGGATTGGTCAGTCTGCCAGCACCTTAATTTGCATGCATCTGCTTGGGAGGGGTTGGCGCCAGATTTGGGCTAGCGCCTGCACAGTGGTGTTGTTTAAGGCAACGGTGTACTGGAGACTGGCGCCATCTTTTAGGCGTCGGCTGCCTACATCTCCCCCTCTTTTGTTTAATAATATGATGCTGGACTAGGTCTGGGCAAGTCTGTCCATTGGCCATGGCTCCTGTCTTAGTTCGATCTTTTCATGTCACAGCCTTACCCGTCATAGGGTTACCCTATCACCTCCAGGCCCCATGTCTTAGGTTGGTCTGTGCATAAGGAAAGTTGCCTGTCACTGGATACCGTGGATCTGTGTGACTACAACTGCCAGACGACCTAGGGCAAACTCTTAATTTTTTAAAGAGGCCAGCCAAACATTGGGAGATGCGCCATCTTTAATTGCCATCAATGCTTGGTATACCACTGCCTTATACTGAGCGTGCTCTCGTTTGAGTCGACACAATAGCCAGATACAAAAGACACAACCCATTGACATCTGTTCAGGTGTCATTTTTGCCTCCCCCGTGTCTGGTGAGAAATCCCACAACATGGTTGGCCATTGCCTAGAAGCCTGGGCATCTTGGGGAAGGCCAGATAGTTTAAAAACTGATAATGGCCCTGCATGTACATCAAAATTATTCCAAACCTTTTGCAAAATAATGCAGGTTAGTCACTCTACTGGTCTTCCCTACAATCCACAGGGCCAAGGCATTGTGGAAAGAGCACATCGAACCTTAAAAGAACTATTACAAAAACAAAAAGGGGGAATCGCCGATGGCCAGCCACCCAAAGAACAATTATCTTTAGCTCTCTTTACTTTAAATTTTTTAAAATTCTGGACGAACATGGTTGTTCGGCTGCAGATAGGCATGCCATGACCTTAAACAGGATGTCAAATGGAAAGATGTCTTAACTGGAAAATGGTATGGCCCAGATCCCGTTATTTCGAGATCCATGGGAGCTGTTTGTGTTTTTCCACAGGGTCAAGAACACCTGATTTGGGTACCAGAGAGGCTGATGCGAAAATTGCTCCCCCCAACAGAGATATAAATTGTAATAGTTCCAGAAGGACATGTTTTTTAGCAGAGTGTTGGCAGGGTATATTGCTGTGGTTGTGAAACTTCCCACCTTTGTGCCTATAGTAGATTTTGAAATGTTTGCCACCTATGCCCATTGGTGCTACTCACTGAGTGGTCCAATTTGAATCTCTTTTCCTCAAATCTTTGCTTCTGTTTGAGAATGAGTTCATTCACCAAGAAATTAGGATAGAGATGGTCAATATTGTCCACAACATAATTACACTTGGGATATCTATTATTGTCCTCCAAGCTCTGATGAATACACTTGTAGCAAAAGCTGTGGCCACATTTTGTCATGTATGTCTCCTCAGTCATATCAAAGCAGATGGGACTCTCTCTTATTTAATAGACTTAGTTCAAGAACAGGTTGAAGAATTGTATAAAGTTGTACAAGCTAATTTCTGTCCGTCTCTTGAACAGAGTCACCTCTTATCTGAGTACCTTAAAGGAAATTGGTTGGCTAAAGCAGAGCAGTTGTCCAGAAAGCTGCTCCTCCAGATTGCCAAACTTAACAGCACTCGACTGGACCCCGTCACCTTGGGGGACTTCACCTCCTGGATCACCAATGCCTTCTCGTTTTTTTAAACCTGCTTTCTTATCAAACCCTGAACCACCAGCCTGGATCACCAATGCCTTCTCGTTTTTTTAAACCTGCTTTCTTATCGAACCCTGAACCACCAGCCCAGGGATGGCCCCACCCACAATATGTATGGCTCTTCCCCACCAATCACTAATTGAGAGACTACCCTACAGCCTTGCCTACAGACTGATCTTATGGAAGCATTTTCTCAATTGAGGCTCACTCCTCTCTGATTACTCTAGCTTGTATCAAGTTGACATAAAACTATCCACACAATATTAAGATATAATTTCTTGAGGTTTTATCATTCTCCGTTTTATTTGCCCTTCTTTCTTTAAGCCAGAGTTAGGGAGAAGGATGTGTGCCTTTCCCCAGTACTAGCCAGGAAGCACATACTTCTACAGGAAGCTGTGGGATGTCTTCTGGATCCTGGGATCTGTGGTATCAGATTGGTTAACTGGTCAAAAGAGAACTGAAATGAGCCTATGAAAGGTTGAATAGATTCATGGAAGCATCAAAAATCAAGGTGGGGGAAAGCTAGAGAGGGCAAGAATCCTTGAGAGTTGAAAAGGAATGACATTCAGGTGGTTATGCTGTGCTATGACAGCAGTTGAAAGCAAAGTTTGAATGACATTTTCTTACATGCTGTGCATTGCTTTGTCCCTGTGTCATTTTAAAGGCAATTTTTTAAAAAAGGAAAATTTTTGTTACTTCTCTCGAGAGATCCCATCTGAGTTTTACTGTTGATCAAGATGAAACATTAAGGAGTTCAGTTGTTTATGGATTGAAAATAGATAATGATTATAGTAACAAACCTAAGATTTTAGTCTTTAGTTTGATGTTGACTCACCAACAAGAAGAGTTTATAGTTCATACTTTGATGAGAGAACACACACACACACACACAGAGAGAGAGAGAGAGAGAGAGAGAGAGAGAGAGAGAGAGAGCGGCAGAGGCAGAGACAGAGACAGAGACAGAGACAGAAACAGAGGCAGCATATAGAAACCTATTTGTATCTCCATGGCAAAATGTTGGGTGGCAGAGGCAGAGAGCAAAGCCAAGCAGTGGGGTTGTTTGGGAAGTCCGTCATCATAGCATAGATACTTAGCACAGGGAACCAGTTGGCAATGCTGTTCCTGCAACCATGAACTTGTATTTCTGGGCTGTACCAGACTTTTGGATTTGTTAATGCAATCCATGCACATCCCTCATTTAATATAGAAAAATCAAGCAAAGAAGAAATAACCTTAAATTCTACTGCAATCTGAACTAACAAAGTTTAAACATAGTTGTGAAGCTCCTTGCAACAAGCCCTCATGTGGAGGCACAGCACTAGGGAAGCTCAGACAGAGACAAGAAAGCATCCTGCCACATGCTGAGTACTTCCACAGAAGGGCTGATGTCTCCTCATCTCTTAGTCTCAACAGTGTCAGATAGTAAACTGTTGCAGGCAGGGAGCAGGGGTCCTGCTGCTGTAGGGTGTGGGCCTCCTGCTGGGAGAGCTTCCGTTACATGATGAAGCCACATGAAGGGAATGGCCATCACTGTCTATTCTGGACAGAATCTGCAGGGGTACTTTAATATCTCCCTGTCTCCCTGGCCCTTAAACTGAGTCATTGAGATTTCACACATGTGCTGTTCACCTCTACAGACATGCACACTCAGGCTTAGACAGGAAGTATGGTTAAGTCTCTTTCAATGAATACAAGTGATTAGCCATAGGATTTTAATTTTTTTTATTTGTCATGGATTGATAACCGCCTGAATTGTTACGAGAGCATGATCACCAAGTTGGCAATTGTTCGACAGGAATTTCTTCTGCAGCTTCCTACTCCTAAGGAAGTACTCTTAAAGGCCTTAGTGGCATGAATTTCACTCACATGAGTAAACACAATTACAATTACACTATACTTCGTGGCTATAATCAAAGTAGAAATACCATGCAAAAGTGCACCTCTTATATCATTCTTCTTTGAGTTATGTGCAAATCTAATGAGAACTATGTAAAGACAACACATGGCCCTGTTCAAGCTCTAAGTGTTTGGGTATTGACAGGAATTTGAGACCCACATGGTGCAGTGAGCCGTGGAAAGGTTTTCCTAGTATTTCTTTTTCTCTAGTATCTCCTCTCTACTATGTGCACATTTATTATTATTATTATTATTATTATTATTATTATTATTATCTTGAATTCCAGATACCTGTGAGCTTCCTCTGGCTTTTAAAGGGTGGGCTGAGGACCACTTTGGTGACACAGTCTAGCATTTGATGTAGCCAGAAAAATACAGAAGTATTTTCCTTGTGTCTAATGCAATTTCTAAATATAGATGTAGGCTTCTGGCTATGCTGCAGTAGCTTGCAACAGACTCAATCTCTGCCAAGAACAACTAGAAGCTTGATTTTTAACGGTGCCTAGAGGCATGCAGAAGTTATTGACACACAGAGACTCAAGGAGCCAATGGGAAGATAGGCAGCAAGGTGAGGGGAGCCCATTGTGGTTCTACTAGGGACACTTGATAACTTCTGCTGTAAGACAAAAGAAAGAACAGGAAGTACGCCATTTCTATTGATCAGAGAAGAGATGTAACTTCAGAAATATTGATAGTAAAATTTTCCATGCAACAAGAAATGATATAAAGTACATGGTAATTGTAGAGCTAAATACTACCTAAGAATAAATGTATTAATTGTGCAGCAGATTGAATAGAGATGAAGAAGAACTCAATCAGTTGGAAGACAGGAGAGTAGGAAACGCGGAGCGTGAAATATACAGACAAAAGCAAAAATAAGAATCATGGGAAAGAATGTAAGAGGCGCATACATCAGAGAGTATAAAAAAAAAATCTGGGGCAGAATTTAAAAATCTCTACACTGTTGGCAATTTGAGTCAAAGATTGCTCAAATTGCTCTAGGAGTTCATTCCCTGGATGACAAAGTCATTCTAGGTTGAGAGCCACCAAAATATCTCTAATAAAATACTGAGAGACAAGGGAGGTGGGGGCAATACTTGAACAGAAATAGTTTTCAAGGATGGGTTAAAAGTTCAAGTTTTCTAAGATCTCTTAGACATTAGGGAGGTAAAAAAGAAAGCACAAATTTGTATTAATTTTCAGTAAACCAATGACTCCCAGGGGAGCCTTTAGTATAATCAGTAAACTAAGACTAAATTAATGTTAATTTAACGAGTTAGTGGGTCAGAATACTTAACCAAGACAAAGAAAGGGAAAGGGGGAACAAATATAAAAGCAAAAACAGCTGGGATCAGATAGAAAACAAATATTAGCATGATAAAAATAAATCCAAATACATTCTTGATTACAATACATGTAAATTACATATATATATGTATATATGTGTGTGTGTGAGAGAGACAGAGAGACAGAGAGAGAGAGATCTTATTAGATTTAACAAAATTAGATTTTATTAAAAGTCTAATCTTACTAGTTAGTTCATATTGTTGTTCCTCCTAGGTGGCTGCAAACCCCTTCAGCTCCTTGGGTACTTTCTCTAGCTCTTGGGGACCTTGTGCTCTGTCCAATGGATGACTGTGAGAATCCACTTCTGTATTTGCCAGGCTCTGGCAGAGCCTCTCAGGAGACAGCTATATCAGTCACCTGTCAGCAAGCTCTTGTTGGCATCTGCAATAGTGTCTGGGTTTAGTGATTGTTTATGGGATGGATCCCCAGGTGGGGCAGTCTCTGGATGGTCATACTTTCAGTCTCTGCTCCACACTTTGTCTCTGTAACTCGTTCCATAGGTATTTTGTTCCCCCTTCTAAGAAGGATCAAAGTATCCACATTTTGGTCTTCCTTAGTCTTGAGTTTCATGTGTTTTACAAATTGTATCTTGGGTATTCTGAGCTTCTGGGCTAATATCCACTTATCAGTGAGTGTGTATCATGTGTGTTCTTTTGTGACTGGGTTATCTCACTTAGGATGATATCTTCCAGATCCATCCAATATGAACTAACCAGTAACCCCAGAACTCCCTGGGACTAAACCACCACACAAAGAAAACACAAGGAGATACTCATGGCTCCAGCTCCATGTGTAGAAGAGGATGGCCTAGTTGGTCATCAATGAGAGGAGAAGCCCTTGGTCCTGTGAAGGTTCTATGCCCCAGTATATGGGAATGCCTGGGCCAGGAAGCAGGTGTGGGTGGGTTGGTGAGCAGGGGTCGGGGGGAGGATAGGGGATTTTTGGAGGGGAAACTAGGAAAGGGGATAACATTTGAAATGTATCTAATTAAAACAAAAGTCTAATCTTATACTTACTCGAACAAGAAACTCTTTAAATATAAGATAAAGTGGGTAAGATTTGGTGTATGTAAAAGATACAGTAGACAAACCAATAGTGTGCTGGGAACGCACTCCTAAGTGCTTACAACAGCTGACTGTCAGACATTTGGAAGATTTTCCAGTTGTTAAATACTTGTTTGAGATAGGTCATTATGAAAATATGAAGACGCCGTGAATTAGTGACTCGACTTTTGCCTTCCTGGGCAGCTCATTTAGCTGTATGTTGCTGTGCAAAGCCAGATCAAAGGGGGCACTGATTACACCAGGCCTAGTCTTCCCTAAGGTGGGAGGCATTATATGAGTAAACACATTTATTCATGATTAGACAATCCACTAGGAAGGTGTACTAACTTAAATTCTTTGACATCTAAATGCATGTCTACAAAATTAACAGAACTGGCCCCCTCTGGATGCTGTCATTTGTACCAGTGTCACCTTGGGAAATGCAAATTCAGGGACTGTATCCCAAACCCACTGAACTGGAGTCAACAGGCCAGCTATTTGTCCTAGGCAGGCTTCCAGGAACTGGAAAGCAGCACTCTCCCCTCCCCCCTCCCCCTCCCCCTCCCCTCCCCCTTTTGCTGATGCTGGTTTCCCAGCCTGAGCTACTTCACTGTCTTCTCTTCCTGTCCAATCTCTTCAGCACTCTCTCCTTTCCCGAGGAAGTCAGCTTTAACTTTCCCAGGAAGCATGTGGGGTCTTGCTGAAATGTTGATACACCTGAGCTAATTCATACACAATTTTAACTTGATGGCTGAATGGTCCCCTGTGTGAGAGGACGAACGTGAATACTCCTTAGGGGCATGAATTTAGTAACCCTTCCTCCGCTTCTTTTCTCAGCCCACAGGACATATATTTTCTACATCAAATTGAACTTACACAAAACTCCTTTGTTTCTGCACAGAAAGTAGGGACTCTCCCTTTTCAGTTTGAGAGTGATGGCCAAAGAGGTGCTTTTTCTTTTTCCCCTGCTTGAGGTGAGGATGTGTAAGACATTGCAATATATATTTTGGAAGCTGTGTTCCATTTACTTAAAAGTTTTCTCCCTCACTGGCAAACATAGTAGGAAAGGCAGCCATGTTTTCCTTCTCTTAAAACACAAGGGTGTTGTGACTTCAAAGGTGTTATTAACTTTTTAAAGGGAACCTTTGTGAAAAATAGATAAGGCTTAAATGCCCTCAACAGTATGCTTGTTCCCTTTAAGCCCTTAAGAAACTCTTAGGTACATTCAAATGTTTTCCTTTAATTTCAATTTTTGTTTTACGATAGGACTAATTAAAGCAACACCTGTTTGGAATGATCTAGTTGGTGCTGGGTCAACATTTCCATTGGGTTATGTTCCAGCTGTGAAAACTCAAGTTGAACTAAGAGTTGGGTGTATAATATCCAAACCCAAGGGGATTCAAAAGAAACACCAGTATACTAGTGTGCATATTCGGGGGGCAAACCAAATAGAAGCAAAGTAGTTTCAGGTGCTCTTTAGCACTTGTGTAGCATGCAGAGAACTTTTTTTTAATGATTTTGGTTTGTAGGCCTTCAGCTGCTCATGTAGGTAGACTGCCTTTGGGCATTGAAAAGAATAAAAAAAATAGGGCAGTTTGGTCTATGTAAAATTTGAGCTACTGTACACGTGGGTTAATAAGCCTCCTCTCATCAGAAGACTCAAGATGTGAGATGATAAATGACAGAATTAAGGATCCCAGAGGCATCCTGCTTGATAATACTACATTTTAAGGGTCAGTGGCTGCTTCTGTTTTTGTGTTGGGAGGCCTTGAAGTTGAAATTTATTAGCATGTCACAGAAAGAAAATGGACCTTGGATTGAGGCTGGAAGTAACACCATAGACTAGATCCTGCCAAATAGCAATTTTCAAATACTTTTAACACTTGCAGGAGCACAATAAGGAAAGTGGCAAGGAGTGGAGCTTCTCAGACTGATTCTGGACAGGAGCTCCTTGGGGCTTCTAAGGATGCAAAGGGTGGTTTGAAACCACTGTCTCAGGGATGATGTTAGCAGCGAAGACAATCTGAAGTTTGATTCAGATGAGCTGTTTTGTGAAGAAATTTGACTAGTTGAGAAAGAGAAGTGAGTATTCAGCATATGTTTTTCATTCAAGAAACTCCAAAGAGCTAGTTAGTAAGCAAGGATGAAGAGTAGACCATTATATCAGCCACCTTATGATGGTTATATGTGGTGAGACCTTTTGAAAGTCATGAAGTGCCAAGACTTCCCTGGGAAAGGTTATAGGAATGCCTGTCAAGTTCATAGGTTCCATTCCACTCCCTTCTTCTCTCTTCCTCCATCTTTGTTTGTATCCTTTTCCTTCCTTCTTTTCTTTTCTCTCCCCCACCCCTAACCTACACACACACACACACACACACACACACACACACACACACACACACACTTCCACACTTTAGAGGCAGGTAGGAATTTAAACTTTTCTAAAACTGTGGTTCAGTAGAAATAAAAGTTATGGGATTTCAAGTCAGAGTCAAACAGAGCCACTATTTGGATGCTATAATCCCATCACATAAGGACAGTTCATCTTGGAACCATTAGTGAAGCTTCATGGGTTGTGTATTGATGGTTGAACCATTGACACATGAAAATATGTTTTCAGTTCTCTTTGTCTCATCCCTCAGACTTGCCTGCTATTCTGTCTCTTCTATATTTTTAAAATCATTCTGAATAAGCACCTGCATACTCAAGGTGACAAAAGACCATCTATGTTGGACAAGACATCAGAAAGTATATATTCCAGCTTTTGCCTTTACAACTTGAAATTCCAGGTTTAGTCATGGGTCCCGGCATTCCAAGTTCAAGAACTCTGGATTGATGGAGAAAAAGCTGCTAAATCTTCCCACTGCAGTGGATAGCAGAGCATGTGACCTAGTCCCTATATTTCAGGGTCTCTTGCTTTTCTCCAGAAATCTCGGAAATTAGAGGATCTCACACACTGAGACACAGTTCTGGAGCGTTTGATCA
Organism: Mus musculus; assembly: GCF_000001635.26. NCBI lineage: Eukaryota > Metazoa > Chordata > Mammalia > Rodentia > Muridae > Mus > Mus musculus. The sequence continues at coordinate 9,480,913 of NC_000078.6, forward strand.
TCTTTTAAGGAAGTTACAACAACAAGCAAGAATCTGTGCCAGTTCTGTTATCTGAGATGCATGACACCTTTTTGCCTTCTGAGAATCACTCACATAGTACCAACATCCCTTTCCAAGTGTCAGGGAACAAAAACAGCTTAAAGTCTTGGCTTTCTTGGGATTTGCATTTTGGACAAAATTTGATGTCAGGGTTATACATTTCTGATGACTTGATTTTGGGTACCAGTAGACACAACCCAGGGAGTCAGAGATACATCCCACAATCCTCTAAACCCACAATACTGTCTCTACCTAAAAGTGCTTCAGCCCAAGCATTTACCTCATCTCTCCTTGACCTTTGGAGCACATCAGTTCTTTATCATAGTGACTCCATGATAATAGAAAGAAAGGGGAGAGAAGAAAGATGCCTTCACTCTCTCTTTATCAAAACCTTCTAAGACAATTCATTTCGTTTGCTTACTCCTGAAATAGAGTTTAGAAGCCTTTAGTGATATGAAAATAATAACATTTTAGCATATCATACACTATGTGTACTTTCCAGAAAGCAAAAATATTCCTTATTATAATGTGTACACTAAATTTGAGCAGAAATGGGATTGCCATAGGCAGGGAATGAGAGACCCACAGTTGGTTATGGTGTATCTTGTACTTACAGATTATGGGTCTAGGAAGAATTTGGGAGAGAAGGTGAAGACAATGAATGGCTCTTGTTTAAGCTTGACAATGTAGTGATGGCTGGGGAGTCCTCTGGAGGCCCACCAAGCCATCTTTCATGTGAACTCAATGGCAACAAATCCTATTTGAGCTATTAGAGCCAGAAGAAACCCAAAACTGAGAAGCCTCTGGCCCTCTGGGACTCGTGGACTATTTCTCAAGAGGCCAAATGCCCCGTCTCCCCACTGGGCTTCTCCACATTCATCTCACATAATTCACCAAGTAGGAATTTGCCCTGTGTAGCCTTAATTCTTTTTCCTTGTGACTTTCCTGAGATATGGCTTCCGTTCCAAGATGCTCAAGGCCAATCACACCACATCGGATAGGAAGGGAGAAACCCCAGAAGGGAGCAAATGGCATCTGCTTGACAGAGCAGCTGGTAGGGTTAAATAAGTTAGTTAGGATATACCAACACCAAGCATTTTATATGCTGACCTTGACATATGGAGGTCATAATGCCCAGTCCTGGTTTCCAGGGTGAATTAGTGGCAGCGCTGATCCTGGGATCTTTTTTCTGCTTATCCTCGGCTAAGATTCGATCTTCCACCCATCTTGCAAGCATAGTCATAGGGAATGAGAGGATTCTTGTTCCTGAGGATTTCCCGTGAGAAGTGATGAGGATGGAATTCTATATGAACCATTTGGTCTCCATAAGCTCTCAGCTTTCCAGCCACGGCAGGGGGCTCCTGGGTTGAAGCTCAGGTGCAAACAGAGGGCTGAAGCCTATATGTTGCACTGTGGCTCCATTGTGTTTAACATAGGATGTAGGAGGGAGAAGAGAGTCTATGTTATAGGAGTCTTGCTTCTTTTGATGATCTGTACATACAAAATTTAGAGTTGAGGATGAGGTTCAACAGAGAAGAGAAACAAGGAACTTAGGAGCAGTGAATGGACAAAACTAACACCCATTGAACTTAAAGGATGCTCAGTGGTAAACATGATAACATGTAACAACTGAATGGGTTGAGCAAAGATAGAAGAAGCAGGGTGTATTCCAGACTGTTCACTGAACTGTTTACCTAAAGCATCAAATACCAAATATGACATAACAGGTGTACACAATGAATGTTTGAATGGTTGAGAGTTCTGCAATATGCTAACAGCTCTGAATGTTTGTCATTTTAACTTAAAAGGACAGGGTCATAGACACTGAAGGTTTAATTGGGAAGATTTTTTCTCATCTTGAAAATACAAGAGAAGAGAGAGAGAATAATTCCTAACAGAGTGTTGGAAGTTACACTAGTGTTGGCTAGTCTTAGTCACTTTGAAGGGATCGAGGAGGGTAAGGAGAAAGTGCAAACTTTGTAAGGAAGAAATATATTACCCATATGCTGAAGTTAATGTTGTTACTGTTTTCCTGTCATCATTAAAGTCCCTATGGTGTGATGACAAAGATGTGTTTGAATATCCTTTCCCTAAACCCATAACTCCAGAATAAGCACTAAAGAAATGGACGTAGGGAGAAATCAGATACTGAAATCAGCATCTCAGACTCTCCATATAGATGTTCTCTTGCCTTCTTAGAATCCCTCTTCAGCAGATCATGGGTATCCAATAAAAATACTGCAACTAGCTTATTTCCAACATGCCCCACTCCCTGAAACCTGTCCCCATTCTCTGCACTGCTGAATGGTATTGCTTTCTTCATGCCCATCATTTGAGTAAACACTGCAGTGTGCTTGAGCCCTTCCCCTCTGTGCCCACATTTCCTGTACTGCCCTAAGGACCCTTCACCCATCTGCTATGTCTGTCTCCTCTCCAGCCTCTGGCTGCTTCTCTTTCCCATGTGTTCTACTGCTACCGTCTCCAACTGAATTCTCCTCTTTCTGGTTTCATGTCTTCAGTGCAACTCTGGTCTTTTCAAACAGTGTTATTTCCATTTGTAAGACTTCAATGATTCCCTGTCACTTTGAAGAAAATATACAAACTTCTTCATGAGGAATCAAAAACTTTGATCACCTGACTTGACCATACATGTTCCATTTCATCTTCAATTGGATATTAGAGATCTCTCGGCCACAGTGGTATCCTGGTAATTCTTCAGTTCTTCCAGGAATCTCTCTCTCTCTCTCTCTCTCTCTCTCTCTCTCTCTCTCTCTCTCTCTCTCTCTCAGGTTTTATACACATGGATAGATCTTATACATATAGAGAGATCTTCCTTCCTTTACTGGGACCCTTGGCACTGTCCACTGTCTTTCAAGGCTAAGCTGAATTCTGCTTAATCCCTAGTGAACAGAGGCAGAGAGTTTCAGTAATTTGCTTACTCATTGCTTTTGGTCATCAAGGGTCTGGATTAGAGAAGAGGTTTTCAATTTTGTGTATTTAGTGGTAACTTTCTAGAGATGATAAAGAAGGGGTAGGGAATGCATGGTGTATTGGTTATCAAGAGCATTATAATGGGAAAATAGGTAAGGCAAAGGTGTATATTTAAGACAGAAAGGTTAAGAGCTGATAAACAAAAGTTCCCCAAATGGACTTAAGTCCCCAAACATTAATTTCAAATTTCAATTTCAAACATTAATAAATAGTGATTATCCCCAGAGAAAACTATTCTCTTTGGCAAGTGATCCCGAATTGGCGTGGCTTATGGGTGTTGAGGGAGCCAGTGCTGGGATGAGGAATGGTGATGTCCACAGCAAAGAGACGCAGATGCGCAGATGACAGTGAGTTATGGATTCTCATCCCACCTGGGACAGCAATGGAACAACCCAGGACTGGAGTGAGGCATCACATGGTTTGTGTAGTAAGTGTGACCAGGATGCCACTGAGGAATTGCTGCCAGGTAATTCAAACCAGGCCTGGATTTTTTTTTTTAAATGTTTTAGCAATGCATGCTTTTGCCAGGATGTATCTAGTGGGTATCTTGGCAGCCCTTTTGCAAAAGCAATTGAAAATGATACTGAAATGCTGGAGCCATGTTCCATCCAGCTTAATCATGCTTATACCAGAGGATGGTATTTTGTTTGTTTTTAAATTTTTTGTTTTATTTATACATTTTTTGAGACACATCTCTCTACATAGCCCTGGCTGTCCTAGAACTCACTATGTAGTCCATGCTGGCTTCAAACTCAAAGAGATTTTCTTGACTCTACATCCACAGAGGATGATTCTTGATAATTTGGGAATCCTTAGTCAAGATGTTCGTATGTGGGACTGGAGAGATGGCTAAGTGGTTAAGAGCACTGACTGTTCTTCCAGAGGTCCTGAGTTTAATTCCCAGCAACCACATGGTGGCTCACAACCATTTTTTAATGGAATCTGATGCCCTCTTCTGGTGTGTCTGAAGGCAGCAACAGTGTACTCATATACATTAAATGAATAAATAAATCTTTGGAAAAAAGATGTTAGTTGCACCTTTGGCACCATCTCACCTCTTACAAAGTGAGTGATCTAGACTGTGGGAGCTGGTGCGAGAGTGGGAAATGGGAGACATGGACCCCACTTTCACACATGGTTTCATACCTTCTACTTGTGGGACCACTTCACAGACAGCGTTGATGACTTTTGGGTGCAGACCCTGAGAAATGCAGCATCTTTCTGGGGTCCTGTGCCACACACAGGTCACAGGTGTTGTTCTTCACCTACAAGGTCTCCAAGAAGAAGGTAAGCCAGCCTTATCTTTGGGTTGGAGCTCGAAAGGCTGGACTTCCAAACTCTAAGGCTTGAAAATGAGTCAGCCAAGTCAGGTGGGATCTATTCAAGCTTCAGTGTCATTTGAGGGGAGAGTGGCAGCAGAGCCATATTTAACAGCTATGCTGAGATTGTTGACAGGAATAAACAAAGATCTTTTCTGGCATAGTACAGCATAGCATAGCATAGCATAGCATAGCATAGCATAGCATAGCATAGCATAGCACAGCACAGCATAGCACAGCATAGTATACCATAGCATAACATAGCAACAAGGTCTTCTTTGGGAACTTAAGGCATGACAGACTTTCAATTCCAAGTCAAATCCCATGCCAACATTGTTGCCTTTCAGATTTACTCATGTCTAATGACAAAGCACTCTTTCCTGATATGATGATTGATCTCAGTTGACAACCTGGCAGTGTAGTTTAGTATCACCTAAGAGATAAGCCACTAGGTGTGCCTATGATGATGTCCACTGAGAAATCTAAAAAATTTGCATTGACTACGGGAAGCAGTGTTCCATGGAGGCTACAAACTTAATAAAAACAACAAAATAAAACAATCAAAGCAGGGGCTGGGGTTATTGCACTGTGGTTAAAAGCACTGTCTGTTCTTTCAAGGGACCCAGGTTCAATTCCCAGCACCCACATGGCAGCTCACAAATGTCTGTAACTCCACTTCCAAAAGATCTATCACCTTCACACCAATGCAAGTAAAATAAAATTACACACACACACACAGACGCACACACACACACACACAGACAAACACACACACACACACACACACTCACACACACAGAGACACAGACACACACACACACACAGACACAGACACACACAGACACAGACACACACACACTCACACACACACACAGACAGAGACACACACAGACACACAGACACACAGACACACACAGACACACACAGACACACACACACACACACACACAATCAGTGTGAACAGCAACATTTGACTTCTCTACCTCCTGACTACAACATCAGTGTGACCAGCCATCTTGCATTATTGCGACCATTCCTGCCCTGTCATGGCAAACTTCACCTTCAAAGAATGAGCTAAATGCATCCCTGCTTTGAGTTGGTTCTTGTCAAGTATTTTGTCCAACCAAAAAAACTGGAGCAAGGGCTGTGCCTGACTCTGCTGCTTGCCTGTGGATCCTGCTCCTCTAACTGGACTGTCATGTCTGGTCTCAGTGGGAGAGAATAGTGACTTGAGGTGCCAGGGTGGGTTGGTTCCCCAGGAGGGACCTCCCCATTCACAAAAGAAAACAGGACAGGGGAGGGACCATGTGACAGGGAGACGTGGCAGAGAGGGGGGCTGTGGTTGGGATGTAAAGTGAATAAATTAATTAATTTACTAATTACTAATAAACCTGGGGAATGAAACCTTTGAATCCTCCACTTCCTCCTCCTTCTCTTCTTCTTTCCCTTTTCTTTCCTCATATATTGGGAATGAACCATGGACAATGAATTAAAAAATTGAAATATAGCATATTTACACTCTCTTAAGTAACATTGAATCAATGTGCATGGGCCTGTTACATTCTATTCATAATGTTCTGGTGGGGTGGAGACCCAGAAATGGATGTTGGCAGCCCTAATGAAGTGATCCAAATGTAGCCTGAGCCATATGTTTTTAAAGCCTGTATTCTGATACAGGGCATTTGAGAACCCAATGTAGGTATCGTAGGTTTAGTACTAGTTTTCGTGAAAGCCGCAAGGAAGTGAGGAAGTATGAGAGAAGCAACTGGTAGCATAGCCCATCTGTAGCTGCATCCTGGGACCCTATGCTGCAGATTTAAAGAACCCTAAATACCTAAGTATAGTGCTGTACTCCCATAATCCCAGCACTAGAGAGATGAAGGCAAAAAAACAGTGCTCAAGGCCATCCTAGGCTTCCATAGCATGTGTTTCCTGGGCTTTGTGGGATTCTGTTTCAAAATATACATACATGTATACATACACACACATGTATTATATATATATGTGTATATATATATGTATATATGTGTATATGTGTATATGTGTATATATGTATATATGTATGTATGTATATGTATATATGCATATATGTATATATGTGTATATATGCACATATATACACACATATATACACATATATATACAAATATATACACACATGCATACACACACACATATATATATACATATACATGTGTGTGTATGTGCATGTATATGCATTTGTACATGTATTTGTATATGTACATGCACAGCCTGGATGATCCTCTGTAAGAGCATGAATAATGAGGCTAAATGTGTGTTTAAGAACATTCATCAGTTAGGTGGAGGATGAATAAGGGAGGCAAGTCCAGAAAACGAGGTTAGTGAGAGAAGTGGGCCTATATCTCTTTTGTATTCTAAACATCCCCATCTCTATCATTTTAATAGACACCACAGAAAATAATATTAATAGCCAACAATTGCATGTGTGGCTTAAAAGTGTGATGGTTGGTCCATCCATGATTTCCCAGGCTTATTTCCACGGGATGGGAGGCCCATCTGCTTCCCTTGGCTTCACAGGAAGAAAGCAACACAGGTCAGGTCTTCTAACATTGTCCCATAGGCAGTTTGTGGCTGAGTGCTGGTCCAGGGGTGAGGAGGTGGGCTATGTTACTGAGGGTCTCTGGGTGTTAGGAAAACAGGGCCCAGGAGTCTGGCTGCTCGTATGCTGGCCCAGGCTCTTGTTTTTCTTGAGCTGACTTGCTGGAGAAGTGAGCTAAGTCAGAAACAAAATGCCACATTGCACGCCCACTGAAGTCTGGGCTCAAGGGAAAGAAGAGAGATTGCCAGAGCGTTAGCTGTTCCCAATCCACTCCTGGACCTTAAGCTGTCTTGAACAGAGTTGCCAATCAGCTTGGTAGGGACTGGCCTTTGAGGAGGGGAGGGGGTGTAGGCAGGGGAGGGGGAGAGAAGGGAGCAGTCTGCGCTCCATCTTAATTACCTCATCAGAAACAGCTCCCTTCCCGCAAAGCTCTGGTGTCTTCTACAAGAGGGTGAGTCTTTGGCTTTACATGTGAACTTGTGCCATTTGCCTGCGTATATAAACATGAAGGGTCGTCTGGGTTCAGAGCTGAAATCTTTCACTTGTGACTTAGCTGGGAAATTCTTGGCAAGATCAGAATGCAGTGGTAAGGTCTTAGAAAGAGGTTTCTACGAAAGAATGATAGCGGCTTTCTGTGGCATTTTTGAGTGGAAGAGTCTGTAATCAGGAGGTGACAGCGTGGATGTCTGACAGGCTCAATACTGTGTAAGGAACCATGCCCAGGAATCGGTAGACTGGGTACTGAATCCCAGTTCTAACTCAGTCTGTTACCTTATGAAAAACTCTTCACTCCCTCACCTTTGCGCATCTTGGGAAAAATGAATTTATTGAACCTTTGACTTGGTGCAACTTTTAGATTTTACAGTGTAGCATCTGAGGCCTGAAGAACTGAAAATACCTGCAGCTTGAGTACTTGTAAAGGTATGGAAACGCCCTCCCTGTTTGAGAGTAAAGGAACGTGGGTCCCATGTGTGTGATTTGTCGTGGGGCAATGGGACTGGTCACTGCAGAGACACAGGCCATCAGGACTTCCCTCCTTAGCATTTGTATTAATATGAACCAGTCAGGCTGAACTGCAGGGAAATAAGGCTGTGCTGTGTTGGAGACAGCAGCCTCAGTTTTCACATTGTGTGACAACAGTTTAGCACAAAGGTCTGAAGAGCACACGAGAAGGAGCACATCTAGGCAGTGTCTCCTTGTCCTTGTAGAGCTGGTGGGATTGTCCCCACACCGTGACTATGTGACCCCGCCACTTCCTTGTTATGATGTAACATTTTGCACTGGGATCTCAGTAACTCAGCAAGTCATTCTCAGAAGACCAAGGTAATCTAGGCATTTTACAATGTGCTACATAGAAAAGCTCATGCCCAGGATGAGGGTTGGTGTATTCTGACCCGTCATGTGGTCCCCAGCTCACGGCGCTATATGAGCAAATCAATTAGGGGTCCATTCAGCAATGTGGATAAAGAGGGCAGGAGCTGTAAGTTCTTTCAGTAATTCCCAGGGGTACTGATGTTTTCTATATAGAAAAAAAAAGAGATGTAAGTGGGTTCAGTTAGTGAACACTGGAAATGAAGATAATAAATGTTGTGATGTATGCAAAAATGAAGGAATGAGTTTTAGGGAGGAGAGTTTGAATTTAACAAGATTATTCATTGACTTTCTATTTTTAAAATGTTAATATGTACTTTCACGACAATAACAATTTGTTATTAAAAACCCCATTTAACTGCATTATTAACTAGTGTTAATACCAATACCAAAAGAATGACAGACGTTATTCCAGTTTGAAGGGAGAAAATGAAGTACAGAGAAGTTCAGTACCTTGACTAGTTTACAGAGGCCATGGGTGTCAACACTGAAATTCAAAGGAGGCTGTCTTGTTCCAAAGCTATCATCTGATCTCCATGCACATGCCTATGTGCCCTCCCATACATATATCACACACACACACACACACACACACACACACACGCACATACACACACACTAATAATTTTTAAATATTTGTGTTTAATGTGCTTCCGTGTTTGCATACTTGTATGCATGTACACCAAGGGCATTCCTGGTGCCTGTAAAACCTGAGGAGGACATTAGATTCCTTAAGACTGGAGTTATAGATGTTTGTGAGCCACCATATATGCACTGGAAATCAAACTTGGATCCTTCAGAAGAACAACTACTGACCTATCTTACCAGCCCTACAATGATAATTTCAATAAATGATGAAACATGTTAAGCTATCATCAGGTTGTATAGATTTAGAGAGGTGTGTGACGTCTAGATCTATGTATGAATAAATAGCTCTATTTTCCCCATGGCTTTTTGGATACTTCAGATAATCTCTAGGGTTGGTTTTCCTTAGAGTTATTCTTCTGGAGCCTCTGTCCTGTCCTCCCCAACACCAGTCAAGGCTTTTTATGCTCTAGGATGGAGACATAACTAGGATTTGCCTTCATCTTTAACCCCTGGAGTTTCCTTCATCTGCCTCCTGCACAAGATCCTTAGTGTACTGGGTCAATGACTTCTTTCTTAGTGAAAAGACCTTCCATTAATTTCCTAAGAAAACAGAAGGAATAGCAAGTTTTAAGACTAAGATATCTGAAAATATTTTTATTTTGTTCTTATACTTTATATGTTTGAAGCTATAGCTTTCTAGCCTGGGTACAATTTTCTGTTTAAAGTTAACGGCATTCTCTTTCCATTTGTGTCTAGCTCCTGGGTCTCCTCTTGCTCCTTTTGGAAAATTATGAGGTCATTGGCTATTCCTGATTCTTGGTGGGTGACTGATTTTTCTCCCTAGAATATTTTTTGAGAATTTCTATTAAGCTCAGATTCCCTGATGATATGCCCTGATGTGCCTTTTTTTTTTTTAATTCAACATGCTGGGCATGCAATATTCCATTTCTGTTTAGAAGGTCCTATCCCTTGGCCAGTTGGGTATGAGACTTCATAAATTCATCATTTAATTTAAGTTCCTGAGTTCTCTGTGTGGCCATTTTGCTTGTTTCACGTTTCAGATTTCTTTAACTATCTATGTACCATACTGACTTTGCATGTGTGATATATGTGCACATGGGTGTGCAGGTGTGTACACAGGATGCAGAAAGGCATTGAATGCCCAACGTTGTCTTTCTTGTCCATTTGAGACCCAAGCACTGAATCAGTAACTAGGCTGGTGAGTAACAGGGAGCACTAGCAATCCTCTTGTCTCTGTCCTTTTATAGTGCTGGAGTTACAGCTCTGTGTGATCATGCCTAGTTCTTCTAGGTGGTCCTGCAGTCTTGATCTCAGGTCCTTATGCTTGTACAACAAGGACTCTGGCTGGCTGAGCCATTTCTCTGATCCTGCTACTGACCTTCAAGATACTATTTTAAATGTCAAAATTTTTTTATTTTAATGTTTTCCTGTTTGCTGTTCTTTTATTAATAGCATTCACTCTTGTTTTAGCATTCCCCTTTTTTGCATGGATTTTACATCATTTGTGTGTCTGAGAATATTACTCTTTGTGGCAAATAGTCATGGCTCCTGGGTGGCCTTGGGACTTACATTCCTCAGCATTCTCAGTATTGGAACACTGCGACCATCAGACTTGCGAGGAAAAAGAGATGGGACCTAGTATGGAGCCAGGGCTCTTTCTCAGTAATACATTTTGTCTGAATACAACTTTGCCAGATTCCGGTGCATGTAATGCCTTGGTACGAACTCATCCCTGGCATGGAGAAAGGAGCCCCAAACTTGAGAATCTAGAAAAGGCAGATAGCAAAACATCCCAAGGGACCCTGAAAAAAACAGAATGTTTGGGCACCCACCTTTACTGGTGAGCCTGGATTTGAACATCTGACCATCATAATGAAATAATATAAGTACATTGTTTCGGTAACCACGTTTGTTATGATTTATCACAGCAGCCGCAATGAATGAACACAATGAGAGAGAGTCGAACCAGGCATTTGAGTTTTGGTTTTGTTCTCTTCCTAGAGCCTCCTAGTGTGAATGTATAGCAGAGGTATAACAGCCATGAACGGGATCCCGCTACCGCATGCAATCAAGGGGACTCTATCATGATGCTGTGTAGAAGTGACATGATGGTGGATGTATCTGAAAGACATACATGCACACACACATTCATACACACAACTATGTGTGTCATGAGAGTTGGATATGTGAGGGCTTCAGAATTGGGAAGGGAAATGAGAAGGCAATGGGGGATTCAATATGTTCACAATATAGTATAAAATATATATACATATACATACATATGTCAATGTTTAAACCTTAAGGATTTTTTTTTTGAAAACTGCCTCTGGACGAGCAATTTCACTTACCTCATTCCCCATGAAATACTACTTTACAATTCTTAAACTTTTTTCACTCAATTTTCTTGTTCATTTTTTTTTTCTTAGCCCAAAATTTCTTTCTTCCTTGACTGCTAAAATCTCCCAAACCAGATTCAAATCAAATTTCCTCTGTGACGCTATATCCAGTTGTTCCCAGGCAGGATTAACTATAGTCCCTCTTTGGCATAGGTAACAAGTTGAATGTAGCTTAACTCCAGCATGTACCATCATGTTCTGTAGTCTCCACTTAGCTGTAGGTATTTTGTGTTACACCCTGCTGCTCCATGCCTTTTGAATCAAGCCACATTATCTTGCCTCTCGCTCACACATATAGTAAGTGCTTAAGAAATATTCATTTAATTTGGTGGTTCTAGAATTGAGTTATACAGTGAAAGAATATGGAAGTAATTTTTAAAAAATATCAATGTAACTGCTAAGGCAGAGGGAGTCATCTATCTTCAGGGGTTTAGCATCTGAGTATCCTGTGCCCTCAGGGAATGGCCCTAAACTCATGCATATAGAGGTGACACTAAATGCACTGAATTGGTTATAAAAACAAAAAGAAGAGAACATGAAGTTGGCATGGAGATGTGGAACAGTCCTGGATGAAGTAGAAGAGGGGAGCCAGGAGTAGATATGATCAAATTATATTGTGTACAGGCACAGAATTCTCAAAGAATAAATTAAAGTGTTTTCTAAGGATACCAGCATATAAATCTGATCTGAGAGTAAGTCAGAATCCTGGGGTGTGGAGCTTGAGTGTTGATATGTTGGGAGCCCTTCAGAGATTCTGGTATGGGCAGAGTGAGCAGGAGTGAGGAAGCACACAGCTGAAAGGCTACTTGCTTCTCATCCACTGGCCTTGATCATCAGCCTCTCTGAAGATGAATCTGTGCACCTGGAAAAATTCTTCCTTCCCCGTGGCTTTGAAGTGAACTGTAACTTCCAAAGAAATCTGTGATGACACAAAAGGCAGGGAGGATATATTGATAGAGATCAGCCTCCACATGTGGAAATGGTTTGTTGCACTCTGGAATGTACCTGCGAAGGAGGCTGCTTTGAAAGTAGCAGATGCTTCTGTGTGTATGCATGCAATTGACCGACGATGGCATCGAGTCCTTTCTCAAGGTCAAGCTTGGCTGTGTTCTGGATGTTTTCCTTATTTGAGTCTACAGGACTTGCATGCACATTGCGCAGATGTTACATTTTGTGTAGCAAAGCTACCTGGAAGTGTGCCAGGGGAATTGACTTCCCTGGATCTTGTGCCTGGCTCCTTGCCTTGCATTTACAGGTGCAGTGCCCAGGGTGGGCCCTGAGCTTGGAGGAGCCAGTCCATTATTCCTCATGAAACAGGGCTACCAACACTGCTCAGTACTTCTCAGACATCAGGATGTGTTAGTTGCTCTGAGGGCTTAACATCAAGCATCACTAGATCTAAAGATAGATCTCAATACATTTGGAATGAAGAAGAATTTTCTTTTTACATTTCAAGGTGATGCTGACAAGGACAAGGTCACTGGTCCACTTACATTAAAATGAAAGCAATTGTTCTATGGCAGAGTGCAGAGAGCTCAGTCAGTAAAGAGCTTGCTATGCAAGCATGAGGGCCTACATTCTATCTGCAGAACCCATGTGAGAAAGCAGAATATGGCAGTTCACACTTATAATGCCAATGAAGGGTAAAATCCTACGGCGCACCAACCAACCAGCTTAAAACCTCCATATCTGCAAGCATGCACACACCCAAATGTACAAAAGCATATATATATCCACCTATATGCACATGAACAAGTGTGTGCACAAACACATGTATTTAAACCACTCTTCTGGGTGCAAACAGTGAGTAGAAACACGGGTAGAAGGGATTAAGTTTTAAAGTGGCAAGTGTTGTGTTGGAAGGACTTACAGAGGCTAATAGACATGTGGATAGCAATTACTCTTAATGTTTTGAGAATTTTCTATTGCTAACCCATGCCACCCTTGGGAGCAAAGAGTGAGGATTAAATGTGCACAGGGTCTGCTCCATGGTCTGCGCTGAGCGAGCTTGTAGATGAGGTTACGTGGATGAGATTTTCCCAGGCAGATGTGTCTTAGGTACAGATCCAGTGTGGAGCGGGGCCACAGAAACACTCGGAAACAGCCCTGTTTTGATAAGAAAACCACTTTTGTTGATCATGACCCTTACCAAACATGCACAATACACAGCTTTGGTGACACTCAGGCTGTTGGTCAGATCTGGGAGAGGAAAGGCAGATAGAAGAACAAAGCAAACATAAGCAAGCAATGTAATGGCAAAAGAAGCAATGGTTACTATGGCTTACAGCTTATTGTATTACCTACTGTATTTTAAACATTGCATGTATTATGATATATATTGTGATGTGTATTATATATGTATGACTTGTGAGTGATGGAAGTGTGATTGGTATATTTATGGGATGTGATGTGGTTATATATATGTGTGTGTGTGTGTATGCATATATATATGTATATATATATATATATATATATTCATGTGTGTGTCAGCGTGTGTGGTTATAATGCGTGTGCATACCATGAAGTATGTATGTGTGTATGCATGTATGATTATAATGTGGGTGTGCATGTCATGAAGTGTGTGTGTGTGTGCATGAAAGAGAGAGATGTGAGTGTATGTGTGTGTGTGTGAGATGTATATGTTTGTGACTATGTGTGTGGTATGTGCATGATGTACATGCATATGATGTGTGTATGGTATCTTCGTGTGATATGTATGTGTTATGATACATGTGTGATGTGTGTATATGCATGTACTCACATGTAAAAGACAGAGGAGATCAGGTATTCTGTTCTATCATTCTCTGCCTTATATCCTTGATTCAGGATCTGTCACTGAACCTGGAGCGTGTTATTTCTGGCTTAGTTGGATGTTGAGAACAAAATCTAAGGCTCCTCTTCTCTCTGCCTTTCACAGCATTTGGGTTACAGGCTTAGGTGGCTACTCCTGGCTTTCCTTATGGGTTGGGATCTTTTTCTTTTCTTTTCTTTTCTTTTTTAATTTAAGTTTACTTTATTTTTAATCTATTTTTACACTCCACATTCCATTCCCTTCCCCCAACCACTCTCTGTTGTTCCACATCCTATACCCCCTCCCCACCCCATCCCATCTCCACATGGATGCCCCCAAGCCCCACCCCACCTGACTTCTAAACTCCCTGGGGCCTACAGTATCTTGAGGGTTAGGTGCTTCATCTCTGAATGAACACAGACCTGGAAGTCCTCTGCTGTATGTGTGTTAGGGGCCGCGTATCAGCTGGTGTAGGCTGCCTGGTTGGTGGTCCAGTGTTTGAGAGATCTCTGGGATGCAGATTAATTGAGACACCTGATCCTCCTACAGGATCGCCCTTCTCCTCAGCTTCTTTCAGCCTTCCCTAATTCAAGAACAGGGTCAGCTGCTTCTGTCCATTGGTTGGGTGCAAATATCAGCTGCTTGTTGGCTCTCTCAGAAGGCAGTCATGATAGGTTCCTTTTTGTGAGTGTTCCATAGCCTCAGTAATACCATCAGGCCTTGGAACCTCCCCTTGAGGTGGATCCTACTTTGGGCCTGTTTCTGTACCTTCTTTTCTTCAGGGTCCTCTCCATTTCCATCCCTGTAATTCTTTCAGACAGGAACAATTATTGGTCAGAGATGTGACTGTGGGATGGCAACCCCATCCCTTACTTGATGCCCTGTCTTCCTGCTGGAGGTGGGCTCTCTAAGGTCCCTCTCCCTACTGTCAGGCATTTCATCTAAGGTCCCTTCCTTTGAGTCCTGAAAGTCTCTCACCTCCCAGGTCTCTGGTACATTCTAGGGGGGCCGACCAACCTCCTCGGGGCTTCAATCCTTTTCCCTCACCCAATACCAGATCAGGTCCCCCATCACCACCTCCATCGACTTTCCCTCCCAGGTCCCTCCCTCCCTCCTCACTTGTGGTTGCTTTCTTCTTTCTCCCAAGTGGGACTGAGACGTCCTCACTTGGGTACTTTATGGATTCCCTCTTGTTTACTGAACCTTATCCCCAGATCCTTTATCTATATACAATATCCTGTATGGCTTTCTAAGAGATTAATGAGCAGTGCACAGAACTCATAGACACCTGCGTTAGGCTATGATTGAGAAGGTGGACCATAAGGCTAAGGTGTTCCTACCCATGGAGAAGTTATACCCCTTTTGTGAATGCAGTGTAGACAGAGGTAGTGTAAGATCCCCAAAACTGGGGAGACCTCCGCTCAAGTCCTGGGACGACCTGGGTCAGAACCCCAATAACTCAAGAGAAAACCACACCTAATGCAAACTGCAAGAGGCTTTATTGTCAGCTAGCTGAGGACAAATTCCTTTCGCCACCACACAGGGCATGGAGTTTGGCTGGGCAGTAACAGTAGGGGGCTTTTAACAGCTAGCTGAGGAATTGGGAGGAGTTGGGAAGAATTGGGAGGAGTTTGGCTACAGCTCTTCTCTGTGGAATCTATCTCCCTGTCCTTGGCACAGGGAGCCAAGCAAGCGCCTGGCTAGGTCTCCCCACAATCATCGCATCTCTGACTGTAAGGCACAGAAACAAAAAGGCTTTTTGCTGGCTATAGAGAACAAAGAGCTTCTTTCTGGCTGTATTTTTAGAGATCAGGAAAAACAAGCTTGGGGAACGTCCAGGGGCTTTACCTTTCAGGGAGAAACGCTTTAAATCGGGGTCTCACAGTAGCAAACAAAATATTAATGTAGCATTACTGGAGAGAGAAGAATAAGAAATAGATTAGCCGGGCTCACGCCTTTAATCCTAGCACTCGGGAGGCAGAGGCAGGCAGATTTCTGAGTTCAAGGCCAGCCTGGTCTACAAAGTGAGTTCCAGGACAGCCAGGGCTATACAGAGAAACCCTGTCTCGAAAAACCAGCCAACCAACCAAACAAAAACAAAAGCAAAAACAAAACAAAACAAAACAAAACAAAACCAAATACAGAGTAGACAACTGATACCAACCAGACAAATTTGAGGAACCCTAGTAATGCATTAGGATTTTAAGCTGTACAAAGGCGGGACAGGGCTCTTCTAAATGTTTTAATTCTCTGCACAGCACTGTCTTCCCAAGATTACTCATCATAAACCTCAGTTGTCTCTTCTTTACACAGTAGCACCGTAGATTACTCCCAGGTACAGAGGCAGGGCTCCAGAGAACTGTGCACTTTAGCAGCAGGCATCAAGGAGATGGGGGAAGTCTGCACACGTGTGCTGACTCCATCTGAGCAGGCACGAGAAGCATGGATGTGAGTCCTGCACACCATCACTTACACTTACAACTATGACCCAACCGCATAGAAACCGCATGCTTTCTTAGGACCAGTGGATGCCCTCTAGTTCAGGGCCACCAGGGAAGCATCCATTGACAACTTCTCCCTGTAAATAGAAATACTTACACTCTCGCACTTCCCTTGTTAGGGGATCTCTCCTATGCATTTGTTTCATATCTACAAATGTGAAGGTTTTTCTATCAAGTAATATACCAACGTGGTGAGGGCTGGCGGGGAAGATATATAGATTCCCGCCCAGCCCTGGCACCTTGTGCTCAAAATTCTTGCCTGTTCAATGCAAAAAGAAAAAAAGCTTAAAAATGATTTCTTTAGAAAGACCCAACTTAAATACATCTGTGGAAACTAAGCATAATTTATTTTAAAATTAGGTTAAAAATATTTGCAGTGTATGCCCAAACTTTTCCAGATGTTAAAACAAGTAAACACCATTAGATCAAATTTAATTTGGTTTGGTGTTTTAATCAACTTGTGCCTTGATTTTCATTTTTGCTTATAACAAGGTTTACTCGTGTGTTGGAGGTGGTCTTAAAAGTGTTAATTTTAGCTATACTTTATAACGCAAACACATGCGCCAAGGCATTTTCTTATTATAAGCTGAGTTAGATAAACTTTCAGTGTAGCTCTGCTTCATTAAAGCAGGAAGTTTATACACCCTAACAAAAAAAATATGTATTTCCATTTCATGTTGGCATCAATGGTGGTACTGTGTATAATGTCGTTAGTACTGGTAGCTGGAATTCTTCATGGGAGACTGATGAGAGACAGATGACAGTAAAAAGGGCATCAGAAACCAAAAATAAATGCGGGGTGTGGATGGAGAAGCAGGGCACTCTTCATGACGGCAGAAATTTTTCCCTTGGAGGTGGCCTTCAGGATTCCAAGGAGGCTGAGTTTGGCAATTCTGTACAACAGTGCAGGTGACAGGATGAACTGAGAGGGACATGGGGAGGAGAGTCTCCCTCGTTCCCAGATGTGTGACAGGGAGTTGTTTGGGGTCTGTGCGTGTGCAGTATGGTAGGTTTTATTTTTATTTTACCTTATTTTCTATGTGTTTCGGTGTTTTGCCTGTCTGTGCACAGTGTATGTGCCTGACGCCTGCTGAAGCCAGAAGAGGGCATCCTGTTCCCTGGAGCTGGAGTTACAGTGTTTGCTGCCGTATGGGTGCTGAGAATTGAAGCCAGGTCCTCTGGAAAAGCAGACAGTGTTCCTAACTGCTGAGTCCTCTCTTCAGCCCTGTATGTGATCATTTTCCCCCATAGAATAAGAGACGTGGAGATGGGCAGTTTGGAAACAGTGCAGTTCAAGGAAATGGCTTTATAGTTAGAGGTTTTATTTATTTATTTATTTATTTATTTATTTTCCAAAGTAGCTTTTACCTTGAGATGTGAGCACTGTGTTCCAGGTTGGGGGGGGGGGAGAAGAAGACAGATAAAAGGCACAACCCAGCTAAACCTTCTAAATCAGCAAAGGCAACCCTTGCCTACGTGGCAGATCTCTTTGTAAGTTTGACACACTCATAGCACCTTGTCTACTTCAAGCTACAACATGCTTGAGAGTAAGACATTCTATCTCTGTGCATTACTCCTCACTGTGGAAATAAGTGGGATTCTGTAGATAAGAAGGGAGAGAGGAAAACATGCTGTGGGAGGCAAGTGATGTCTGCTGCTTTTCAGCTTACCAGTAGCTCACAGCCTAAAGCTGGTTACAGGTGGAGACTGGAAAATACCAACTGTTTTCTCCACACCCGACTGAAGTCATTAGTTTCTAGTCTGCAATAATTTTTTTTAACTTAGCAAAGTTTTTTTTTTTTTAAAAAAAAACTGTCTGAGATGTTGTTGCTAACAGTTAGAAGACTAAGAACCCAACAGCAAATAAATGTAAGCAAAACTTTTAGGGATTTCATGAGGTTAAAATGAATGACATCAGTGTTTGGGAAATGTCACTAGAATATAGGACCATCTCCACCCCTTACACACTTGATGAATTTGAGGCAAACTGGAATTAGGTACAGTTCTAAAGATTAGAAATGTTGTAAAGAAGATACTTGTAGTTTTTCTGGTTTTTATAATCAAGGAATTCCCAGGGAGAGTTGGATGGCAAACAATGTAGAGAAGAATAAACGTCTACAGAGAGCGGTAAACTGACTGCTTTCCCATAGGGAAATTCAGGCTTCAATTCAGGGCATAGAGCATGGTTAGGATCCAGGTTTGGTCCATGGCAGAACACTGTCACTGAAGCCAAGAAATTAACAAAACTCTGTGATCACCTGAAGCTGGATTGTTTCACTGAGAGGTGAAAGTTGATAACCCAGGACTTGTGACCTTTCGATGTACCTGTAAAATTTGAAGCATGCATTGTGGGGTGGGGAAGAAAGCTAATGAATGGACCTGCAGATCTCAGAAGAACATTCATTAACTCCCAGGTTTTCCAAATAGAGGGCAAAAGCTTATCTCACTCTAAATAAATGTATAGATTCATAGCACCTGGTCCCAGATAGGGAAAAGCTAGCTATGTGTTGACACAAAATTTTCAAACCAAAAACCCCATTCAGTTTGATTTAATTGAGTGTTTAATGAACGGTTGGATGCTAGTTGAGGCAAGGGTAAATGATCTTCCAGGAAGGCAGCAATATTAAAGGACTTATACTATAGCCATACACACATAGACTTGTCAGGGAGACAGTCACACACACATAGAGGTGGCAAGGGTGGGGTGGATGGGAGTAGGAGGAGAAGAGAGGAGAGGGTTAGTGCCAACACCAGGGATGCTGAGGAGGGAGGACTGCCATGAGTTTAAGATCATCCTGAGCTACAAAACTGAAAAGGAAGAAGCACTATCAAATTTCTTCTTCCTAAATTAGTATCAATCTACTACCAAAACAAGGTGCCAGACACAACTGAAAATAAATTACAAACCAATTTCGCTGATGAATACAGATGCAAAACACAAACAAAACCACAAACCAACAACTCAACAAAACACTTGCAACCCAAATTCAGGAACAAATCCATAAGGTCATTCGTCATGACCAAGTGGGCTCAATTCTGGAGCTGGGTGGCTGGCTCAACAAATGTAAATCATATTTAATTAAAGAAATTGATCTAATATACCATATAAACAATCTTGAAGAGAGAAACCACAAAATCATCTTAATTGATGCTAATATATATATATATATATATATATATATGTGTGTGTGTGTGTGTGTGTGTGTGTGTGTGACAAAGTTCAGTCTTCCCTCATGATAATAATCCTGTCCACTTCATAAAAAGACAGCACCACGCCAAAAGTGTACTAAGGGGACTAAGCAGAGTATTTCCTCTAGACTCATGAGTGACACTGAAGTGTTTTTTATTCAGGATGGTTCTTGGAGTCTTAGCTACAGAAATTTGATAAGATAAAGTTATAAAAAGAACAAAGATGAGAAAAAATTAAGTTCTTGTTTACAGATTATTATCCTTGTTTACAGATGACATGATTCTATACTTAAAGGACCCTACTAGAAAATGCTTATATCTAACAAGCACGGTAAAGTTACAAGAAACAAAATTAATTCCCAGCACCCACATGATGGTTCACAAACTCTACTTCACAGGAATTTGAGATTTTCTGATGACCGATATGGGCACCAGGCATGCATATGGTACGCAGACACACATATAATCAAAGCACTTATACATAAAATAAAAATAAATATAAAAATTTAAAGGTTTGAACTGCAAAAGAAACGCTAGCAGAACAAGCAGACATTCCGTAGATAGAAGAAAATCTTTACTCGCTATATTTCAGACAGGGAGCTAATATCCGGAACTTACAAAGAACTGTGGAAATTAAATACCCAGGACACAAAACTTCCCATCAACAAATAAGATAATGCAATAAGAAGAAATCTGAAAAGAAGAAACACAAGTGTACAGCTAGCCATGAGAAAAAGTGTAAATTAAATCTGTTTTGAGGTACTATCTCTCCTTAGAATGACTGCCATAAAGAAACCTGCCAGCAAATGCTGAGGAGGATATGCAGAGAGAGGGACTCTTACTGCTTGTGGGAGTGCAAATTAATACGGCCATTGTGGATATTAGTGAAGACATGCCTCAAAAACTTAAAACAAAACTACCATATACCCCTGCTATTCTAATCCTCAGCATAAACCCAGTGAACTCCATATTCTACCATAGGTAAATGTGCACGTTATGTTTATTGATGATCTATTTATTAGAGCAAGAAAATGGGACCGACCTAATTGTCCATTGACAGAGGAAAGGACAATGAAAATGTGGTATGCACATAGAATCAAACATAACTCTGTAATGAAAAGTGAAATTTGCAGTGAAATTAGCAGATTTGGAGAGTACCCTAAACTTAGAAAAATGCATGCTGTTCTTCATATATGGATCCTAATGTATACAGGATTATATGCAAACAGGTGTAAGTGTGGACATAGTAAAACATTTAGAAGAGACAAAGAGAGGGTAATATCAGGTAATACAAAAGAACTGAATGCAGGCAAAAGAACGCACAAGGCTTGCAAGAGGATAAAAAGCTAATTCTTTTTCGAGTTTCATCTTTGTCATAGAGTTATTTTTCTTTCTTTTTTCAATAGATAAGTGAATAAAAATGCAACTGATAGTGACAATGTGAAACCCTCAGTGAAACCCCGTACTTCAGTATGGCCACTCTAACTGTGCTGAAGTTCACTTAACTGTATAGACTGTGAGGATAGGCAGTGTTTCCATGACTTCCATAACCGGCTGTGTAATGCTTTTATTTGCAAGTTCATTAGAAATAAACGTTATTTTACTAACACACACACACACACACACACACACACACACACATATATATATATACATTTTTTTTTTTGTTTTTTTCGAAAAAACAAAACAGGGGTTTTCTGTGTAGCCCTGGCTGTCCTGGAACTCACTTTGTAGACCAGGCTGGCCTTGAACTCAGAAATCCACCTGCCTCAGCCTCCCAAGTGCTGGGATTAAAGGCGTGAGCCACCACGCCCAGCTGTTCCCAATTCTAAGAAGGGGCAATATTTTTAAGGACATCATTTGCTTTGATATGAACTGAAAGTAACCTGAAGAAAGAAATGAACAAAGACAAGCAGAACAATTTTTTTTCATAGGAAGAAGTCAGTAATTCCAAATTAATTGTTTGGACATAGATAAAGGAGTGATTAAAAAAAGCATAGCAAGAATGATCAAGGAATATAAAAGAGAATGTGGGGCATGCAATTTTTAATCTCAGCGCTCAACAGAGGCCTGTCGATCTTTATGAGTTCAAGGCCAGCTTGGTCTACCTAGAGAGTTCTAGGACAGCCCAGAATACAAAGAGAGTCCCTTTCTCTCAAGAAGAAAGAAGAAAAAGAAGAGGAGGAGGAGGAAGAGGAGGAAGAGGAAGGGGAAAAGGAAGAAGAGGAGGAAGAAAAGGGAGAGGAAGAGAAGGAAGAGAAAAAAGATGACTACAAGGAGTAGGGAAGAAAGAGAAAAGCAATTTAAATTAATTGTTATTTAGAATTAAAGAGAGGTATTACTAAAATCCTACACACACACACACACACACACACACACACACACATATACACACCATTTTATGAACATACAACTGACAAAAGGACAAATTCCTCAAAATTTAAAAGTCACTATTGCTGAAAGATGAAGAAATAGAAAACTTGAATAGCCAGTATCTATTAAAGAAATTGAGTATTTTCAAAAAAACTTTCAACACAAGGAAAGGACTAGATGTTTTCCAAATACATAAAAAAGAGTATAAATTTTATATGACTCTTCTGCCCAACATTAAATGAAAGTATGCTTGACAATTATTTTCACATTTCCTTGATGAACAAATGTAACCAGTAGTATTATAAGCAAGAAAAATTAGAGTTCTGTCTTCTGTAGCCATAAAAGTGAAAAACCTAAACAAAATATTGTATCTTGATTCCCTATATGGGTCAATTCAAGGAAGCACAAAACTGATCAACTTATTAATAGAAAAATACAAAAATTGTATTACTTCAATAGACATTGTATTAGTCAGGGTTCTCTAGAGTCACAGAACTTACGGATAGTCTCTAGTTAGTAAAGGAATTTATTGATAACTTACAGTCGGCAGCCCAATTCCTTACAATTGTTCAGTCGCAGCTGTGAATGGAAGTCCAAGGATCTAGCAGTTACTCAGTCTCACACGGCAAGCAGGCGAAGGAGCAAGAGCAAGAGCAAGAGCTAGACTCCCTTCTTCCAATGTCCTTATATTGTCTCCAGCAAAAGGTGTAGCCCAGATTAAAGGTGTGTTCCACCACACCTTTAATCCCAGATGAAAGGCATAGCCCAGATTAAAGGTGTGTTCCTTAACTCGGAGATTCAATCTTCTGGAATCCATAGCCACTATGGCTCAAGATCTTCAAACCAAGATCCAGATAAGGATCTCCAAGCCTCCAGATAAGGGTCACTGGTGAGCCTTCCAATTCCGGATTGTAGTTCATTCCAAATATTGTCAAGTTGACAACCAGGAATAGCCACTACAATCCACCCCTTGTCAACTTGACACAAATAATATCTCATGTTCACATGAAACAATAACAAGGTTGTAAATACGCCTAACATGATATAACTATCCCTCGTACAATCGCAAACGCATTAGTAAATTTACAATGGGCATTCATATTACTTTATAATCCTCGTTTCTGCAACTGGTTACGTGGCCTTAATTGGTATTTATAACTACCTTCCTCTACTACCCATTCTGTATTTCCTTCACCTTCAGCCAGCACCTCAGCAGGTCTTGGCTCTTTTCCTGGAGGATTGACCCATACCTTCATTCCTGATGGGTCTGCGTCCTTTGTCATCCTGCTTGGATTAGGCTGTTGTAGTTTCCCATTGACTTTAATCACAGGACATGGTAGTACTAAGAGACGCCCTAAGGGATCTCCTGCACTCCAGACATAATCTTGCTTACCACCATTGTGAAGAGGTAATCCAATTTCCCCATGGTAATCTGGATCTATCACCCCTCCTAACACTGTTATTCCTTTTTTAGCCTGTTGGTTTAAGGGCATTAGAAGCCCAAAATGACCAGGGGGAAGTCTGAGCTTCCAGTTCAATGAAATGTTTGTTGTAGCTCCTGGTAGGAGCACTCCCCTCTCTGGAGCCAAAACTTCTAAGCCAGCAGAACCTAGAGTTATGGGGACAGGAAGCAAAAATTTTCCTAGAGGGTCACTAGGAGTGATAGTAAGTGGAACTATTCCGTTTTCCACCCCTTGATTCCTGGACCCATGAATCCTGGCTATGGGTGAAACTGCACCATATATCGAGCGCTGATTCAAAGCATATACTGCCTTCTGAAGAACTCTGCCCCAGCCTTCCAAGCTGTTACCACCTAATTGGCGCTGTAACTGCGTCTTCAAAAGGCCATTCCATCTTTCTATCAGCCCAGCTGCTTCAGGATGATGGGGAATGTGGTAAGACCAGTGAATTCCATGATCGTGAGCCCACTGTCGTACTTCTCTGGCTGTGAAATGAGTTCCTTGGTCAGAAGCAATACTGTGTGGAATACCATGACGATAGATGAGGCATTCTGTCAGTCCGTGAATGGTGGTTTTAGCAGAGGCATTACGTGCAGGAAAGGCAAATCCATAACCAGAATAAGTATCTACTCCAGTAAGAACAAAACGCTGTCCTTTCCACGAAGGAAGTGGTCCAATGTAGTCAACCTGCCACCAGGTTGCTGGCTGGTCACCTCGAGGAATGGTGCCATATCTGGGGCTCAGTGTTGGTTTCTGCTGTTGGCAGATCTGGCAATCAGCAGCAGCTGTAGCCAGGTCAGCCTTGGTGAGTGGAAGCCCATGTTGCTGAGCCCAAGCATAACCTCCATCTCGACCACCATGGCCACTTTGTTCATGTGCCCATTGAGCAATGACAGGGATGGCTGGGGAGAGAGGCTGATTGTCCACAGAACGGGTCATCTTATCCACTTGATTATTGAACTCCTCCTCAGCTGAAGTCACCTTTTGGTGAGCATTTACATGGGACACAAATATCTTCACATCCTTTGCCCATTTGGAGAGATCTATCCACATACTTCTTCCCCAGATGTCTTTCTCACCAATTTTCCAATTGTGATCTTTCCAAGTCCCTGACCATCCAGCCAATCCATTGGCTACAGCCCATGAGTCAGTGTATAATCGTACATCTGGCCATTTCTTCTTGCAAACAAACTGTAATACCATGTGTACTGCCCGAAGTTCTGCCCACTGTGAAGATTTCCCTTCACCTGTGTCTTTCAAGGTTGTCCCAGAAAGGGGTTGTAATGCTGCAGCTGTCCACTTCTGGGTGGTGCCTGCATAACGTGCAGAGCCATCAGTAAACCAGGCTCTAGTCTTCTCCTCTTCAGTCAGTTGATCATAGGGAACACCCCATGAGGCTATAGGTGCATGCTTGGCAGCAGATGGCATTGTAACAGGAGTAGAAACCATAGGCATTTGAGCAACTTCTTCATGTAACTTGCTTGTGCCTTCAGGACCTGCTCTGGCCCGATCACGTATATACCACTTCCATTTGATAATAGACTGCTGCTGTGCACGTCCCACTTTATGACTTGCAGGGTCTGATAGTACCCAGCTCATGATGGGTAGTTCAGGTCGCATAGTGACTTGGTGTCCTATTGTCAGACGTTCAGTTTCCACTAAGGCCCAATAGCAGGCCAAGAGCTGTTTTTCAAAGGGAGAATAGTTGTCTGCAGATGATGGTAGAGCTTTGCTCCAAAATCCCAAAGGTCTTTTCTGTGATTCACCTACAGGGGCCTGCCAGAGGCTCCAAACAGCATCTCTATCAGCCACAGACACCTCAAGTACCATTGGGTCTGCTGGGTCATATGGTCCAAGTGGTAGAGCAGCCTGCACAGCAGCCTGGACCTGTTGAAGGGCCTTCTCCTGTTCCAGGCCCCACACAAAGCTAGCAGCTTTCCGAGTCACTTGGTAAATAGGCCTAAGTAACACACCCAAGTGAGGGATGTGTTGTCTCCAGAATCCAAATAGGCCCACTAAACGTTGTGCTTCTTTCTTGGTTGTAGGAGGGGCCAGGTGCAATAACTTATCTTTCACCTTAGAAGGAATATCTCTGCATGCCCCACACCACTGGACTCCTAAGAATTTCACTGAGGTAGATGGTCCTTGAATTTTGGTTGGATTTATTTCCCATCCTCTGATACGCATATGTGTTACCAATGAGTCCAAAGTAGTTGCTACTTCCTGCTCACTTGGTCCAATCAGCATAATGTCATCAATATAGTGCACCAATGTGATATTTTGTGGAAGATCCAAACGATCAAGATCCCTTCTAACTAAATTATGACACAGGGCAGGAGAGTTAATATATCCTTGAGGCAAAACTGTGAAGGTATACTGTTGGCCTTGCCAACTGAAAGCAAATTGCTTCTGGTGGTCCTTATGAACAGGTACTGAGAAGAAGGCATTTGCCAGATCAATAGCTGCATACCAGGTGCCAGGAGATGTGTTAATTTGCTCAAGTAACGAAACTACGTCTGGTACAGCAGCTGCAATTGGAGTTACCACCTGATTTAGTTTTCGATAATCAACTGTCATTCTCCATGATCCATCTGTTTTCTGCACTGGCCAGATAGGAGAGTTAAATGGAGATGTGGTGGGAACCACCACCCCTGCATCTTTCAAGTCCTTGATAGTGGCAGTAATTTCTGCAATTCCTCCAGGAATACGATACTGTTTTTGATTCACTATTTTCTTTGGCAGAGGCAACTCTAAAGGCTTCCATTTGGCCTTTCCAACCATAATAGCCCTCACTCTACAGTTCAGGGAACCAATATGAGAATTCTGCCAATTTCTGAGTATATCTATCCCAATTATACATTCTGGAACTGGGGAAATCACCACAGGATGTGTCCGGGGACCTACTGGACCTACTGTGAGTCGGACATCAGTCAAAACTCCATTAATTACCTGCCCTCCATAAGCCCCTACTTTAACTGGAGGGCCACAATGTTTCTTGGGATCCCCTGGGATCAGTGTCAACTCAGAACCAGTATCCAGCAGACCCCGAAAAGTCTGATTATTTCCTTTTCCCCAGTGTACAGTTACCCTTGTAAAAGGCCGTAGGTCCCTCTGGGGAAGAACTGGAGAAAGGGTAACAGCAAAACCTTTGAGTGTCTTATCAAGATCCTTCCTCAGAGGAACCTGGCCACCCCTTCATTCAAGGGGTTCCGGATCTGCAAACTGTCTCAAGTCTGGAAATTGATTCACTGGCCGAGATTGCTGTTTACCACGATCTAATGTAGCCTTTCTTTCATTTGTTTGAGAATTTTTCTGCTTATACAGATCAAACAAATATGCAGTAGGCTTCCTATGTATTTCATTCCTGGAAACACCATGATTGATTAGCCAGTACCAAAGGTCCAAGCGAGTCATGCCATTATAAATTTCACCTCTCCTGTGCTGACCATTACTGGGTATGTTATTATAAACATTCTTTTGTCTACGCTGTCCATTATAATAACTAGGATCACCTTGTCTCCGGCGATTCAATGCTGCCACCTGGCCCTTGTTACCTCGGGATCCAACTAAACCCAGTGAATTTAATTCATCTAATTGAGCAGAAGCATCTCCAATGCTAAGATCTGGCACAAGGAAAAGGGAAAGAACAAAACCCTTCAAATGTGCTGGTGCCCCTCTCACCAATTTGCGTCTTATAGAGCTGGTGAAAGGCATATCTTCTGGACCTTCCCATTGTGGACAATTATGCTTTACACAATATATCCACTCTAGCATTGCAATTTCCCTAAGTCTTAAAATCCCTTCATCAACACTAAGCCACGGAATATCAGGCATCTCCAAGTCATTTCCAGTAGGCCATCTTTTGATAAACACCTCAGCCAACCATTCAAACAAACTTTTGACACCTTTTTTAACTATGCGAGCTTCCGTATTAAACCTAGAATCTCTACTCAGAGGACCCATGTCAATAAACTCAGCCTGCTCTAGTTTTATGTTCCTTCCACCCTTATCCCACACCCTTAAAATCCATTCCCACACATATTCACCAGGTTTCTGCTTGAATGAATTAGCAAACTCATTAAGCTCCTTAGTAGTGTAGCGAATTTCCTCATGGACTATACTTTCTACCTCCCCTCTAGGAGCCTGTTTTGCTTTGAGTCTGGTTACAGGTCTAGAAGAAACTATTGGTGGGCCGTGAGCAGACTCTGCAAAATTAATTTCCTCATGTGGGGAAGGCATTATTTCAAGAGGTGGGGCTGAGGGTACTACTTCCTCAGGTGGGGCAAACCCTTGAGAATCTGAGGATTCAAAATTCTCAGCTTCAAAATGGTCTTCCCACACATCCCCGTCCCATGTTGTAGGATCCCATTCTTTGCCAATTAGAGCCCTTACTTTAACTGTCGACACACTCTGAGGCTGAGACTTGAATTTTCTCTGTAGTTCAGCCAACCTTACAATGAGAGTTTCTGTTTGATTTTCTGCAACTTGAGCTCTATTGCTACAAGAGAGAAGATTCTCCTCAAGGACACACTTAGCAACTTTTAGATCATTTACTTGTGTCTGGAGCCTTTCGATTTTATCACACAACTCCTTCCTTTCATTCATCATTTTTTCCACAGATACTAAGAGCAGCCAGCCAGTAAAATCATTTTTCGATTTTTTCCCCATCTTGTAGAAAGCTTTGTGCACTGAATCACCTAATTCATTAAGAAAATCAAGGGCATTAGCTTCTTTAAGTTCGGAATATAGTTTCAACCATGGGTCTTCAAAATTCTCTGAGCTCCCAGGAGGGAGAGAATCTGGAGAGGTTT
This sequence comes from Mus musculus, assembly GCF_000001635.26. Classification (NCBI taxonomy): domain Eukaryota; kingdom Metazoa; phylum Chordata; class Mammalia; order Rodentia; family Muridae; genus Mus; species Mus musculus. Next base: position 9,509,344 of record NC_000078.6, read on the forward strand.
CAATATTTGAAAGTGCTGGTGGATCAACAAGCCAATTCCAGTATTTTAAAAGATTCATCCTTGTACTTCTGTTACTCTAGAACCACTCCTGGTACCAACTTCTGTATTAGTCAGGGTTCTCTAGAGTCACAGAACTTACGGATAGTCTCTAGTTAGTAAAGGAATTTATTGATAACTTACAGTCGGCAGCCCAATTCCTTACAATTGTTCAGTCGCAGCTGTGAATGGAAGTCCAAGGATCTAGCAGTTACTCAGTCTCACACGGCAAGCAGGCGAAGGAGCAAGAGCAAGAGCAAGAGCTAGACTCCCTTCTTCCAATGTCCTTATATTGTCTCCAGCAAAAGGTGTAGCCCAGATTAAAGGTGTGTTCCACCACACCTTTAATCCCAGATGAAAGGCATAGCCCAGATTAAAGGTGTGTTCCTTAACTCGGAGATTCAATCTTCTGGAATCCATAGCCACTATGGCTCAAGATCTTCAAACCAAGATCCAGATAAGGATCTCCAAGCCTCCAGATAAGGGTCACTGGTGAGCCTTCCAATTCCGGATTGTAGTTCATTCCAAATATTGTCAAGTTGACAACCAGGAATAGCCACTACAGACATGGAGACTTAATTTTTTAAAAAAGTTCCAGTTGTGTTTTATTTTTCCCACTTTCCAAAGAAAAACATCAGGGTACACATAATTATACTCATGATTTACCAGCAAACATTAATGCCTCATATAGAGATCCTTTTAAATTAATCAATATTTTTACACTCCACATTTTATTCCCCCTGCCCACCCTCTGACTGTTCCACATCCCACACCTCCTCCCCAACCCCCTGTTTCCACGTGGATGTTTCCACTCCCAACCCCACCTGACCTCTAAACTCCCTGGCGCCTCCAGTCTCTTGAGGGTTAGGTGCATCATCTCAGAATGAACCCAGACCTGGCAGTCCTCTGCTGTATGTGTGTTGGGGGCCTCATATCAGCTGGTGTAGGCTGCCTGGTTGGTGGTTCAGTATTTGAGAGATCTCAGGGGTTCAGGTTAATTGAGACTGCTGGTCCTCCTCCAGGTTGTCCTGGAGACTTTTTTTTTTAAAAAGGATATCTATTCATGTTTTAAACTCTACACAAATAAGGAACTCCTGATTATAAGTATCTATGTTTTTAAAACCTACAGCAAATATCAAATGACTTGTTGAAATATTTATAGCTTGCCTCTGAGCTTGGGAACAATAGAGAGACAAGCTCTATTGCTTTTCCATTGTACTCTTCTTAGGTGGGGAATTTATCAAAGTCCAATAGAGCCGAGAACATGAGTCAAAGTCATAGAACTTTGAAGTGAGGATGTCATCTATTCAGATAACTGACTGGATTGTCTACTAAATATTTTGTCTGATAATAACACAACATATTTAATAAATGAATAGAACAAGTAGCAGGATAGAAAGCCAACACACAAACATTGTTATGTTTGTACACATAATTCATAGTTAAATCAAAGTAAAAATGCATATCATTCATGAAATTTTCCAAAATTTTGAAGTTGATGAAATGATGTTCAGAAATTCTGAACAGAAAACCACAAATGTGATGAAAGAAATTTTAAAAATTAAGCTGGGCTCCATTATAACTGTCTCCAGTCATAGTCCTCTTGAAGCTGAGGGTGCTAAGTTTAGGGCATCCTGGACACTCACAAAGGTGAGTTCTCATCTGTCCTGAACTACATCATTGGATGCTGCATTTCCATTTGTTCTTTTTATAAACTAGAGATAGAGACACAGCTAAGCAGTGCTTGCTACTCTATGGAAGACCTGATGTTCAGTTCCCAGCACCCACATCAAGCAACTCACAATCGCCTATAACCTTAGTTCCGGAGATCTTAAGTTTTCTGCTGCACATGAACATGTACATTTAAATTTAAAAAAATAATAATTTTTAGAGTCTGAATCAACCAAGAGAGAAGATTGCATACATATATTGATAGGGCTCTCTGTTTAAAGTTGCCAATATTTTTAACTTAATCCAAAAGGTTCTCTTCTAAATAAACTATCATTATTACGTACACGTAATTAGCTAAAATCCTAAGTAAAATATCAGAAGCTAGAGAGGTCGTCAACCTGGGGGGTAACTCTGCTGTTATTTCACTAAATGGACATTGTTCAAAATACCATGCATTTATCTTCATTTCTATGTGTAACTGAAGCTCTCATTCTGATGAGAGATGCTTCTTTTTGCAATGGACAGAGGTTAACATGGAGGCTCATGAGCTATTCAATGCAGATAATAAGTAACTGTGGGGAGTTCTCATACCTAAATGAGGCAGGGTGTAAAAATTGTAAGAGCCCAGGGTTGGGGAGGGCTGATTTTCATCAGTGTCTTCTATACATGACATAGTAGATGCTCTTAGGAATATACTATAGCTAGAGCTAACTACCTAAGACCTGTACAGCATTGGGCCTGCCAACATTTTATCATAGAAGGGGAAAGGCCCATCAGGCCCCATCTCTCCTTGAGGCAATGTTGACACTTAATGGCAGATAGAATGTCACTTCCTTCACTGATGTAACTAATAATAAGTTGTCTTCCAGTCAATAACCACCATCCAAGCTCATCAGACAATCTTATTCAAACTTAGTGAGTCTCAAACATACATTAAGACATGAACATGGGAAGAGGATTAGTTAGAGTGAAGAAAGATTTCATAGAAGGAGATGGGGTAAGACGGGTAACAGGGTATGAGAAGGACTTTAATTCATTATAGGCACGAATATGAAATTGTCAAAGGATTTAAAAGCTCAGAAGATTAGAAAAGATTTTTAAAATGGTAACTACGGACTTCAGTTTAAAGATGGTGACCATAAGCCCTATGGCAAATACCTGGCATGTTGGGGCCTGTATGACTATGTGGGACACATATACAGAAAACCAGCCTTGGACATTTCTTTGGGTAGCTTGCTAGCTCCCTTTCCTCTTGCCCAGGACTATCTCAAAAGGATAAATCCAAAGAGGTTCAGGAAGTGACAGCTATGCAAAGGACCATCACACACTGTTCTGTAGAAGTGTGGGTGGCATAGTTCTGTTCAGGTGAAGGACAGAAAGCCCCATGCTGGGACGCAGCTCGCTGAGGCCACTTTCTTGCCTCATCTGTGCCTTTCTATTGGCATCTCATCTCCTCACAGGGCCTCACAAGTCCCTAGAGCTGTCCACTTGATTACCTATTATCCCCAAAACCCTGTGACCTCCTGTGTCCCTGATGGTGTTAGCACACCGCTCTATCTCTAAGCTCTTGTTTGTTAAAAAATAAAGAAAAATCAAAAGGAGGTTCAAAACCACAAATAAGTAAAAAGTTTGAAGAATTAAAAAATCTGAATTAATGAGAGAAGATGTAGCAGTATGGTTTATCAGGGTCCCTGTTGTTTAAAATAACCAAGCTCTTTAAATTAACTCAAAAATCTCAACTGCATAAAATTTTCTAATAAAATACAGAAATTGATAAAGCTGATTCTAAAATGTATTTATAGATATGAAGAAATGAAGACAGTATCAGATTCTCAATGGGTGTTTTATTTTAGAGTGGTTTTAGATTTCCAGAAAAGAAACTGAAAAGTTAGTACACAGAACTGCCTGTGTATCCCATACACGGCAATACTTCTTATCAATATCCTAATCAGCGTCACAATAAATCGGTGCATACTGACACATTATGAATGATGGCTGATCTATGACATTATTTAGATTTCACTAAGGCAACTTAAAAACTGGAGGTTTTTGTGCTACCAGGTTTCAAGGCATATTATTACGGATTTATTGTTATTCAGAGACAGCAGCAGTGACAAATGCATACATGCGTGTACCAGTGGGCAGGGCTGGAATCCAGAAACAGCTCCTATGACTAGGCACCTGGTTTATGGCCACCACTGTTACCCTACTCACGATTCCGAATGTGTTAGGTTTAGCTTTTGAAGCATCCTATTATTCAAGAATTCTGTATGCTTTATTTTATAGCATTTTGGGGGTGTGTTAAAAATTATTCTCTCTGCTAGCTTTTAATGTAAGGTTTTCTTTATAATTGACACACATTGAGTTTATGCTTTGTAGATACTTGGATTGAGTTCAGTCAGTCTGGATAGAGTTCATGTTATTTCTTTATTCCCCTGTGTTACACACCACGGTGGATTGTACCCGTTCTGTGTTCTGGTATGACTCTTTCTTCAGTATATCCAATCTATTTTTTCTCTTCCTTCTATCTCAGCCCCGATTTTCTAATGGTTTTTAATGTCTACGTTTAATCTTTTATAACTTCTAATTCTTCCACGATGTTGGTTCTTCCTTGGCTATTTGAGAATTTTAAACATCCAGTGTTTATTTTAAAGTCTTTCCCAAATACCCCAATCATCTCTATATTGTCAGGAGTAAACAGTCCCATCTGTTGCTTCATTTGACATGCCTTCTTGGCACAGTTGCTCCATTTCTTTCTCCTGTTCCATCTACTATCGGAATGTTTCTTTAAAAAAAAAAAAATTCCACTTATATTCATGCTCCTCTGGTTTGGAAGTTTTATTTTACTTTTTAAAAGACGGTTAAACTTACCCGAGATGATTCGTTTTAAGATGTCAAACACTGTCATCTTCACATTCGTGACAGATTCCTATCGCTTCATAACTACAGGGGAACACTTAAGCCTCCAGCCATGTTGGAAGCTTAACTGTTAGTGAACTCTCACTCACACCATAAACAATGAGAAATCTTGGTAAAATATGTGAAATAACTGTTTTTGGACCTTGAGCAATTGGCTGTACAGTACTAGATTCCCCAAGGGAAAGGAGAGAAATGAAGCAAAACTAATGAGCACATTGGCTTTCCCCAGGGGAGGTTTTCTATTCCATTGTGCAGGGAGGTGGGCTTCAGCAAAGCACGGTGATTTTGTTGAATTGGGAGAGTGGTGAGCTGAAGGCTGACACTCACGGAGTCTGGTGAGCAGAACACTGTGGAGGAAGAAAGCACAAATGGGAGAAGTGGCAGATTTCTATTGCATTAGTCCAGTTGGGTTGCTGCAACCTGGAGCCAGTTTCATGACTGGAAGTTCATTTCTTGTAATTATAGACCCGGGGAGTCCAAGGGATGGTTGGCTGTCTGATTTATAGATTGTGCTATCCTGGAGGAAGAAATGAAAATCCTCTCTGAGGCTTCTTTTTACACATCATATTTTCACTTTGGTGTAATTAACTCATAAATGAACTCATCACCCAACTGCATTCACGTAGCTGCTTTAACACTTGTCCAGTCTCAGACCATATGAATCTCTGTGAACCTCTGCACAGTTAGAATGGCCATTCTGAAGCCATGGGGCTTTGCTTAGGGCTTGGCTTCATCAGTGTCAATCGCATTTTTACTCACTTATACACAAAAGATAACGACAACTTCGAAACTAGAAAACACTTAGCTTTATGTCCCTCTTCAGTCCTTGGGTGCCTTCTCCCCGCATTCTGTCCTTCCTTAGTACCTAATGTTACCTGTTTAGTCTCCTTTTAAAGATTGTACTTTACCTAGTCTTACAGTCTTTCATTCATACAGTATACATTATAGGCAAGAATCTGCAGATAAGAGACAATGTGGGGTTTTTTTTTTTTTCCTTTCTGAGTTTGGGTGAATTTTTTCTTGAAAATGTCAACATCTCTTTCATTTTATAGTTGAAAATATTTCACTTTTATGTGTACCATATTTTTGTTACATATTAATCTGTCATTGAACATCTAGGTTGGTTCCATTTTCCTGCTGTCATATAGCAGCAGTTAACATGGATGTACAACTAACTCAATGGTAGGATATGGAGTTCTTTGGGCATATGCCATAGTGCAGAATAGCTGGTTCATTCAGAACTGATTTTCATAATAATTTCCAATCTTAATTTGAGCTCCCATCAGCAGTGAATAAAGAGGCCCTTTTAATACTTTCTCTCCAGCATTTGTTGTCTGATTTCTTGATAATAGTTCTTCTAAGACATCCTTCAAGTTACTAATGCAGCCATGAAGACTACAATGTTTTGACCTAGCTATCTTCCAAAGACCTCAACTCTCAATACCAATATTTGGGAGCTAAGGTTTCTACATAGGGGCTTGGGGAGTGGGGCCAAATGTACTTAGAAAATGGCATCTGCTATTAAAATGTCCCTGGACACTGAAAGATAGGAGAAAAGTCATAGTTGGTACTGCAAACCTAGCCAAGAATCTGTGGATGGAGGGAGTCATAGACCCTAGACAATAATCTACTACTTTGCTAAATTGATACAGTGTTCACCTGCGATCTAAATGTTCATTCTATGCACATAGATTAGTATTGCTTTCACAACTCATCAAAGAAGTTATACATAGGTGTGTATGCATATCTATATGTATATGTATATACTTTATTAATTCCCTAAGAATTTTTTTCATTATATTTTGATCATATTTACTTCTCCCAGATGTACCAGTACATTCCAAATCAGCCTAATCTTGTGTCCTTATTTTATTTAATTTTTAAGTGGTAGAATAATTAACATGCCAGGTGACTCCATAAGATTTGTTAGAAGCTTTATTGTCACAGAGACTAAGTGTCTCAGTCACTCAGACACTACATTTCCTAGCCTTCCACTTCCATTCATTCCATTTCATTCTCTGGTGATGAAATAAGTAATAATGATGCTACTTCATGCAGCCATCTTTGTAACACATCATAGAGAGATAATTTATTCACTTAATATAGAGTCCTTTAATGTCTATTTGCTCAAAATAAGTCTTGATATTTCTCATAGGAAAAGACATTTCAATTTCTTTGATTTTTGAGGTTTTTGTTTTGTTTTGGTTTTGTTTTGGTTTCAGTTTTTAGATTTTCTTTAATTGTTTACAGTCCAGTCGTTATCCCCCTCCTGGTCTGCTCTCCGACAGTTCCTCATCACATTCTCCATCTCCAAGAGGATGTCCCCACCCCCACTCCCCACCCTTCCAGGACTCCACACTTCCTAAGACATCAACTCTATGGAAGGTTAGGTGTTTCTTCTCTCACTGAGGCTAGACCAGGCAGTCCTCTGGTACACCTGTGTCAGGGGCTTTGGACCCTAACTAGTCTATGCTGCTTGGTTGGTGGCTCAATGTCCGAGAGATCTTGGGGGTTTAGGTTAGTTGAGACTACTGCTCTTCCTGTGGGGTTGCCCTGTTCCTGAACTTCTTCCAGCCTTTCCTTAATTCAACCACAGGGGTCCCCAACTTCAGTCCATTGGTTGGAGATAAGCATCTACATCCGTCTCGTATGCAGCCAATTTCTTATACTATATTTCTTCTCAAAAAGAATATTACCCATTGCCAGTCACAATGGCTAACACATGTAGTATTAACAATAGGGAGACCAAAGGAAAGGAATTGTCATGAATTTGAGAACAGCCTGGGATATATAATGAGTATCAGGATAGCCTGGGCTACTTAGTGAACACTGTCTCAAGAAAACCCAAAACCATATACAAATATGAACAATCCAATTTCAGAATTTTATTCTAAGGATCCACATCCTTAGATTAGTCAATATTATCCAAAGAAATGGAAGCAAGAGGACATAAGGATAATGACTGTTGTGAGGGAATATAACAAATTCAAGTGATTTCCAACAAAGGTATCTAGGAACTACATGTATTTGGGTCCAACATTTGCTGCCTATACACTCCCAGGTGTATGTACACTGGAGTGTTGTTGACTTACCAATGGCCACATCCTTAAGGAAAACTAACTCTTCTACTCCCCACAGCTATCAATTCCAATAGCTCCCCAACTAAGGGCGGGAATCTGTGAGTACATCCCATGTGTGTGCTGATATTTTGTCTGGATTTTATTGGTCCTGTATATATTGCTCTAACTGGGGTAAGTTCATTTATGCAACTTCCCCATTGTATCTAGACAACACTGCCTCTGTTGCTTGCATTCTTTCACCCCTCCTCTTTTGAAATGACCCCTGAGGCTTAGAAAGGTGACAGTGTTATATAGATGGAGTGCTCATACCCAAATGGGACATACTCAAGGTGTAGGCAACACCATGGAATACTGGGCAAAAAGCTTGTAGAAGTCAAAGGACCAGAGGACTGCTTGGAATAGTCTTTTGGATATGACAGAAATACTGTACCTATGAACTGTCAACAGCTATATTTGCTTGCACAAGTCCGACACAAGGTCACACTAGTCAACATTTCAGAATGGATGGTTGACTGGTTCTCAGACAGATGATGAAGAGAGTCAATTTTCTTCAGAGATCAGTGCCCTGATGGGTTGCCCATGGCCAATGGTCAGCCCTACACCAATGTGCAATGAAACTTATTCTTGCATTGTTCAGTGGGTTCTGTTCAGTGAGACATATGCTTTTCAGTGGAGATGTCCAGTGGATGACTGAATCTTGACAGAAAAGATGAAAGCATAGGAATTCGTGAATGTAGATAACAACAGAAATCAAGAGTCATCATGTATCACTAGCATGGAAGCTCCTGTAATTAGGAGAGCTACAAGTGTGGGCTTCTTTGTTAAGAATCATTCATGTAACAAAAATATACCAAGCAATTATGTTTTCAACACATTTTCACTACTTTGGTTACATGACATTTGAAATTCTCCCAATCCTCCATGGGTGCTAGAATTATCCAACCTGTAGCTCCCTGGCCTGTGGAGTATTTTCTATTTATTTATCTTCCTTTATTTTTAAAAAGGTTTTCATACAGAAACAGAAGGCACTTTGGTTGCCTTCATTCCCCCTCTCCTCTTCCTCTCATGGCCCTTAGCATTCACCCCTCACATCTCAAATTCATGTCTTCTTTTATTTCATTTATACACATATACATAATACATACACATACATATACATATCCTGAATCAACTGATTTGATCTGTATATATTATGTTGTACATTATATTGTGTATCATAGATTACTTGTATTAACTTTTCACTCTCTCTCTTAAAAACATGTGCAATTATAGTAAGTAAATTGCATCAATTAAAAACAATAAAGATGCCAAACTTATTTTATCCCCCAACCCAAGTCAGAACCATCTCTTCACCTTTGCATTGTTTAACCCAGTAGGAAATCACACTGTGGAAGCTGCTGACCCCAGGTGAAAGCCATGAGAGGAAGAGGAGGAGGAAGAGAAGGAGAAGGAGGAGGAGGGGGGGAGGAGGAGGAGGAGTGGAGCAGGAATTTCCTGTCCTCTCTGGACCATTTTTTCTTTGTTTTTATTGATTGATTTTGTTCTTTGCCATTTCACATGTGCATAATGTATTCTGCTTCCTCTCTCCCCCACACCTTCTCTTACCTTTCTCCCATCCACATCACCTTCTTGTCCATATTGTTCTTAATCCCCGTTTTAATAAGGATGATGTCTAAGAATCCTTTCTGTAGAACATACCCTTAGTTTTTATGAAATTGAAAATGAGAGTCCCAGGCCCTTCCCACTACACAGCAGCTACATTCACTGCTGGCTAACGCGCTGCTTCCCTCTGTATTGATTTTCTCAGACATTGGTGAGGATCTGCTATGGGCTGTTGGAGCCTTCGCTTTATTCTCTGTAGAAGGGAAACATGTGCAAACTGCCCATAAGCCTGGTCTTGACTTTCCACCCTCTGTCCCCCACTGATGGACAGTCACGGAAGCACAGCCAGTTGGCTGGCCAGTAAGTCTCTTCCCTTTGGAAGGTTGCTTTTTATTTTCCTTCTATTAGCAGGGTGGAGGTGGAGGTGGAGGCATGGTTTCTTCCAGGTGGGCGTGCTGCTCCCTTTACCTTTGCATGTTAACCTTGCAGGCTTCTTATTTGTCTCCATCCGACACTGGCTGTGTCGACCCTGGTGGCTGGCAAACAACTTTCTGGCTTCTATTTGTACTCAAGGTACAAATGAGGGTCTCGTGGTCAAAGCCACTTTCACTCCTGTGGCTGTTTCCAAAAATAAAATTGCTTATAAATGCCCAAAATACCGGAAAAGAGAGAAAGCTGTCACATTTGTTCTCTGGCCTTTCACCTCTTGGTGGTCAGCAACCAGCAAGCCTGCAGGGCCACAGAAGGCAACATGATGCAGCGCAATCCCCATAGCTTGTGCTCCGACATTTCCAGACTCATCATGAAATAAACTGTGCCAGGATGCCACCCACTTTCCCCAGTCCTTCAGGCTTCCAGAGGGCACTGGCAACATGCAGATGGCCCTTGAACTTTCCTCTCCCAGCTGCTGTTTTCTGGCAGCTCTTCTTTGGAACTCTGCCCATTGCCTGTGAAAATATCCTTTTCTTTGTTCTGTTCTTAAACCCAAAAGCTATAAACATTTGCAAAACATTTCTTTAATTCAAAAGAAAAATATATACTAATTCTACGCCTGTAATTCAACTCTCCTTACCCTTTTCTTCTCCCACCTCTTCCCTCCTCCTTTTCCCTCCCCTTCCTCTCCCTTCGCCTTCACTCTTTTCCTCTTCTTTCCACTTCAGTGCCTCTCTCCTCTCCCTTTCTTTCTTTCCTCTCTCCCCTTTCTCCTTCTCTCAGAAAGAACACCCACAATTAGGGACCTGGTATTCTTTGTGAGATATATGAAAAAGAAAGATAGAGCGAAGTTGACAGAAAAATGAGAAGCCCTGCATTAATTTCTTGGGCACAGGAGGCTTTCAGAGCTCTTGATGTTCATCATCGGAGTGCCTAGTGCAGATACCAACCCCAGTGTATCTACACCCACACCCAAAGTTCTCAGGACAATTTAAATATTTTTTCATCTCAAGTTGTTCTTCAAATACAGAAACAGAATTTTCTTTGGGATCTAAACCAAAGAGTCTGAAACTCATACATTTCTGGCATCTATGGAGCTAAATATGCTATATGGAATAGAAGGTAAGGTCGAAGGCTCATAAGTGTGTACTCAGATGAAATTTAACTGGAGTCTCCTGAAACTGAGTGGGATGTTCAAGAATCCACAAAAAATGTATGAGTAGCCTGATGTGCCTGACATGCAGTGAAGATATATATAGAGAGATAGTGAGCAAGTGAACCCTTGTGCAGGTACTTTCCATGTTCCTTAAGTGCTATGTGTTTTTCACATTCTACACAAGAAAAATTTAAGCAGATCATGAGCCCTTTTCAAGATTTATTTTTAGTTATGTATATATGCATGAAATGGGTATGTATGTGATTGCTGGTACCCATGAAGGCCAGAGATCTCACATCCTCTGGAACTGGAGGTACAGGTGGTTGTGAGCTGCCTGACATGGCTACTGGCATTGAACTCAGATCCTCTGGCTGGAGCTTGTTCAGCAAGATTTTGCTGTCAGGACCCTGATATAGCTGTCTTTTGTGAGGCTATGCCAGTGCCTGGCAAATACAGAAGTGGATGCTCACAGTCATCTATTAGATGGAACACAGGACCCCCAATGGAGGAGCTAGAGAAAGTACCCAAGGAGCTGAAGGGGTCTGCAGCCCTATAGGTGGAACAATGATATGAACCAACCAGTACCTCCAGGGCTCGTGTCTCTAGCTGTATATATATATATATATATATATATATATATATATATATATATATATATATATCTTAGGTGATTTTTTTTAACCAGTACTACGAAACTCCACGTTTTCTAATGTATTTTTAAAATATTTTTATTATTATGTATTTTCCTCAATTACATTTAGAATGCTATCCCAAAAGTCCCCCATACCCCCCCCCACTTCCCTACCCACCCATTCCCATTTTTTTTTTTTTGGCCCTGGCATTTCCCTGTACTGGGGCATATAAAGTTTGCATGTCCAATGGGCCTCTCTTTCTATTGTATTTTTAAATGTAGAAAACAGTATTTATTAAAAGCGAATACCAAGTAATAGAGGACAAAATGCACTATAAATATAGATGCGCAAGCACAACTTAAACAATTACACTAAGAACTACTTTCCACCCAAAAAGTCAGGTTCATGCAAGATATGAAAATCATATTAGACATAAGATAGCAAATGACTCCAACCTTTTGCAATAATATTAAAAATGGAGAAAAGTATATAATTATTTCTGAAGACATTAAAAGCTCTACTATGCTCTAGGAGATGGGTCTACACTCAAGCATATCCAGGAAACATTAAGTGGACTCGTATGATAGTGAGTACTAGAGTTTGATGCTGGTTCTATTTCTCTATCTTTCTGTCACTGAAGCTGAAGCTGAGCTTTTCAGCAATTCTGGCTAGCCATTTTGTTCCAGGGACCCCCAGTCTCTGCATCCTGTGTGCTGGCATCACAGGAAGGTGCCATGTTCTCCCATGTAGAAGGTAATATACAAAATATATAATGGCAGATTTCCTGTTTATTAAAAGAGCCATGTATGTGTGTTACCTTCTAAATGTTGAGAAGAGAAGCCAAAGTTCTCTAACTTGAAGGCACACTGACTCCAAACATTTCCCTTCCTCACTTTACTGGCTGTAGGAGGGGTGGTGTCTACATTTGCCCCCTACCCTGTGATTTATCAGGGTAATTACCTTCAGTGCTTGTAGGGGATAATCACTGTCAGGATACTTAATTTTTCTGCGATAAAATTCTTTTCTCAGTGCTTTTTTTTTTCAAACTGAAATGACTTCATTATATTTATCTATTTCTTTAGAAAAATATGGATAATTGCTTGTTAGATGGTTGTTGACTACAGGAAATTTCATATATTTTAAGTATAAAAACTTCACGATATAAACTTTGAAAATATATATCCTTATGGCTAAGAAATAGAAGCCATGTAAGCATTTCAGTGAATTGTCACAAGGATCATTCTCAGAGTAACAGTTTAGAATGCAGTGTTTTGTATGTAGGTATCGGTTTTGGATACTGACTAGCAAATATGAATTCTGCCTCTGGGTGACCTTGCTCAAGTTAGCTTCTCTGCCTCTGTTTCCTTTTTTTCTTTCTTCTAGTTCTTCTGAACTCTTTGTTTTTTCCAGGTGAAAGCCAAATAACTCACTTCTTGGGTCCTCCATGTACTGGAGGGGCACCATATACAAAATTAGGCTGAACGAGTTTGATTTCTGATTTTATCTACACATACACATACATATATTCATATTCCATCTCTGCTCTCCTAAGAATCACCATCTACTCCAATTTGCTTGCCTGACTCCTCGCTATGACTTTGGGTCTCAAATCGCACTTCTTCAGACAAATCATGTTGACTCACCAATCCCCTTTCTCATATGATGTGAAAGACTCTAGGACTTCCCCTCTATGGCACCTAGCTCTGCTTTGATTAGTTGGCTTTTATCAATGGTTTCTCACTGACTTGGGTGCCAGACTATAATTCTGTGAGGATGGGGTCAACCCCATATTTGACTTTTGTATCCTTAATATAATTTTATAAAATATTAGTAGTATTTCTGATAAATTTATGGGAAATATATGAGATAAATATTATAAAGCCTTTGCCAGGGCTTTGCCAGGATGAGCTTTCTTCAGGTAATTGCTACGGGGTACATAAAAAGATCTTTTCTTATTTGCATATGAGCAATCTGCAATTGAGCAGAATGTTTATAGTCACTTACTCAGAGTGACTTTTTAAAATGAAATGTGTAGGACAAGATCAATATCCTTGGGTAGCATCAAAGACAAAATAATCTTTAGTCAGTGTTGTAGAAGAGACACCTGTAGTTTGTGCTGGAATAAAATACAAAGAGTAGAGGCTTTTCTGCCATGTGTATCATTTTTAAAAACTGTTTTATTTATTTACATTCCAGATGGTACCCCCTTCCCAGTCTCCCCTCCAATAGATTTTCACCCCATTCCCCTACCCTTTGCCTCTGAGAGGTTGCTCCCCACCCCCACACATACCCAAACTTAAAACGCACAATGAAAGCAGCGTTAAGAGAAAAATTCATAGCACTAAGTACCTTCATGAAGAAATTAGAGAGGTCCTACACTAGCAACTTAACAGCACACCTGAAAGCTCTAGAACCAAAAGAATTAAACACACCCAAGAGGAGTATATGGCAGGAAATAGCCAAACTCAAGGCTAAAATCAACCAATTAGAAACAAAGAGAATGATACAAAGAAACAACAAAAACCAAGATTTGGTTCTTTGAGAAAATCAACAAGGTAGATAAATCCTTAGCTAAACTAATTAAAAAACACAATGACAGGATCCAAATTGACAAAATAAGAAATGAAACTGGAGACAAAACAACAGAAACTAAGGAAATAAAATATATCAGATCTTACTACAAAAGCCTACACTCAACTAAACTGGAAAATCTAGGTGAAATGGGTGATTTTCTAGACCACTTACCAAAGTTAAATAAAGATCAGGTAAACTGTTTAAACAGTCCTATAACACCTAAGGAAATAGAAGCAGTCATTAAAAACTTCCCATCCAAAAATGTCCAGGGCCAGATGGTTTTAGTACTGAATTCTACCAAACCTTCAAAAAAGACCTAATACCAATATTCCTCAAGCTATTCCACAAAATAGAAACAGAAGGAATGTTACATAATTCATACTATGAAGCCACAGTTACTCTGATACCTAAACTACAAAAAGACCCAACAAAGAAAGAGAATTTCAGGCCAGTTTAGGTTATGAATATCAATGCAAAAGTACTCAAAAAATTCTTGCAAACTGAATCCAAAAACATATCAAAACCATCATTCACCATGATCAAGTAGGCTTCATTCCAGGGATGCAGGGATCATTCAATATATGAAAATCCATCAACATAGTTACAATATATAAACAAACTCAAAGAAAAAAATCACATGATCATCTCATTAGATGCTGAAAATCCAACATCCCTTCATGTTAAAAGTCTTGGAGAATCAGGAATTTATGGAACATACCTAAACAAAATAAAAGTAGTATACCGCAAATCAACAGCCGACATCCAATTTAATAGAAAAAATTTGAAACTCTCCCACTAAAATAAGTGATAAGACAAGGCTCCCCATTCTCTCCCTACCTATTCAATACAGCGCTCAAAGTTCTAGCGAGAGCAAGCACACAACAAAAGGGTCTCAAAGGGATACAAACTGGAAAGGAAGAAGTCAAGGTATCAGTATCTGTAGATGATATGATAGTTTCCATAAGGAACCTCAAAAATTCTAACCAGAGAATTCCTACAACTGATAAACAACTTTAGCAAAGTGGCTGGATATAAAATTAATTCAAACAAACCATTAGCCTTCCTTTATACAAAGAATAAATGGGCCGAGAAAGAAATTAAGGAAACAATGCTCTTTACAATAGTCACAAAAAAATATAAAATATCTTGGTGTAATCCTAACCAAGTAAGTGAAAGATCTGTATGACAAGAACTTCAAGTCCCTGAAAAAGAAATCGAAGAAGACCTCAGAAGAGGGAAAGATCTCCCATGTTCATGGATTGGTAGGATTATTATAGTAAATGGCTAGCTTAATAAAAGCAGTATACAGATTCAATACAATCCTCATCAACATTCTAACATACTTCTTCACAGATATGGAATGCACAATTCTCAACTTCATATGAAAAAAAACCAAACAGAACAGCGAAAACAATTCTCAACAATAAAAGAACTTCTGGGGGAATCACCATCCCTGACTTTAAGCTATACTACAGAGCAATAGTGATAAAAAAAAATCACATGGTATTGGTATAGAGACAGACAGGTTGATCAATGGAACAGAGTTAAAGACCCAGAAATAAACTCTCATACCTATGAACATTGGTCTTTGACAAAGAAGCCAAAATCATACAGTGGAAAAAAGAAAGCATCTTCAACAAATGGTGCTATTCTAACTGGTGGTTTGTTTGTAGAAGAATAATAAATCCATATTTATCACCCTGTACAAAGCTCAAGTCCAAGTGGATCAAGGACCTCAATATAAAACCAGATACACTGAGTCTAATAGTGCAGAAAATAAGAAATAGTCTTGAATACATTGGCATGGGGGAAATTCCCTGAACAGAATAACAATGGCTCAGGCTCTAAGAACAATTGTCAAATGGAACCTCATTAAACTGAAAAGCTTCTGTAAGGCAAAGGACTCTGTGAATAGGACAAAATGCCATGTGCATCTTAATTTGCTCATTTGATCTTCAGGAGACTACTTGTGTCCACTGATTATTTTGTCATGCCATATCTCCTGGAGAAAACCTAGTATACCTTAGACTTTATTTTCCTTCTGTCAGTATCATTTGTAAACTTGAGTGCACAGGGACAAAAGAGTATCATTTAAAAGTCGGCATGTTCTATCTACTGCATGCAGATGTTTTCCTGGGGTCTTCTTCAGCCCAGATAGGAGAATTTCATGCGTCTGCTTGGAACCAGGATGCAGGATCCCAAACACATGGAACAGTTGAAGCCAAGTCCCATTAATACTTTCATTTCTCAGCCCCATTTGGGATATAAATCCTACAGAGGTGCTCCAGGCATTTCTATCCTTAGACAAAATGTCACTAGAGGAAGGATGTGCCATCTTCATAATCGACACCCCATTTAGCTCCTGACAGGGAACATATGATTACTGAAGAGGTTACACTGTTACAGAAATGTCATTCCAGACTTTCTCTATGTTAACATGAATCATGTGTCACATAATTGTTTGTTTTACAGCCTATACCTATAATGGGCTAAGTGGGGCCTATTTATTTCATTTAACAACGAACACCCTTAATTAGTAACCCATGCAACTGGAACATGTTAAGAAAGCTGACACAAATCTGCCTGGGGTGGGAGGTTCCATGTGAATTTCATTATGGGATGGCTAAGATGTTATAGTTGCACAGGTCCCAACATTCTGAGGAGAGCCTGGGTGCCGCTCTACATGTTGTGGACACCCAACATGTGTGAAAATTAATGCCATTCACTTGGTCAGGCTCAGCTCCTGTGCATGTCAGACTGGTTCATTTTGTTCCCTAAATCTCAGAGAGAGCTCATCCAGGAGCCTGCTTGGGCATGCAAGTGTAGCATAATGGAGACTGTGCAAACCTTGAGGAAGAGCACAGGAAAAGGAAAGGAGGCACACTTTAGCGTAAGAATGCTTAATGCTAAGTGAGAGGTTGGCAGTTGGACAAAATATTTTTGTTGACTGGTGCAAATGGTTTCATTTTCTTCATTTTTAGCTGTAGACACCTTTCTTTGTTTCAAAGACACTTCATCAACATTTTGGATGTACTGACACTAAACTGGCTTTAGTAGACAATGAGGACACAGTTACCTGTCTAGACCTATAACAAAGTGTCTCCAATTAAACATACTGAAGGAGATCGCAGTGTCAGCAAACTAGCCTTCAATTCCTCTCAAAAGAAATCACCCTTTTGCTACAATAGAGGTTGGCAGCTCATGCCAGACAGACTCAGAGCCCAGGCCTGTGATACGTTCTCACTTTCTTTGAGGATTTTGTAAGGTATGCACCACATATTCCATCTGTCATTCGGGTGTATAAAATCAGACAACACTGTCCCATGCTGATCTCAACTTCAGAAAGAATGCTAATGGTTTTGTCAAACTAAATTTAGCTTCAAATGCCAACGTTTCATATATGGATATACATGCGGGAGTGTTTGGTGGTTTATTGTTGTTTGGTGGAAAATAATCCCAGTTTTTTGCACATCATATTTTTTCTTTATGGTACAGTGCTACACACTGAAGTTAGTAACATGTTATATGACATTTTTTATACAATCTTTAAAGTATTGTTTAGTGACAATGTATGTATATTCCCTGGTGAATTTATCTTGCAATTGGAAGCTGTTTAGGCTGACAGTGTGCCTTTGCTTAGGAAATATACCAAGATCACCAAACATCTCCACCATCACAGCCAGTCCTGAGCTACTGGAAAATTTCTAGCAGGCCTCTGTTTCTTGTTATCCATGGCAACCCAGAGTGCATAGATTATGACAGCAGTTGCTAATAAACATGTGACCCTCCCCTGTGATGACTCCAGGCCACTCTACTGTCCTTCCTTCACAGATCAACTTCCCTTAGGCTCTAGGGGAGCTGAGACTTAGTGTATGGCTATGATTTTATTCTCTGCAAGGATTTTGCTATGATTTTATCTTATTTTTCCAAAGAAAAAGTATCTGCTCCCATGTCTGTATCGATGACAGCTTCTCTCTGTGCTCGTTACTGCAGAACCGTCTAATCCACATGCACAGTTATGTCTGGCCTTTGATTGCAGACTGGACACTCACATGACGTTCCTTTGTTTCCTGGATTATAATAGTTTCTCATACCCATTACATCCAATTGACTGTGGGTTTTTCCCACAGCCAGCAAATTGCTCTTATAGAAAAAAATTTTCAGGTTCTACTTGAGGTTGTATGGTTTACTGATAGTCCTCATTTTCAATGATTTGCACTTATAAATGAGACAACTCTTTTATTTTCTTTTGCATGAGTTCTACGCACCATAGGAAATATTTGATTGCATTCAGAATCAGAGATGAACCTAACCTCCATTTATGTCTGTGACTTTCTAGTATCTTTGGCATTAACATTCTTATAAAAAGGCTTCAAATGTTTCTTCTAGTGAAGTCATATTAAGAAGTAGAAACTGTTTTGAAATTTCATTAGGGCAAGGTAGGACATAAACTACCTTTCACTTCTAAGACCAAATAAAGTGTAGCACAAAACAAAATATAAATAAAGTATTTTATATAAAATATACCCAATGTCTGTATTATGATTTATTGGACTTTGACATTTCTGTAAGTACTTTACTCTCTGAAAGGTCCCTTTGGGGTTCCAGTGACATTGCTGAAGACAGGTTGTAGCAAGTGTAGTGTTATCTGAGTTACTTGGGGTTTATGAAACATGAAAAATGGATCATAACATCAGATTTGATGCCTGGACTCAGTCAACAAAGTCCTGAGAAGGAAGAGGAGTGGATACTTGCTTCTCTGAGCTGGAGTCTCAGAGAGAAGTGACTTGAAATGTGGAATGGCTGTGGCAGTAGGGATACAGGGACACAAACTACTAACAGAATTGTAAAGGCAGACCTGTGTACAGGGAAGGGTACAGGGAGGGGTGACATGTGAAGCAGGAAGGAGGTCAGATCTGCCACCACTTAGCCACACTGTCTTCTACTGAGTCCATTGGTCTAAACCACCAGGACAGTAGTCATCATGCAACCCTCCTTAATGAGAGAACGAATTAGAATATTGAGCTGGAAAATCCTAAGCTAACTAAAGGATTATGGTGTTAAGAAAACTAGAGGATTATGGTGTCTTAATTTAACTTTTCCTAACTGTTAAATTCTTGCTGGCTAGAGAGTGATGGTAGAAGTGAGTAAAGAACCTTGTCACAACAGCCTGGCCATCTGAGTTCAATTCTGAGAACCTATAGGAAGATGGAAGGAGACCACTCACTCCACAAAGTTATCCCCTGACATCAGTCCATGCTGTAGCATGCCTGCTGGCACATGGACATCCTCATGCATACCGCATAAGAAAAATAAATATGAATTTAAACATAAAGGAATAAAAAAGCTGATGAACACAGAAATACAATTCTGAAAATAATTATTAATACCTTTGATGGTATAACCTGCGAGCATTCACCTCCCCACATTATCATCTATATTAATAGTGTTTGAGAACTTTTAATTCTGAAATTACTAAATAGGTTGTTATATTTTTAAGTCAATAAGGGATGAAGTGTGCCTAATCCTTTTAAAGTTTTTTGGTATTAAGAAAAATTGAATAAGGAAAGATTTAGATGCCATAAGGGCAAAGCTTATAACATATTTTCTTTGCTTCTGTTTGTGAACATACAAAGACCTGGACTAGAACAAACTAAGGGAAGACAATGCAGTAGATAACTATAGAATCCTTTGTGAAAAATAAAAACCATAAATATAGTAGTAGATTGTAAACTACACATGCTAACAGTAGCCTTAAACTTTAACAGCAAGCATGTTACATGAGATTGCATGAATAAATCTAAGAACATTGATTTAATTATTTTTGCAGATTTAGAAATGGGTATGTTGGCAGACAGATCTGAAAACTCAAGTTGCATAATAGAGTAACAAAAGCTGAAGTCATATCATGGTAGTGGCCAACCTTCACTTTTAACTTTACTGGATTTATCACTACCTGGAGATGCCTCTAGGCGTGGAGATTTAACTGAAGGGAAACCCCACCCTTAGCATCATCCAAGACTGAACAAAAGAAAAGATTGAGAATTTATAATCACCAAGTTCACCTCTTTCTGTTTTCTGACTGGATGCCGGCCACACTTCTGCTGCTGACCCTTCTCACTAAAATGGTGAAATATATCCTTATTCCCTTAGATTGCTTCTGGTGGGTATATTCACACAGCAACACAAACACTAATGAATTCATACCATTTAAATGTGGCTTTGATGGCATGCTAGTCAGAATAGTTACTGGCACGTGGGCAGGAATGATAGCAAACTCAAATATAGCAGTGTCATAAAAGATTAGATGAGTTCCTGAATTGCTAAAGGTGCAAAGTCAAATTTAATCTTGCAATGTCGGCTAAAGCAATGTTAGTAAGGCACAGCCTGTACTTACATGATCACAGGGTCACTTAGAATTAATAATAGTGATAGTGACTATGTCTGTTATCCTGCTCAAATAATATGTGATAGTCTTATATAGCCAGAAAATATAGTTTGTAAGAGCACAAATATTTTCTTTGCATATATATTGGTCCTGGATCTTTTGGCTTATCAATGATAGGATATTGATGTTAGATTTTCTACAAACAGACATTGAGTAAAACAAACATTGAGTTCTGACATTTGTTATTAAAAATAACCTACCTTCAGATCAAATGTCAGAACTGAAGACATAAGGCACATATTGTCTCCTGAGGGCTAGGCACAGGGATGGGGTCCTGAGTGGGTTACCCATCTTCCAGTGCTGATACAGGACTTCCTGGATGGTATGCCCTTTTTCAGTTAGTGAAACCAGGGGTCAGTTTGAGTTATCAAATGATCATTATTATAAACACCATAAAGCTTCAAATTGTAAAACTGGTTTACAATTTGAAGTTCAGTTATTCTTCATTTAAATAGGATATTGATACAGCACCAGAAAAATGTCCTTTTAAATGACAGAAGATTATAAGGAATGAATATTGAGTTCAGACTATGTGCTAGGCAACAGATGTGTCAGACTTTCAACTCACTTATTTCTTTTGTGACCTGAAACACTAGACACAAGGGCAATTTATTTAATGTCGTAGATGAAGAAATGAAGGTCCTTCCCCAAGTCACACAATAAGAATGGCCCAGGGCTCCAGAGCACACATATAGGTACATCAGTGGTTAGCCTTTCTCCCACTCTGCTGCATCCCTGAAACCATCTAAACCCTTGTCAGCTGTGCCTTCTAACACCCTGATATCATTGGAGGAAAGAAAAATGAAAATGTGGTAGACAGAACAGCAATTCTCCAAAGATGTCTACAGTCTATTTTCTAGAACCTAAGATTATACTACCTTGCATGGTAAAAGGAGCTTACATATGTGATTGCATTTAGGGTCTTGATTTGGGATATTTTGCTGGATGGCCTGTGTGAAAGTACAATATTCAATGAGGTTCATTTAATGAGAATAAGAACAAGGAAGCTGACTGCCCTCCCCCCACCATGGAGACATAGAAACAGAATGAAATGCCTTTGAAGATAGAGGAAGAGGGCAGGAGTATCAGTGCCCCCAGAATCTGCAAAAGTGAAACAGTTTCCTTTAAAATATCCAGAAAGCTTGCAGCCCCTAATACAGCTTGATCTTGTTCTATAAGACAGTGAATTTCTGACCACCAGGATATATAAGAAAAATAATGTGTATGACTTTAAACTGCTCAGTCGGTACAATTAGCACTAGGAATAGGAAACAAATGCAGAAAAAAAATCAAAGAACTATACAGAACTCCATTGTTTATAATCTAGGAGAAATTTCTACTGGTGGTGTTTCTATGATGACACTCCAAGAAGGACAGGTCTTGAATTTTTCTGGCCAACTTTTTAGAAGTAGTTTGGACAACAAAATGTCCAGAAAAGATCTTGACTGAGCACTGCTCTGTGTTGCCTTGTAGGTATTAATCCAGACAGAACAAATAAACCACTGCTAAGTCAGCAAATATCAGAGTCCTGTGAGCTAGCCTGGACTACTCTCTGTGTCTACATGTGTCTATTGTTCATTCTCCACAAGGGCTCACTTACAGTAATCACATACTCATGTGTCATGGGGGAATGGAGTGGAAGCTTTGTGATTTGGGGAAATAGTGTCCCGAACACAAATAATGGCCAATTCCAAATACAATGGAAGAAGAACCATATTCACAATAAACAGAAAATGCAAAGAAACGCCAACCTCAGGAATAAGTAGGAGAAGACATTGTTGAAAGGCACAAGAGTAGATTTGAGTGGATGATACTGCTTGATTTTCCTCAGACTATGAGAACACCACCCCAGTGACAGTTCTTCCTCAATCAACTTGCCAAGTTATTGTGACATCAATGGCAAATACCAATAAACTTTTCCTAAAGCTGGACAAGCACATGCTGAAAATGTATGGAGGGAAAACCATGGAAGAGGGGATCCCCTCAGTAGACATTACTGTGGGAGGCCAGTGCCCAGTTACCTAACCTTTATGTGGTGTTAGTAATTCCAACACCTGGGTAATAGAGTGTGGATTAGGTGGATGAACCAATGGCAGGAATACGAGGAGCAGAAGTTGCTGGAACCACATGGCAATACAGAATATGACAATGGGTAGAATCTTGTGGGACTACGGGAACTGCTTGAAACATCTAGAAATGGAACTTCACAAAATGCTCTAGAATAGGGCGATAGCTCCCTAGACCACTGAAACAAAGATGTCTCTGTGTGCATGTGTGTTGCATGTGTGTATGTGGAAGACAGATGACAACTTCAGGTGCCACTTCTTGGGCAAGTTACTTAATATTTTCTTTTGAGACAGGGTTACTCACTGTCTTGGAACTCATCAAGTAATCTTAATTGCTGGCTAATGACTACAGGAATCTGCTCATCTCTGCTTTCTTCCTAGAATTGGGACTGGAGGTATGGACTATCATGACACACTTTTATTTTTATGTGAGTTCTGGTTGACACATTCAGGTGTTCTTGCAAGAAGAACACTTTACCAACTGAGCCATCATCTCCCAGCTCCAACATTGAGATTTTAAAATGCTGCTGCTGAATAAACTGAAAACCATCTGGGAAAAGTTAGCATCAGATCCATTTCTCACAGTGACTACAGAAATAAGTTCTGAATCAGAGATCTAAATGTCAAAATAAAGCTATAAAACAAGAAGAAATCCCAGGAGAATGTCTTTGTAACATCCATGTAGTATGCACATGCTGTGTTTCTGTCCATGCTTCACTCATTTATAGCTTCTCTTGTGTTTGAGTATAGTGTTTCTGACCTAATCTATTAAAAAAAACCTTTTAATTAATTAGTTTGTCTTATTTATATTTATCAGTATTACAAATAATGCTAGTGTATGGAAATATGTGCCAGTGATATATTAGTACTATACCCATACAAACATGGGCATGCATTTTTAAATTTTGTCAAACAATCTTAGGTTGTTGTAGAGCCATCTCAATTGTTCTGCGCCTCTACAAATTTTGAAGATGGAGCAACTTTTTAATTTTTTTATTTTAAAATTTAAATACAAATGCATCAATTTCCTCTTTATCCTTTCCCTCCTTTGACTCCTCCCTTCTATATTCCAGCTTGTTCTCTCTCAAATTTATGGCCTCTGGACTGTTTTTCTTCTGTTATTCTATGTTATACATTCATAAATATATAAGTACAATCTGTTCAATCCCTATAGTATTAAGTGCATGTACATGAATGCAGGGCAAATCCTTTGGTATTGGATAACCAATTCTGGAGAAAAAAAATTGTCTTCACATTGCTGTCATTTATTGTCTGAAGGTGGGACCCCATGATATTTTCCCCTTTCATGTTAGCATGTCTGTTGGTGATACCTTGTTCAGGTCATGCTTAGGGAGCCTTGTTGAGACTTCGTGGGTATAGCTTCCCTGGCACATTTAGGGGACACAATCTCACAGCAGACATCCTGTTCCTTTAGTTTTTACTGTTGAGGTTTGGTCCTGCTGTCTATTGTAATACTAAATGAGGGTCCCCAAGACTTGGAGTCTGTGAGTAGATCTATGACCCTGGCTCCAAGTTATTTTTGATTGGTAAGTAAAGATGCCAACAGCTAATAGCCAGGCAGAAGAGACATAGCTGGGGTTTAAGTTTCCCCAGCCTTGGGGTCGGAAAGAACCCTGAGAAGAAGAAGGTAGAGGAGGAAGGAGAAACCACTATGGGTTTCTAGGATGAAAACATGACTCTAAGAGCTGGCCAAATAGAGTTAAGAACAGCCCAAATAAAACATAGTAAGTCATATCTTGAGCTTATCATTAGAAAAGTAAATTCTACCCTTCTGGTCGGTGCCAGCACTGGGTCACCTTGGGCACGGAGTCTGTGGACACCCCCAAAGTCCCTAGAAAACTCTCCACACGATCATAGGACCACCAGTGAGTGGAAAACAACCTCTGTTCCATTCCAATCTCATGGGACCGGAGACAGCATTAGGGAAGCAGAAAACCCATCCTGACCAGGGTCACAAGTCCCTTCCGGTCGGCACCAGCACCTGGTCACATGGGGAGCAGAGTTGGCAGACACCCCCAAGATCCCTAGAGGACAGCTTCTGAGGAAGACACCTTTCAGGTTCCAAACATCCAAGCACCTTCCCTGCCAGAGGAGAGGTGTACGGCCCACCCAGGAGGGCTTTGCCAGAGCACCTGGGGGAGACATCTTGGTTCCCGGATCCCTCTGAGACTAGTCTGCACAGGTGAGAGTGTAGATTAAAGAAGCTAACAGCATCTGGGACAGGCAGAAGCCACACAGCTTCTGAGGTAGACCCCATTTCGGGCTCCAGACATCGGGGCACCTTCCCTGCCAGAGGAGAGGTGTCTACCCCACCCAGCAGGGCTTTGCCAGAGCACCTGGGGGAGTCATCATGGTTCCAAGATCCCTCTGAGACTAGTCTGCGCAGGTGAGAGTGTGGACTAAAGAAGCTAACAGCTTCTGAAACAGGCTGAAGTGACACAAGTTCTGGGACAGGCCCTGTTTCAGGCCTTCAACTTCTGCCAGGAGGCATGTCTGAACGCCAGATATCTGTGTACCTTCCCTGCAAGAGAAGAGCTTGCCTGCAGAGAGTGCTCTAACCACTGAAACTCAGGAGAGAGCTAGTCCCCCAGGTCTGCTGATAGAGGCTAACAGAATCATGGGAAGAACAAGCTCTAACCAGAGAAAACTATAACAACTAACTCCAGAGATTACCAGATGGCAAAAGGCAAACTTAAGAATCTTACTAACAGAAACCAAGACCATTCACCATCATCAGAGCCCAGCACTCCCACCTCACCCAGTTCTGGGCACCCCAACACACCCGAAAAGCTAGTCCCGGATTTAAAAGCATATCTCATGATGATTGTAGAGGACATCAAGAAGGACTGTAATAACTCACATAAAGAAACACAGGAGAACACTGCTAAAGAGTTACGAGTCCTTAAAGAAAAACAGGAAAACATATCCAAACAGGTGATGGAAATAAACAAAACCATACTAGACCTAAAAAGGGAAGTAGGCACAATAAAGAAAAGCCAAAGTAAGGCAATGCTGGAGATAGAAACCCTAGGAAAGAAATCTGGAACCATAGATGCAAGCATCAGCAACAAAATACAAGAGATGGAAGAGAGAATCTCAGGTGTAGAAGATTCCATAGAGAACATGGGCACAAAAATGAAAGAAAATGGAAAATGCAAAAAGATCCTAACTCAAAACATCCAGGAAATCCAGGACACAATGAGAAGACCAAACTTACGGATAATAGGAGTAGATGAGAATGAAGAATTTTAACTTAAAGGGCTGGCAAATATCTTCAACAAAATTATAGAAGAAAACTTCCCAAGCCTAAAGAAAGAGATGCCATCAACATAAAAAAAGCCTACAGAACTAAAAATAAACTGGATCAGAAAAGAAATTCCTCCCTACACATAATAACCATAACAACAAATGCACTAAATAAAGATAGAATATTAAAAGTAGTAAAGGATAAAAGTCAATTAACATATAAAGGCAGGCCTATCAGAATTACACCGGTCGGGCTGGTGAGATGGCTCAGTGGGTAAGAGCACCCGACTGCTCTTCCGAAAGTCCGGAGTTCAAATCCCAGCAACCACATGGTGGCTCACAACCATCTGTAACAAGATCTGACGCCCTCTTCTGGAGTGTCTGAAGACAGCTACAGTGTACTTACATATAATAATAAATAAATCTTAAAAAAAAAAATTACACCGGTCGTTTCAACAGAGACTATGAAAACCAGAAGACCTGGACAGATGTTATACAGACCCTAAGAGAAAACAAATGCCAGCCCAGGTTACTATACCCAGCCAAACTTTCAATTACCATAAATGGAGAAATCAAAGTATTCCATGACAAAACCAAATTCACACAATATATTTCCACGAATCAAGCCCTTCAAAGGATAATAACAGAAAAAAAAACAATAGAAGGACAGAAACCACGCCCTAGAAAAAGCAAGAAAGTAATCATTCAACAAAACTAAAAGAAGACAGCCACAAAAACAGAATGCCAACTATAAAAACAAAAATAATAGGAAGCAACAATTACTTTTCCTTAATATCTTTTATTATCAACGGACTCAATTCCCCAATAAAAAGTCATAGACTAACAGACTGGCTACACAAACAAGACCCAACATTTTGCTGCTTACAGAAAACCCATCTCAGGGAAAAAGACAGACACTACCTCAGAATAAAAGGCTGGAAAACAAATTTCCAAGCAAATGGTCGGAAGAAACAAACTGGAGTAGCCATTCTAATATCGAATAAAATCGACTTCCAACCCAAAGTTATCAAAAAAGACAAGGAGGGGCACTTCATACTCATCAAAGGTAAAATCTTCCAAGAGGAACTCTCAATTCTGAATATCTATGCTCCAAATACAAGGGCAGACACATTCATTAAAGAAACATTAGTAAAGCTCAAAGCACACATTGTACCTCACACAATAATAGTGGGAGACTTCAACATACCACTTTCATCAAGGGAAAGATTGTGGAAACAGAAATTAAACAGGGACACAGTGAAACTAACAGAAGTAATGAAACAAATAGATTTAAGAGATATCTACAGAATATTTTATCATAAAACAAAAAGATATACCTTCTTCTCAGCATCTCATGGTACCTTCTCCAAAATTGACCATATAATTGGTCACAAAACAGGCCTCAATAGATACAAAAATATTGAAATTGTCCCATGCATCCTATCAGATCACCATGGACTAAGGTTGATCTTCAATAACAATATAAATAATAGAAAGCCAACATTCACATGGAAACTAAACAACACTCTATTCAATGATACCTTGGTCAAGGAAGGAATAAAGAAAGAAATTAAAGACTTTTTAGAATTTAATGAAAATGAAGCCACAACATACCCAAAGTAATGGGATACAATGAAAGCATTTCTCAGAGGAAAATTCATAGCTCGGAGTGCCACCAAAAAGAAAACAGAGGACACACTAGTAGGTGGACAACACTCGTGAAAGCTTTGAACAAAACGAAGCAAATTCAGCCAAGAGGAGTAGACTGCAGGAAATAATCAAACTCAAGGGTGAAATCAACCAGGTGGAAACAAGAAGAACTATTCAAAGAATCAACCAAATGAGGAGCTGGTTCTTTGAGAAAATCAACAAGATAGATAAATCCTTAGCCAGGCTCACTAGAGGGCACAGGGACAGCATCCTAATTAACAAAATCAGAAAAGAAAAGGGAGATATAACAACAGATCCTGAAGAAATTCAAAACACTATCCGATCCTTCTACAAAAGGCTATACTCAACAAAACTGGAAAACCCGGATGCAATGAACAAATTTGTAGACAGATACCAGGTACCAAAGTAAAATCAGAATCAGGTTAATGATCTAAGCAGACCTATATCTCCTAAAGAAATAGAAGGAGTCATTATTTGTCTCCCAACCAAGAAAACACCCAGGACCAGATGGGTTTAGTGCAGAGTTCTATGAGACCTTCAAAGAAGATCTAATTCCAGTTCTTCACAAACTATTCCACAAAATAGAAGCAGAAGGTACTCTACCCAATTCATTCTATGAAGCCACAATTACTCTGATACCTAAACCACAGAAAGACCCAACAAAGATAGAGAACTTCAGACCAGTTTCCCTTATGAATATCAATGCAAAAATACCCGAATCCAAGAACACATCAAAACAATCATCCATCCTGACCAAGTAGATTTCATTCCAGGGATGCAGGGATGGTTTAATATATGGAAATCCATCAATGTAATCCATTATATAAACAAACTCAAAGACAAAAACCACATGATCATCTTGTTAGATGCGGGGAAAGCATTTACAAAATCCAACACCCATTCATGATAAAAGTCCTGGAAAGATCTGGAATTCCAAGCCCATACCTAAAGATGATAAAAGCAATCTACAGCAAACCAGTAGCCATGATCAAAGTAAATGGTGAGAACCTGGAAGCAATCCCACTAAAATCAGGGAATAGATAAGGCTGCCCACTTTCTCCATACCTATTCAACATAGTATTTGAAGTCCTAGCCAGAGCAATTTGACAACAAAAGGAGGTCAAGGGGATATAAATTGGAAAGGAAGAATTTAAAATATCACTTTTTGCAGATGCTATGATAGTATATATACGTGAACCTAAAAATTCCACCAGAGAACTGCTAAACCTGGTAAACAGATTCAGTGAAGTAGCTGGATATAAAATTAACTCAACAAGTCAATGCCCTTTCAATACACAAAGGATAAACAGGCTGAGAAAGAAATTAGGGAAACAACACCCTTCACAATAGTCATAGTTAATATAAAATATCTTGGCGTGACTCTAAGGAATTAAAAGATCTGTATGATAAGAACTTCAAGTTTCTTTCTTTCTGAAGAAAGAAATTAAAGAGGATCTTAGAAGATGGCAAGATCTCCCATGCTCATGGATTGGCAGGATCAATATAGTAAAAATGGCTGACTTGCCAAAAGCAATCTACAGATTCAATGCAATCCCCATAAAAATTCCAACTCAAATCTCCAACGAATTAGAAAGGACAATCTGTAAATTCATCTGGAATAACTAAAACCCTAGGATAGTAAAAACTCTTCTCAATGATAAAAGAACTTCTGGTGGAATCACCATGCCTGACCTAAGGCTGTACTGCCGAGTAATTGTGATCAAAACTGCATGGTACTGGTATAGCAACAGACAAGTAGACCAACGGAATAGAATTGAAGACCCAGAAATGAACCCACACACCTATGGTCACTTGATTTTTGACAAGTGAGCTACAGCCATCCAGTGGAAAAGACAGCATTTTCAAAAAAATGGTGCTGGCACAACTGATGGTTATCATGTAGAAGAATGAGAATTGATCCATTCCTATCTCCTTGTACTAAGGTCAAATCTAAGTGGATCAAGGAACTCCACATAAAACCAGAGTCAACGAAAATTATAGAGGAGAAAGTGGGGAAAAGCCTCGAAGATATTGGCACAGGGGGAAAATTCCTGAATAGATCAGCTATGGCTTGTTCTGTAAGATCAAGAATCGACAAATGGGACCTCATAAAACTGCAAAGCTTCTGTAAGGCAAAAGACATCGTCAATAAGACAAAAAGGCCACCAACAGATTGGGAAAGGATCTTTACTTATCCTAAATCAGATAGGGGACTAATATCCAATATATATAAAGAACTCAAGAAGGTGGACTCCAGAAAATCAAAAAACCCCATTAAAAATGGGGCTCAGACCAAAACAAAGAATTTTCACCTGAGGAATACTGAATGGCTAATAAGCACCTGAAAAAATGTTCAGCATCTTTAGTCACCAGGGAAATGCAAATCAAAACAACACTGAGATTCCACCTCACATCAGTCAGAATGGCTAAGATCAAAAATTCAGGTGACAGCAGATGCTGGCGAGGATGTGGAGAAAGAGGAACACTCCTCCATTGTTGGTGGGATTGCAAGCTTGTACAACCACTCTGGAAATCAGTCTGGTGGTTCCTCAGAAAATTGGACATAGTACTACCAGAGGATCCTGCAATACCTCTCCTGGGCATATATACAGAATGTTTTCCAACTGGTAATACAGACACATGCTCCACTATGTTCATAGCACCCTATTTATAATAGCCAGAAGCTGGAAGAACCCAGATGCCCCTCAACAGAGGAATGGATACAGAAAATGTGGTACAGTTACACAATGGAGTATTACTCAGCTATTAAAAAGAATGAATTTATGAAATTCCTAGTCAAATGGATGGACCTGGAGGGCATCATCCTGAGTGAGGTAACCAAATCACAAAAGAGCTCATATGATATGTACTCACTGATAAGTGGATATAAGCCCAGAAACTTAGAATACCCAAGATACAAGATACAATTTGCAAAACACATGAAGCTCAAGAAGAATTAAGACCAAAGTGTGGACACTTTGCCCCTTCTTAGAATTGGGAACAAAACACCTATGGAAGGAGTTACAGAGACAAAGTTTGGAGCTGAGATGAAAGGATGGACCATCTAGAGACTGCCATACCTGGGGATCCATCCCATAATCAGCCTCCAAATGCTGACACCATTACATACACTAGCAAGATTTTGCTGAAAGGACCCAGATAGAGCTGTCTCTTGTGAGGCTATGCAAACACAGAAGTGGATGCTCACAGTCAGCTATTGGATGGATCACAAGGAGGAGCTAGAGAAAGTACCCAAGGAGCTAAAGGGGTCTGCAACCTTATAGGTGGAACAACATATGAACTAACCAGTACCCCCCGGAGCTCCTGTCTCTAGCTGTATATGTATCAGAAGATGGCCTAGTTGGCCATCATTGGAAAGAGAGGCCCATTGGTCTTGCAAACTTTATATGCCTCAGTACAGGGGAACGCCAGGGCTAAGAAGTGAGAGTCCGTGGTTAGCGGAGTGGGGGGAGGGTATGGGGGACTTTTGGGATAGCATTGGAAATGTAAATGAAGAAAATACCTAATATAAAAAAGAAAAGTAAATTCTAATAACATAGAGGGTAGGTATATGTCCAGCTGTTCAAGACTTATTGTAAATATAAAGGTTATGTACGTCTTTTACCAGGACAGACTATTTTGGAAGAGATGCATTTATGTGAACAGGAAAGAAAAAAAAAGGCTTTAGACTCCTTTCAAAATAATAAAGAAACCTAAGAAGATGAACTACATCTTGGGTCTGTTGATATACAATCACTTTCCACTTCCACTCTTTTGTCCCTGCACCTAAGTCTTAGGAATCATTGTAGAAAAATTCTTCTGTTTGGATTTTCAACAGATGTTGTGTGTTTTTTTTTTTTTTTCTGAGTACCTTTTCCCAGCGACTCATGACCACTGTATGTTGGTGGGTAACTCCCTGCTCTGGTTACATTAATGTTCTGATCTTTTTCGCCATCTCAATTTTGAGTATTTACAATCTTTCCTACTTGTCATTAATTCTGTTTTAAACTGTTTGCGTGCCTAGCCATTCTGCTTTTAATTAATTATATTTTTTGTAGCGTGATACTATATTCATTGGCTTGCTTTTTGAAATTCTAAGTGTCCTAACATTTGGTACTGTATTCTGTTGTGTTTGTTTGGTTCGGTTTGGTTGTTTTTTTAATTAATTATTTTATTTGTTTATATCCCAAATGTTGCTCTCTTCCTAGTCTCCTTCTCTAGAGTTCTTCACCCCCTCTCCCCTCCCCTTTCCCCCTGAGAGGGTGCCCACCCTCAGCATTCTCCCTCCAAGGACATCAAGTCTCTACAGAATTAAGCATATCCTCTCCCATTGAGGCCAGACAAGGCAGTCCTCTGCTACATATGTGCAGAGGGCCATGGACCATGTATACTCTTTGGTTGGTGGCTTTGTCTCTGGGTGCTCTGAGGGGTCCAGATAGTTGAGACTGTTGTCATTTCTTTGGAGTTGACATCCCTTCAGCTCCTTCAATTCTTCCCTTAACTCTTCCATAAGGTTCTCTGACCTCAGTCCAATGGTTGGATGTAAATATCTGCATTAGTCTCAGAAAACTGTTGTTAGAACCTCTCAGAGGACATCCATGCTAGGCTCCTGTCTGCAATATAGCAGACAGTAATACAGCATCAGTAATAGTATCAGAATTTTGTGACTACCATGGGATGGATCCCAAGATGGGCTGGTCACTTGATTGCCTTTCCTTCAGTTTCTGTTCTGTTTTTGTCCCTGCATTTCTTTTAGACTGCAATAATTCTGGATCAAAAATTTTGAAGGTGGTTTGGTGTCCCCATCCCTCCACTGGGGACCCTGTCTAACTACTAAAATGGAAACAACGCAGATGTCCCTCACCCAAAGAATGGATATGGAAAATGTAGTTTATTTGCACAGTGGAATACTATTCAGCTATTAAAAATAAATACATCATCAAATCTTCAGGCATATGGATGGAACTAGAAAATATCATCCTGAGTGAGGTAATCCAGACCCAAAAGGACATCTATGATATGTAATCACTGATAAGTGATTACTAGCCAAAAATACAGAGTACCCATGATACACCCCACAGATTCTAAGAAGTTAAACAAGAAGGAAGGTCCAAATGAGGATGCTTCAATCCCACTTAGAAGGGGAAACAAAATAATCACAGGAGGCAGAGGGAGGGGGGACTTGTGTGGCTGAGGAGAGGGGGAGAGGAAATGGGGGTAGGATCAGGTATGGGGGGCGGAGAGACAGGAGAGTAGCCCAGAAGGCCAGCAGAATGAACAGACATATATGGCCAGGAGTCAGGGGGAACACAGTGGGGTAATCTCTAGAAAGTCCCAGAGATCTGGGATGTGATAGGCTCCCGGGACTCAATGGGGGTGACCTCAGCAGAAATGTCTAACAGTGGGGAGACAGAACCTGAAGAGATGTTCTGTTGTTTAAATATCTTATATATAAGGTCCTGCCTGAGGCCTGACTTCATTTTCTCTGTCACTGACATGTGGTGTCTCCTTGATCTCTTGTCACCTTTTGTTTGTCTCTATTACTTTCAGTTAGTCTCATTATCACCACCACACCACCACTACCACCACCACCACCATCATCATCATCACTTCCTTCTATGATCTATTTGCAAAGGTTTGCCCCAAACATATTCCATGCTAATGGTAAAAGCACTCTACCCACCCTTCGCTGTGTATTGTTGAGGGCATATTTTGTTTACCTCTTTCCCCATCTTGATCTGGAATTGTCTTTCCTTTAGAATGCAGTTCAGATAAGGTTTTCTACAGCCCAGAGACTAGCTAGAGGAGCCTTCTGTTAGAGTAAAACTTAAGCTACTGCCCTATACAACT
Organism: Mus musculus; assembly: GCF_000001635.26. Classification (NCBI taxonomy): domain Eukaryota; kingdom Metazoa; phylum Chordata; class Mammalia; order Rodentia; family Muridae; genus Mus; species Mus musculus. The sequence goes on from NC_000078.6 coordinate 9,542,748, forward strand.
ATAGTTTATGGCTACATTCTGTCCCCTCATCTCATGTTTTATTAAATTTATTCCCCCAATAAACTGTGCAGATAACTTAGTATAGGAATAGAATATAGAAAATATAATTAATTACCCATTAAATTTTTGATACTTCATACAGGACTGTAAAATGTGTAAAATGACTGCCTAAAGGCCAAAGTAGAAAAAGACACAAGTCATGACTTGTTAGTGGATGAAATCTGTGCCTTTTGTATTCTAAACTTTGTATGTTTGTCTTGTCTGGAAGAATTTCAGGGTGCAGAAAAGACACAAACATCTGCAATAATGGCAGAAGCATTAGCAACAACAGACTTGAGACAGGTCTATGGATACCTTACAGTATCTGGGCATAAATGGGGTCCTTCTGTGAGAAGTTCAGTGAGGTTCTTGAGTTCTGTTATTGCAGACTGCATGGTAACTGTGCTTTTCCTTTATTATTATTTTTTTAGATTATTTTATTTATTTACATTTCAAATGTTGTCCCTCTTCTTGGTCCCCCATCTACAAGCTCCCATCCCCTGCCGTCCCCCTTCACCTCTAAGAGGGCGGCCCCACCCATCCTCCCACTTCTACCTCACCCTTCTAACATTCCTCTTCTCTGGGACATCAAGCCTCCACAGGACCAAACACGTTGCCGCCCACTGAGGCCAGACGAGGAAGTCTTCTGCAACACATGTAGCAGGGACCTCAGAACAGTCCAGGTGGGCTTTTTGTTTGGTGGCTTTTCCTTTATAACACAACTTTGTACTTACTGCAGCCAGTGTGTCTGGATGTTCTAAGGTCTCAGCTGCTATGATAAGCACCCCCAGTATGGGGTTAGCTCCTTTGAGTCAAAAAAGGGAAAGGCACCATAACTGCTAACAACTACTAAACAACGTCCTTTAGAGTAAAAGAAAATGTTCTAAATGTAGACAGGGCTGATACATGACTGAGCATGGACTAAATAAAAATCATTGAAATGCACACTTTAGCTGATTTATATAAGTTCATACTATGCTAATTGCAGCCAAAGATACAAAATTTAAAGAACATTTAGTTCAATTTAATTGTTTTACAGATAAAAAAATAAATTTTACTATGTTACCTCGTTGTGGAATTTATTTATCCAAATGACTATCTTTTGTTTATCTAAAATTAAATTTACCCAAGTCTTCTACATTTTCTCTGATAATTAACTCAAGATGTTTGTGATATGCTTATTTCTCCTTCGCATTTCTCTTCAAGCAAAAATCTCCAGGATAAGTAAGCTGTATTTATTTTTTATTTTTATTTTTCAAATGTCAAGCTTTTGGCAGCACCAAATGATACCATGCGGATTTTTTGAAATGCATGTCTCACTTTTTATCACTGTCTACCAACCAGTCTTGTCTTGCATAATTGTTGCTGTAATTTGGTGAATATATATTAGAGAAATATTTCATTAATGCACATAATGGCTAATTACTAACCGTCAAGATACAGTATTATGAAAATTCCTGCCCATAATATTAGGAATCTTTATGTACAAGGTGGGGAACAATGACAATGATACTTCAAGCACAGGGTGAAAATCACAACATGAAAATGAATCACATGAGTGCCAAGATATCCTCAGGCCTAAGAGAGAGGAAGGCAAACTCCATTCATAACCCTATTGTCACTTCACCCCAAAATAAGAGTGTTGGAATGGTATTATTCTGGCTATCTTTAAAGAATTCACTTTCTTTGATTGGTGTATCTTTTTTTTTTTTTCTATCATGTCTTCTATACCTGAGACCCTCCCTTTCATCTCCTCTATTCTGTTGGTGATGTTTGTTTCTTTTGTTCCTGTTCTTTCCCCTAGGTTTCCCATCTCCAGGATTTCCTTAGTTTGTTTTCTTTATTGCTTCTATTTCCATTTCCAGGTCTTGAACAGTTTTATTCATTTCCTTTACCTGTTTAATTGTATTTACCTGTATTTCTTTAAGGGATTTACTCATTTTCTCTTTAAAGGCATCTAATACCTTTAAAAGGTTGGATGTAAGGTTATTTTCTTATGCTTGAGTTGTGTTAGTATATCCAGGGCTTGCTGTAGTAGGATAGCCATGATCTAAAGGTACCCTATTGCCCTGGCTCTTGTTGATTGTGTTCTTATGCTGGCCTTTAGCCATGTGGTTATCCCTGACTATTCCTGATGTAGCAGGTATGGGGAAGGTGGATCTAACCTGAGTGTTCCTGGTAAATCAAGCCTCTGGTGAGTAGACTTGAGCTACACAATGGAAATCAGAGAGCAGTTGGATATGGTCAGGTGGATCTCAGGAAGTCTTGTGGAAGAGTAACAGATAGAACTGAGCTAGCCAAAGAGGTCAAAGACACTACAAGAAGACCTACAGAGTCAACTAACCTATACCCATGGGGGCTCACTGAGACTGAACTACCAACCAAAGAGCATGCATGTTCTGGATCTAAGTCCCCTACACATTTGTAGCAGATGTACAGCTTGGTCTTTATGTGGATCCCTTAACAATTGGAGCCGAGGCTATCTATTACTATTTTGCCTGCTACTGAATCCCCTTCCCTTAACTGGACTGCCTGGTTGGGCCTCAGTGAGATAAGATGCACTTATTCCTGCTGTGACTGGATGTCCCAGGGCAGCATGGTACCCAAGGGGACCTTCCCCTTCTCTGAGGAGAAAGCAAAGGGGTAATGGGGAGAAGAAATATACCTCTGAATAAGTATATAAAAGTATATAATTACAAGATTAGGGATTTTAATTTGTATTTCAAATACAGAAGTCTTGCTGGATGATGACATATCACACCAAAATTAGTAAATATAGAACTACAGAGATGTACACAGAAATGAAAATATTTTATATTCAAAGCTAGTAACTTAATAAACTTAAGTTTCAATACTCTTAGCCTTGTGGATTCTAAGAACATAAAAATAAGGTCCAAGCCCAAGTTGGTAGATCTGATAACAAAGGTTCTTCACCATTAAGTTAAAAATTCCAAGTGCTAAGTGTTACATTCATTATGGAAGGATGAACCCCAAATATATTTGCCTCCAATCTCATAGATCTTCCAGGAATGTTTTCCTTGGTATAGAGACAAGAACCATGGATCCTGAAACTCTTAATACTAATCAAGGAACTGGTTTGTACCCAAATCTCTAGGATGGGATAATGTAAACCATTCATTCTCTTTAACGTGGTCCACAAGTAAGCCTCCTCTCTGAGTAGATTCCAATCAACCATTGAATTATTTGATTTTATGTGAGGGTTAATTTTGGATGTCAAGTTGGCTAGCTCACACACTACATTCAGCCAGATATTCTGAGTACTGCCAGAAGCTACGTAGAGTGGTGCTGATGTTGGAATGGATGGACCAGCTAAAGCAAGTTGTGTTTCCTAGTGTTGGTGGACTACACCTAGGTCACTGAAGGACAGATTATCACAAAAAGGCAAATTATCCACTGTAGTGTCTTTGAACCATGTTATGGGCTTTTTCTTAGTTTTCCAGTTTGTTGGTATTCAGATTTGAACTATACTACAAGCTCTCTCAAGTCTCCACTTTCTAGTTCATCTTCTAGATATTTGGGTTTATGAACCTCCTGAAATGCACAAGTCAATGTATTATCACTCAATCAGTGAATCAATCAATATTCATTGTATTGTTTCTGTTTCTTTAGAGAAGCCTGACTAATATGGCCTACAATTCAACAAAACAAACATAACCCTTGCGTACACACACACACACACACACACACTACTAGCAGTAACATAAGCAATGAGATTAGAAACATGTCTAAATAGACTACATTCATGGAAATTATTACAGTGGAGTATAAAAGGACTGCAGATATTTTGCTGATAATGTTCAGAGAAAAGGGGGACAGATTAAATGGTAAAAATCCTGTCTGAAATCATGAAAAGTCACCCTGGGTTGAATGCCCACAGTCTCAGAAAGAAGTTCACGACATTCTGTATTAGTCAGGGGTCTCTAGAGCAACAACATCTAAGCAACAAATACATCCTATTAAGGGAGCTTTATTACATTAGTTTCCATGATAGAATGGTAGAGGTTGTCTGTAAACAGAAAGGCTGAGAGTCTGTTAGTCTGGAAGTCTCAGAATTCTCATTCTGGCACTTGGGGCCTGAAGGATTGCTGGAGCACTACTGGTCTTTAGTTCGTGTTGGAAGTCTGAAGAAGCTGGATTCTCATGTTGGTAAAGGCTGGGAGAATGATCAGCAGTGAGAAACACTAAGCTTCATTAAGCACCAAGAATTCACTAGCAAGAATCAACTAGTGGGCAAGCAATAGTGCTTTTTCCTCTGATTTCTTTGTGCCTGAGTCACTGCTGCAAGGTGTTGAACACTGTGGAGAAGAGTCTTCCCCTCACTTAATCCTTCCGTTGATGCTTCTGGAGATGTCTTTGTTTTGTTTTGTTTTGTTTTTTGTTTTATTAAATTATTTCATATGTTTGCATTCCAAATGTTGCTACCCTTCCCAGTCCCCCTCCCAGAGTTCTTTACCCCATCCCCTCTCCCCTTTGCCTTGGAGAGGGTGCTACCCCACCCACCTGCCTACCCTCCCCCCATCTTATCCCCTCAGCATCCCCCTTCGTGGGGCATCAAGTTTCTACTGGATTAGGTACATCCTCTCCCACTGAAGCCAAACCAGGCAGTCCTTTGCCAAATATGTGCCAGGGACCATGGACCAGCCCATGGATTCTCTTTGGTTGGTGGCTCAGTCTCTGGGAGCTCCCAGGGATCCAGGTTAGTTGACAATCTTTGTCTCCCTTTGGGGTTACTATCCTCTTCAGTTATTTAAATTCTTCCCCTAACTCTTCCATAGAGGTCCCTGACCTCCACATGCATGACAGGAGCCTAGCACGGCTGTCCTCTGAGGAGCAATAACAGACTGAGACAGATGCAGATACTTAGAGCCCACCATTGGACCGAGGCATTTGTTTTAATGGATTCCAAATCTAACCTGGTTGTTAAGCAAGCTTAACTACCACAAATAAACCTACTGCTTCATGTGCGTGTAGTTGTTAACTTTTAGATCCGTGTATTTTATTTTATATTATGTGTGAGGGTTTGTTTTTTGTTTTTTTGTTTTGGTTTTTGGTTTTTTTGCCCACATGTATATGTACAGCCAATGAAAGTGAGAAGGGGGTTCTGGATTTTCCTGGAACTGAAACTCCAAATGGCCGTGAGCTTGAAATAGAACTATGCAGTGCTTGAAATAGAACCTGGCTCCTCTGCACGTGCAACAAGTTCTTTTACCACCTCTTCCAAACCCAGGTACTGAGTAGCCTGCTAAAAAGTAGAGAATGCAAAAGAACTTCTGCAATCTCACAAGTCATAAAGACAAAAATTAGAGTCTGAGTCCTTGAGAGTATCAAGAACTTTAAAAAACTAAGTTCCTAAAGAGAATTAGGTTCCCTGGGCCCTAATACCCAGTGACTTTCCTTGGCAAGTGTTTGTTATATGGTGAAGATATTCTAGTATATGGAGGGTAATGAAAGCAACGGACGTTGTGCCTTCATCCAGGGAGGATGAATTAACTGCTAGGGGAATTGTCATAAACTAGGAGATCAGGCAAAACATATGCAAGTCATACATGTCAGTCCATCAGGTAATGAAATAAAGTTTCCAAAAACAACATAAGAGAGTAACTGCATGACCTTTAAATAAGAAAAGATTTCTTAAATGGAGCACAAAATGGAACAATAAAAGATATTAGACTCCATTATAGTTAAGAACTATTTATTGAGAGATGCCATTAATAACTCCCCAAAGCAAGCCACATCAGGGGAGAATGTATTTTCAACAAATGTATCTGAAAGAGGACTCGTATTCAAAGTATGTGTGTAATAAATACCTCATACAGTATAAGAGAAATATAGCCAATTAGAAAAAAAAAATGGTCTTGAAAGTTGGATAGGAATGTCATAAAGGAAACCTTCCAAATGGCTAGTTAATGTGCAAGAAACTTCTTAGTCATAGTAATCGTCAGAGAGTGCAAGCTAAATCTACAGGGAGATACTGTTTATACTAAGTCAAAATAATTAAAAAGACACACAGTGCTTTACAGGTTACCATTTAGCAACTCCTGTTCTATGGTAAAAATCTGGGGGTCATTTTAGTGATTTTATGCTGTGCCCAGCTAACTAGTTCCAAAGAGTTAAACTACACCTTCCAATGTGTCTTCCTCTGAATGGTTCTGAAAGAAGACTGGGCAAATAGATACTTGGTCAAAACTGAAAGGCAGCAAAAAGGTTAAGTAGCCTGTTTACACATGAGAGATCTGTGGTTCAGGGCTTACAAACGATGACTGTCCTGCTGGCTTACTTTATTATTGGGGCAGTAGGTGGACCCCTAATATCTTCAGCTCCAATGTATTCCTTTCTCTAATTTTTCTAAACCTTATGTCAGATACATGGGCATCTTTATAGAAAAGTGACCACATATCCCAAATCACTTGCATCACCATCTGAATGTAGGAAGAAACAGGGTCCCAACTTACCATGGCTTTCCCCCATTTATATTCATGCCTTGGTCCTACTGACTTGTGGGTTAAAACTAGATCCAGAGACAAAAGTCTTAAGAACATGTAATACCAACCCTCAGGATAGCATAAAATCTGGTTTCTGGAGTAGATCTATGATTCTATACTATTTGTTGTTGTTTTGCCCTTCTGATGAAGCCCTAACTAATAGCCCTCTTTCAATGTTGTTGAATAATTTTGTCAGGGACATTCTAAGTGATGGAAATAAGTAGGGAGAGAAGGGACAAATATCACCCCCGTGAAGCCCTTCCACTTACCACGCATGGAAATAATCATGTTTAATGAAGCATCATTTCCAAGTAGTGCTAAATGCTTTCCTAGCGTTCTTCATTTAAGTGTGTGTGTGCAGAAATATTAACCAAAGATTTTAGCAAGTTCTTCTCTTAGTGTATCTGGAAGGGGAAAGTACAGGGACCTTTGGAATGGTCAGAAATATATGGGTAGCTGTGTTGCTAACAGCATAGGTTATATCCTTTTAGGGGTCACTAGTAAATTAAAATGTGTTAAAGTTTCCAATCAGTGGGCCTGACTTCACTTTATTCTAAGGAAGACTCATTCCAGGTAACTGATCTTGTATCCTACATCTGAGTTTCAGAAGGTCAGAGAACTTCAAAAGAGAGCCCCTCTTTTCTATGAGTAGTGGTGCGCTAGTTCAGCTTTGGTGGATCTCTTCTCCATAGTGAAAAATAAAGCACTGTTGAATTAATCTCATGAATTGGCCTTTCTAAGTAGGGATCTAGTAGGTTGGCTGATCTGGGTAGCCCATGATGTGTGAACCAAAAATTTCCTGTGCATCTTACAGAGGCAAAGACCAAATGGAAGCTTTATAAATCCACACTTGCTCCTTCTGGTCTGACTCAAAACAATTGCAATTTGTGTTCAGATGGAAAAACAGAAGTAAGTTCACTAACAGAAAATATGGGGGAAAGCACACTTGTGTGTTGCTGTTCTATGAGCAAGCTTCTGAGACTGTGAAGAAATCTGGGTTCCCATTCCCTCATCTATAATACAAAGGGTTTGGTTAAGATGACATCGAGGGTTGTTTCCAAGAGTAACAGCTGTGAATTCCATGAAGCTACATCTCTGGAGACCTGGCTTCACATGCATTAGCAGTTGGTGGCTACAGCAAAGGGGGACTGAAAGGAATGCAGAGACAATGTTTGGTAACAACATGCTGTCCCCATCCAGCATCCAGTTAGTGCTCTGAACAGCTCCCATAGTCTTTGAGAGCTTAGATCAGCTCAGCCTTTCTTTTTATGAAGACCATTTGAGTGTTTCTGTTATACATCTTGGTTGCCATGCAAACTTGGCTCACAGAGGCCTGCAACAAACCCCAAACACCTCCTTACATACTTGCTTTATGACATTTTATTTGAATGCCAATATAACAAGTTTATAGTAAATGGAGGATATGGCGGGAGACTAAAATAACACCATAGGCTTTGAACACTCTAATCTGAGCTTAATAATTTAAAGATTTTTAGACATTTGTAACTCAACCTACGGGCATAGTCTAGTAGTAATGGTACTTGGTTAAAGATGTACTGGATCAAATAACACGGTGGTTCCAAAGGAAACTAAATCTTTTTAAAACCCTCAAACATCAGTTTAAACTGTTAACTTTAATTTTATTTTAAATTCATGTTAAAGTAATTGCATCAAGCTGGGATTAGGTACTGTCTCTAACTCTGCTTCTACAGAGTTAACTATTTAAAGCATCAGAGGTAGGAGTTAAAGAAGGCTTTGTTTCTCCTCCTGTGTCTTTTCACAAGGATAGATAACACTGGGTACTTGACCTCTAGATCAGGAGATATTCCTTCCTCTCCATCTGCCAGAAGATCAGGCCAGAGCAAATAACTAAAGGGAGACTAGGAACGCCTACTCAAGGCCCTAGATCTGTGAGCTGTGACCCCTTTGGCAAACTAATATCTCCAAAAGTTCACTATCTCAAGCATTTACATTATGTTTGATAACAGCTGCAAAATTACACTTATGGAGTAACAATGAAAATAATTTTAAGGGTCGCCAGAACATAAGAAACTGTATTAAAGGGTGGCAACATTAGACAGGTTGAGAATCACTGCCTTAGATAAGGTAATATTTTGGCTCATGCTTTGTTTATAAAGAATATGTTTTCAAAGTTGACCTGATGGTGTCCTTAAGACAGGAACTCTTGCAACAGAACGCATGAGGCAAGAACAAGAGCCCTGCATAGGGGATCCCTCAGAATTCCAACGTATGCTGACATTCTCTACTCTCTCCACATATGGAAAACATCTCTGCATCGCTTTTAGTATCCTAAGCTATGAAGCAGAGGATGATAAGATCCCCAGGGTCCCAACGAAGCCTGATATTCTAGAAGCGTTCATTTCATACTATTCCTGAAGAGCACCTAGTAAGGGAGCCGTGCCCCAACATTTCTTCTGTTTTCCCCTCAGAGGGTGGTCAGGAGGTACCCACAGATGATGACTCCGGTAGGCTTTGGCTGTTGTGCCATTATGTAAGAAAACCAAAGCCAAACGGGAAATTCTATAACTTTACTTTCTTCCATTTCTGTCTACAAGGGGCACTACATTACCAGGAGCACGTAGGATTCTCCGAGGAAAGGGCTGCTGCCAGTGGGTCTGCTGAATTCTGTATGGGAATGGCACAGAAAAGTATAGTAGGGTGGTCAGGGCTGAATTACTAGAGAAAAGGTCAATTTATAAGTGAGGGTCAGTTCCAGGTCATGGCCATTTGAGAGCAGCCCCAATTTACAAGCTTTAATTAAAGGGCCAGAATCACTGTTCCTTGTATACCTTCCCTGTTGGGTTTGGCAAATCTGAGTAAATGAATGAGCTATCAGTGCAGAGATTAGAACACCTGTCTACACTTTGTCCTTCCAATTCCAAGTGTGTAATCTACATACCCTATTCCAGTCAGAGAAATCCCCATGTAATATTCTTTTGCATTCTTAAAATTTAAATCCCTGGATGTGATTTTAGAGCAACTTGGCTACTCTGATTCCCCTGCTTCATGCACGACCCAAAGTCTTTATATTTCTTTTCAAGAAAGACAAGGTCTTGAAGTTTAGCTTTTCCCATCCTGCAGACTTCAAGTTGATCATCCTAAATAATCTTTCTTCTGCTAAATAAAAAGTGAAGTCACCTGTTCAGTCATTTCAATTAAAAAATTAGTTATATATGAAATGAACTTAAAAATTATCTCAATTTCTTTGTTGTAAGTGGAGATTACAAAACACATAAGAAAAAAATGATGAATGATTATGATTTTTTGTCTTTTTGTTTTTATTTTTATTAGATATTTTCTTCATTTGCATTTCAAATGCTATTCTGAAAGTCCCCTATACTCTCTCCCCGCCCTGCTCCCCAACCCATCCACTCCCGTTTCCTGGCCCTGGCATTCCCCTGTATTAGGGCATATGATCTTCGAAATACCAAGGGCCTCTCCTCCCAGTGATGGCCGACTAGGCCATCCTCTGCTACATATGCAACTAGAGACACGAGCGCTGCGGGGGGTGGGGGGGTGAGGGGGAGGGTACTGGTTAGTTCACACTGTTGTTCCTCCTATAGGGTTGCAGATCCCTTTAGCTCCTTGGGTACTTTCTCTAGCTCCTTCATTGGGGGCCCTGTGATCCATTCAATAGCTGACTGTGAGCCTCCAGTTATGTGTTTGCTAGGCCCCTGCGTAGTCTCACAAGAGACAGCTCTATCTGGGTCCTTTCAGCAAAATCTTGCTGGCATATGTAACAGTGTCTGGGTTTGCTGGTTGTTTATGGGATGGATCCCCGGGTGGGGCAGTCTCTGGGTGGTCATTCCTTCAGGCTCTGCTCTGAAATTTTTCTCTGTAATTCCTTCCATGGGTGTTTTGTTCCCCATTCTAAGAAGGAACAAAGTATTCATACTTTGGTCTTCCTTCATCTTGAGTTTCATGTGTTTTGCAAATTGTATATTGGGTATTCTAAGTTTCTGGGCTAATATCCACTTATCAGTGAGTACATATCATGTGTGTTCTTTTGTGGTTGGGTTACCTCAGACAGAATGATGCCCTCAAGATCCATTCATTTGCCTAGGAATTTCATAAATTCATTCTTTTTAATAGCTGAGTAGTACTCCATTGTGTAAATGTACCACATTTTCTGTATCCATTCATCTGTTGAAGGGCATCTGCATTCTTTCCAGCTTCTGGCTATTATAAATAAGGCTGCTATGAACATAGTGGAGCATGTGTCCTTATTACAAGTTGGAACATCTTCTAGATATATGCCCAGGAGAGGTATTGCTGGATCCTCCAGTAGTACTATGTCCAATTTTCTGAGGAACCTCCAGACTGATTCTCACAGTGGTTGTACCAGCTTGCAATCCCACCAGCAATGGAGGAGTGCTCCTCTTTCTCCACATCCTCGCCAGCATCTGCTGTCACCTGAATTTTTTATCTTAGCCACTCTGACTGGTGTGAGGTGGACTCTCAGGGTTGTTTTGATTTGCATTTCTCTGATGATTAAGAATGTTGGACATTTTTTCAGGCACTTCTCAGCCATTCGGTGTTCCTCAGTTGAGAATTCTTTGTTTAGCTCTGTATCACAGTTTTTTTTCAATAGGTATATATATATATATATATATATATATATATATATATATATATATATATACATATATATAATTATTATTAGGTATTTTCTTCATTTACATTTCCAATCCTATCCCAAAAGTCCCCCATACCCTCCCTCCACCGACTCCCCTACCCACCTACTCCCACTTCTTGGCCCTGGCGTTCCCCTGTACAGAGGCATATAAAGTTTGCACGACCAATGGGCCTCTCTTTCCACTGATGACCAACTAGGCCATCTTCTGATACATATGCATCTAGAGACATGAGCTCTGGGGGGTACTGGTTAGTTCATATTGTTGTTCTACCTATAGGGCTGCAGATCCCTTTAGATCCTTGGGTACTTTCTCTAGCTCCTCCATTGGGGACCCTGTGATCCATCCAATAGCTGACTGTGAGCATCAACTTCTGTGTTTTCCAGGCCATGGCATAACCTCACAAGAGATAGCTATATCTGGGTCCTTTCAGCAAAATCTTGCTAGTGTATGCAATGGTGTCAGCATTTGGAGGCTGATTATGGGATGGATCCCCGGGTATGGCAGTATCTAGATGGTCCATCCTTTCATCTCAGCTCCAAACTTTGTCTCTGTAAGTCCTTACATGGGTGTTTTGTTCCCAATTCTAAGAAGGGGCAACGTGTCCACATTTTGGTCTTTGTTCTTCTTGAGTTTTATGTGTTTTGCAGATTGTTTCTTGAATCTTGGGTATTCTAAGTTTCTGAGCTAATATCTACTTATCAGTGAGTACATATCATGTGAGTTCTTTTGTGATTGGGTTACCTCACTCAGGATGATGCCCTCCAGGTCCATCCATTTGCCTAGGAATTTCATAAATTCATCCTTTTTAATAGCTGAGTAGTACTCCATTGTGTAAATGTACCACATTTTCTGTATCCATTCCTCTGTTGAGGGACATCTGGGTTCTTTTCATCTTCTGGCTATTATAAATAAGGTTGCTATGAACATAGTGGAGCACGTGTCCTTCTTATAAAGAACTCAAGAAGTTGGACTCCAGAAAATTGAATAACCCATTTAAATATGGGGCTCAGAGCTAAACAAAGAATTCTCACCTGAGGAATACCGAATGGCTGAGAAGCACCTGAAAAATTTTTTCAGCTTCCTTAATCATCAGGGAAATGCAAGTCAAAGCAACCCTGAGATTCCACCTCACACCAGTCAGAATGGCTAAGATCAAAAATTCAGGTGACAGCAGATGCTGGCGAGGATGTGGAGAAAGAGGAACACTCCTCCATTTTTGGTGGGATTACAAGATGGTACAACCACTGTGGGAATCAGTCTGGCGGTTCCTCAGAAAATTGGACATAGTACTACTGGAGGATACCGCAATACCTCTCCTGGGCATATATCCAGAAGATGTATCCCATTTTTTTAATAGGGTTATTTGATTTTCTGGATTCCAGCTTCTTGAGTTCTTTGTATTAAGGAAAAGTAATTGTTGTTTCCTGTTATTTTTGTTGTTAGAGTTGGGATTCTGTTCTTGTAGCTATCTTCTTTTACGTTTGTTGAAGGATTACTTTCTTGCTTTTTCTAGTGCATAATTTCCCTCCTTGTATTGTAGGTTTCCCTTTATTATCCTTTGAAGGGCTGGATTTGTGGAAAGATACTGTGTGAATTTGGTTTTGTCATGGAATACTTTGGTTTCTCCATCTATGGTAATTGAGAGTTTGTCCGGGTATAGTAGCCTGGGCTGGCATTTGTATTCTCTTAGGGTCTGTATAACATCTGTCCAGTATCTTCTGGCTTTCATAATCTCTGGTGAGAAGTCTGGTAATTCTTATAGGCCTGCCTTTGTATGTTACTTAACATTTTTCCCTTACTGCTTTTAATATTCTATCCTTATCTAGTCCATTTGTTGTTCTGATTATTATGTGTCAGGAGTAATTTCTTTTCTGGTCCAGTCTATTTGGAGTTCTGTAGGCTTCTTGTATGTTCATGGGCATCTCTTTCTTTAGGTTAGGGAAGTTCTTCTATAATTTTGTGGAAGATATTTGCTGGCCCTTTAAGTTGAAAATCTTCATTTTCATCTATACCTATTGTCCATAGGTCTTCTCATTGTGTCCTGGATTTGCTGGGTGTTTTGAGTTAGGGTCTTTTGCATTTTTTTTGATTGTTGTGTCCATGTTTTCTATGGAATCTTCTGCACCTGAGATTCTCTCTTCCATCTCTTTCTTGTATTCTGTGCTGATGCTCCCATCTATGGTTCCTAATTTCTTTCTTAGGATTTCTATCTCCAGAGTTGTCTCCCTGTGGGTTTTCTTTATTGTTTCTACTTCCATTTTTAGATTTTGGATGGTTTTGTTCAATTCCATCACCTGTTTGGTTGTCTTTTTCTGTAATTCTTTAAGGGTTTTTTTTTTTGTTTCTTCTTTAAGGTCTTCCACCTGTTTAGCAGTGTTTTCCTGTAATTCTTTGAGGGATTTTTGCGCATGCTCTCCTGGGGTTACTGGTCTCTAAGAGACCCGGGATACAAGATTGATTATGGTATTTTTAAAACTGGTATATTTCATTTGTCTACATAAAACATTACTAGTGACAAAAAAGTACTTTCTTGAAAGAAATTCTATGAGGAAGACACTGCCAGACACCAATTAATGATATTAATTACTGTCAGTCATGAATCTGTGTATTTAGCTATATTTTTCCTCACTGTAGAAACTAATTGTTTTGAGGGTTGTTAAACATTTTAGATCTCCTCTACAGGAGGAGGCTGTTTTTCTGTATAGAACAGAACCAAAACTTCAGGGCTTGACTGTAAATTACATAGGGTTTTATAAGCTCAGCCTGTGGTCAATGGTGTATATGAGAGGTGCATTTCTTGTCCTTGAGAACTTCAAGTTTATTTATGAATTTAAGGTGCAACCAAGAAACCATGCAAACAACAAGTAGAGGGACAAGCCATAGCAGAAGGCAATGAGGCTAAGAGTGGCCTGTGGCTTGGGGGTAAGAACAGCATTTTAGGTTTTCTTCATTTGAAGCTTTTTAACTTGGACCTAAATGGCAGCCTTAGTTTCCTGGAACTCCAGCTTGGTGACTGCAGGTCTTGGGAGTTTCCAGGCTCTTTAATTTGTGTGAGTCACCCCTTATTATGAGAAGATGTGTTCTGCTTCTCTCAAAACAAAACAAAACAAAACAAAAACAAACAAACAAACAAAAAAACATGGTGTAACTCTAAAATCTTTGTCTTTCATTAATCAATGCCCAAAGCATATTTTTAGCACTTGTCCAAATATTTAAAAGTGAAATGTGTTAGACATAAAAGCATCTGTGTTTGTAAACAGGCACCCAGTATTGTTATGGACTGAACCTTTCCAACCTTGTATAATAACTCCCACAAACGTTTCTTAAGTGGTACTTCCTAGGTCCAGCTTTTAAGGGTTAGAGGATGTAGCCATTCCCCCACACTGTGAGCCCATGCTTGGCATCAGGCAAGATCTCAGGTTCCACTAAGTGCAGCTTATAGCCACTTCCAAGCCATCTGGAGGTGGTTTGGAGCTGTTCAAAAGGTTCCCTCTGTCTAGTTGTGACAAGCTTCCCCCTCACTTCTTCTGTCCCCTTGAGGTCATATACTGTCCACACACCAGCCCTGGGCTTCTCCTTACATTCTGAACCATACTTGAAGCATGTCACCCAAAACCTCATGAAGCACAATACTGTGGTTTGAATATTTGTGTCCCCTCCAAATTTCAGGTTGAAACTTAATGCAATGGTATTAAGATGTAGGGCTTTTAGAGGCTAATTATGTCATGAGAACTCCTCTTATAAAAGGCCTAGAAGGAACCAGAAAAGCACATTTTTTGCTTCCTGTTACTTCCACTCCTTTGAGGACATAATGTTTGGCCCTTCCAAAAGATACAGCCCTGATCACTTTGCAGAGAAAGCAGACCTCCCCCAAACACCAATTTTGTCGGTACCTTCTTCATTCTGGACTTCCCGTAATTGTGAGAATATGTTTCTATTGTTTACAAAGTACTGCTCCGTGCTATTTTGTTATAAGCACAAATGGATGAAGAAGGGGCATACAGAGGTGGGCAGCCCCAATTCTCACTCACACAAGCTGCCAACATATCAGGCTGCTTATATTTGCATCATCCGAGTCTTTAGAGGAGACAGGTGTCTACCAGGGAGCAATCTGGGTCCCTCAAGACCTCAAGCATCATTCCTCCTAGAATGCCAATGACTCTGCTTCTGGTCATAAGTCCCAGCACTGCATTTACACACTAATCAAGGGTGCAGCCATTTACGAAGAAATGAGTGGTTGCATGATAGATTAATCCTAGGATAAACACCAGGTTTAGAAGGACTTATTTGTAAAGTCCTCTTTACAAAACAAAATAACAAAACAAACATTACTCAAAATTGTAAACAAAATTAGCTATGAATTAAGATTGAGGGGGAAAAAGTTCATAATATTCAAAGATGGCAAATATCATACACATCACAAGACAGAAAAAAAATACTCTTTAAATCATTAATCACCTGATACATCTCCATAACAGGCTTTCCCCTGCACTCCCAGATGCACATTCTTTGATATAAGAACTTTTTATTCAAAAAAGTAACTTTGTCTTTTTCCGAACATAACTGATTAATTTTTTTTCATATTTTATTTATAGTTTTGGCAATTTTATTTCATCCTTATACTTGCTATTACTAGTCCTGCAGTTCTTTTTGAGATTTTGAAAAAGGCCTCAACAGAAGGTATTTCCTGTTAGAGCTATAAGCTTTGAAAACATTTTCTATAGAAGAGCTTCTAGTTCCCTAGATGCCACCTCTTCCTCCATTTGCACACTTCCATTCGTGAGGGCTGAAAACATAGTCATATCCCAGCAGCTCCTCTGGTCCTTCTATGCTGTGCTACCAGGCTGCTGTGCAAAGTGGATGTAGGGGTTTTCTAGAAAGCTTGACTCTCTCCCGAAGGATAATTTGGCCCTAGAAAGTAGGAAGAGGTAATGGACTTAACTGATCAGGATAGAATTCTTTTGCTTGTTTGTTAATTTGGTTGTTTTGGGGAGGGGGGTTGCTTGTTTGTTTCTCCAAGTTTCTTTTTTATTGGATATTTTCATTATTTATATTTCAAATGTTTTCCCCTCTTCAGGTCTCCCCTTCAGAAACCCCCAATCCCATCCCTCCCCCCCCCTGAGTGAGGGTGCTCCCCCACCCACCCATCCACTCCCTTACCCTAGGGCATCAACCCCCCATAGGCTCAGAGGCCTCTCCTCCCACTGATGTCCAACAAGGTCATCCTCTGTTACATATGCAGCTGGATCCTTGGGTGTCTCCATGTGTACTCTTTGGTTGGTTGTCCAGTCCCAGGGAGCTCCAGGAATCTGGGGGAACACTGTTGCTCCTCCATGGGGCTGCAAACTCCCTCAGCTCCTTCAATCCCTTCTCCAACTCCTCCATCAGGGACCCCACATTCAGTCCAATGGTTGGCTGCAAGCATATGCCTCTGTATTTGTCAGGCTCTGGCAGAGGCTCTCAGGAGACAGCCATATCAGGCTCCTGTCAGCAAGCACTTTCTGCCATCTGCAATAGCCTCCAGGTTTGTTGACTGCATATGGGATGGATCCCCAGGTGGGGCAGTATAAATCGATCTAAAATACATGGTATCTGATAGTCATACTAATTGTTAACTTTAAACTGAATTGTAATGAACAAATGTTCTGATTACACCTAGAGTTTAGTTATCCCACTTACTCTTCCTTTGTATTCAGGCAATTACAATAACTACTCATTTAATTAAAATTTAATTTCTATCTCGGGAGTTTGTTCTTCCCAAATCTCTTAATGTTTTAGCAGCTGCTCCCTGCCTTCTGCTGCCACCACAACTTGAAGGCAGGCAGAGGCAATGGAATAAGGCTTTCAGTTCTATGCAGCTTTCCTTCTAACCAAGACCTTTGCTAAAATCTGCTTTATAGTCCTCACAGTATTTTCTCATAATATGTCATTTGATCTTTCCCATAAAATTTGACATGAAGCATTAGAGCAGTATTTTGTACAATATAATAGTGGGACAGACATGCATAAGAGGAGAAGAAAGGGGAGAAGAAAAGGAAGAGAAGGAAGAAAAATCCACTAACTGAAAATTATTTAGCAAATGTCACAAAAAAACCTAAGTAAAGTATGTGAACTTTCAAATCACAGCTGATGGTTTTCCACACTGACCTATCCCTTTAAGGCAAGACAATGGGATGCTACAATGGGCACTGTTGAATCTAATCTTCATTCTCAACTTGTCTAGATATAGAATCACCTAGGACACATGTCTCTGGGGTTGTCTGGGAGGGTGTTCCCAGAGAAGTTTAACTGAATCACACTAAGTGTGATTGGTGCCATCCCATGGGCTAGGTCCCCACACTGAGCAAGAGGGAAAATAAGGTAAGGTAAGTGCCACCCTGGACTGACCTATTTGCTTCCTGATGGGACCATCTGCCTGGTGTGTCTGTTACCACCAATAGATCCATACTTTCCCATGCACTTTTTTTTATTACAATGGGACATACCCTAAAGTTGAGTTGCAATAAACTTATCCTCCTTAAAGTTGCCTTTGTACTTTTGTTGGGTATTTTATTACAGCAACAAGGAAAGCAAGTAATACAACCATCATTTGTTTTCAGAATGTCAAGACAAAGGCTTAGAAATTGAAATGTCTGGTGAAGCTTTTTAGAGGAGGTAGGATTAGTTGAGCCTGAAGGTTTAGACGGGATTTGGGTTTAGACAGGATTTTAGACAGGACACATTCCCTAGACAACAGGGAGAATCAAATCCTTGAAGGATGTTGGAATGCATGGTAAATAAGTATACATGATCTGCCCCCTATACCTCACCTTTCCTCATAGAGGAGCACACAAACATGCCAAATTAGGAAACTACTCCAAGCAAACCATGTACTTTCAAGTGAACAGATGTTCTAACTATCTTTGTCTTTTCTTTGCCCCTAAAGGGCAAGTCCATGGCACACTGCATTCTTGTTGTTTTGAGTATATTCACAAATGGGGGAAAAGTAGACTGCTTACTCCCTATCAGAGCACAGCTGTGGCCTGCTCACATTCAAAAGGGATGATGGAACAGCACAATCTGTAAGGATAGCTGAGGATCCCAGTGGAGCTAAGAATTGCCTTGATGTCCAGGAGCATTTCCACCCCTTTGGGAAATCCTTCTAAACCCTCCCTCCCTGGCTTCCTGGTACAAGGTCTAATAAATCTGCACACTTGGCTGAGACTGAGTGCCAGGCCTCATAATGGAATGATTACATGTGCTTTGTGTGTCAGAGACCTGACAGTAAGATTATACAGCACAGTGAAGCAGTCTTTGGGGTTTTGGCAGGGGAAGAAGGAGATAAATATGTGTCCAGGGGAGAAAAAAATGGCAGCTCACGGAATGTCACTCAGTCATTCAGCACAAACATATTAAGTTTAGGTCAACAAACATTTATCAAGGGCTTCTGCTGTGGCAGGCATTGTGCTAGGTACAGTGAATACTGAGGCACATGAGACACATCATTTATCCTTGATGCTTAGGAGAAGCCCACTAGAAAGGATGGCCGCATAAGGGATGGTCTCAACATAATTTGACAAGGGCAATGATAGGGTTTGTGACAGAGGACAATAGTGGTACAAAAGAAGGGTACTTGGCACAGCCTTGTATCTTAGAAGAGGCATAAGAAGGATGATATAGAGGAACATTTAGGGTCAATGGAGAGAAGTGAACTCCAAGATGAGAAAACAGCATGAACAATGTAAAGAAGTAGAAAATGTCCCCGCTTGAGTGAGCTTGGGTGGTAGGGAAGAGAAGAGGAGGGCATGGGCGTGAACTCCATGCAGCTTGGAAACGTGAGTGAAAAAGAACATTGATGCATTCTGAGAGGCATGCATCATTTGATAGTGTCTAGCAAGGACACTATCAAATAGGCAAATTCAGACTGCCTTCAAAGGGACTGTAATATAAATCTTCTTTCGAAAACCCTAATAAGTGACAGGTGTCAAAATGAGCTGGGGAAATACTCAGTCTCGTTGGAAGTGAGAGGGGTGGAAGCCAGCTTGTGACAGAGCAAGTGATGCCTGAGCAGAAGATGGCACAGTGTGAGAAACTAAGAAAAGCACAGAGTATTCTGTCAATCAAAGAGAACTCATCAATGGCTCAGTGAGGGTATGGACTCCAGTCACTTTCAGATTGTACAGGAACTAAGACTAACCAACCACGTTATGAAATTACCTTTTTACATATTTTAAAGTATTATAAAAATGTCTGAAATAAAAACTGGAGTCTTTGTACATGAGGTATTCTAGATTGTAGATGTATTTCCCTCAAAGGTCCATCTGGGACAGGAACATGAATTCGGTAGTCACCTAATAATGACTGATTGAAAAATTACAAGGAAGATGTGATAGTTGATGTTCCTGTAACCCCAGCAGCAAGCCACTGTCAATGACCAGCTCTTCAAAAAAGGAGAGAAAACAACTGTGGCTCTGAATCCAAGAGGAACTATAGAAAACTACAACAAGAAACTTAGTGTCTTGCACATTAAAGTTCAATGCAGCAGCATTTGCAACAGCTACATGTGGAACTGACCTAGATGTCCAACAACAGAGAATGGAGAAAGAAAACATAACTTTTATATACAATGGAAAATTCTCCAGCCATAAAGAAGAATGGAGCCATATCATTTACCGAAAAGTGGATGCAACTGGAGATAATTACATTAAGTGAATTAAACCAGTCTCAGTAAGACAAATATTGTATGTGTTCGTTCATATGTGGTTCCTAGAATATATATATATATATATATTTATGTATATGTATATATATATACACACACATATGTATATATATATGTATATGTGTGTATATATGTATATATATAAAATATTTTATATACATATATGTCAGATATATGTATGTAGTTATATATATGACATGAAAGCAGAAATAAAACTTTCTGGAAGAGCAGAGGAGAGACGGAATAGGGGAGAATGGAGAGGGTCCAGGAGCATGGGGGGATTGTGTTCAGTGTCTTTGGAAAAGTCTTTTGGAAGCCCAGTGCCCATTTATAATGGAAATACTCAGTGAAAACTAAAATTTATAGAAGAAAACAATACAATTGAACACGTGTATGAAAATGTCACAGTGACACCCATTATGTTCTATGACAACAGCTAATTTAAAATATGTAAAAAGAAGCCTACTATGCACAGGCACATAAAGTTCAGCTTCCATAGCCTATTGATTGGGAACAATACACTTCGAGTGGCTTTACAATTGATCATCAAAATCGGGACAGTTTTGTCTGGGACAAATGCTAAATTAGACAAGATGCCAGGGAAACAAGGGTGAATGAGGACAATCACAGCAAACTGGGACATACAGTCCCTGTGACAGTCAGGATATTGCCAGGAAACAAGCCACACTGGGCATCTCAACAGAGAGAAATTGATCTGAAAATTGGCTTGATCAGATGATAGAGTTGTAGCACTGGGAGGGGGCATGGAGGGCACCAATGTCAGAGTGAGGGACCAACGGTGTGGCTTGGTGTTATCAGAGCCTAAAAGCTCAGAAGGTAGACACTGCAGAAAGCATTCGACTGAGCCTTGAGAGAGGAGGCTTCCAGCGCTCAGAGTAAGAAGTCTAGAGTGTCTGGGACAAGGCATTGACCACTAAGTGACAGTAACGTAATGGGGCAAAGGAAGAAGTTGCAGACTGGAGCATGTTGGTGATGCTGGGTAAAGGCCCATTGCTATAGCAACCTGGACAGAAATGGGAGCAAACTGCCTTCTAGTCTCCTCTTCATGCCCCCTCCTGCATGTCTAGGAGTTTCCAGGACTCCAGTTATCGGAGAGCATAACTGATTAGCATTGGTGTGTGTATATGTGTGTGTACAATATTAAGATCTATCTGTCTATCTATCTATCTACCTACCTATCTGTCTATCTAATAGTATTGGTCTTAAAAACAGTCCTGATTTTGAGAATGGATTCTTCCCTAAACACTGTTTGGTTGAAGAGGTAAACTGGCATTGGAAGAGGCAGTTAATCTCTTTATGCCAGAGGCTACAAATGCCAGCACATCAGTCACAAAACCATAGAACATGTGCACTTCCCATTTTACAGATGGGAAATGGGAGTTTCAAGTGGATAAGCAGCTTGTCCAAGACTGAGCATCAGAAAAAGACAAAGTCAGGATGAGAAACTTCCTACATGGTCTCAAAACCCAATGTTTTCTACCATGTGTTGGTCTACAGGAAGGACGTTGTTTCCTCCCTGTAAGGAGACTCTGGACAGAGTGACTATATCTGGGCTAACCCTGGAAATCCAGGGCTAGTGACTGTTGCTGAGTAGTGGCCTCCTGAAGTGAACACTTAGGTCTAGGAAGACATCTATCCTTTGTTTCCATGCAGCCAGATTCAACACCTAGTGATTTATTCCTGTTGGAAATGACTTCACTCCCATGGGATGGAACCAGGACTTAGTCTGAATGAGCTGGCCATCTCTTGGAGGAAGCATCTTGCTATAGCAACCCACAGCTCCGTTGTTTGATGTGAAGGGTGTGTTTGTGTCTGTTTGCTCTTCCATGACTTTTGGTGTCTTATAAAGTCAACCTTTCTTGACAAGGTGACAATTTTTGGATAATGGACCATTCCAAAACAATTGCAAAGGCAAAAATTACTTTTTGGCTGAATCAAGTCTCTGGGTTTAGCTGGCAATGGAAGCAAAATGTACTTGTATTTTCTGGAAATGCTGACACTGAGATAGGACCTTACTGAGGAATTCTTCAAGGCCCAAGGGAGCTGAGAAGATAAATGCTACCAGGCGGCTTCGAGTAAAATTCAAAAACAATACAATGTCAACTTGAGATCATAGGAGGCTGCGTTGAGTGTGACAGAATGCAAGGGCAGCGACTTGGTCTCCAGACAAATGAGGATGTGGGTAATGGGTGATGGCACTACAAATGCTTTGAACGAAGCCTGAAGGGAAGGAGTTGGCTCTCCCTGGCCTGCATCCCCAGCTCATCACCAAGGAAGAAGGAAACACAGGCCTGGGTTTGGCAGCATGCCCTCCCCAAACCCCCTGTACCAGACTTCACAAGGTTTCCCACGAAGCTTGGGAGGGCCAGGTATGGGTTTCTTCTGCCATGTCAGTGTTCTTGAACAGACAGCTCTGGGGCCCTTTTGGTAAGTGACTTGGCTGAAGCCACACTCTTGCCAGCATGGCAGCTGTTACCACTTATACCAAGAACATCTGGCCTGAAGATTGCAGTAAAAGCGACACTTGTCTACAGAAGAAAAATGTTGAAGTATACATTTTGGACATGAAGAAATAAGTAATGACATTTAATGTTTTCATAAAGCTGCTACAATGAACAGCAATCATCCAACCCCCAGGCGCAGGCATACTTGCATCTGTGCATCCTTGTGTGCCTACAAGGAGCTCCTCACCAGAAGCATCATTGCAGAATGTGGTCTTGTCCTATTCAAACAGAGTAAACAGAGGCCATTGGTGAGCCAGCCCTCCCTTCAAGATTTAAATCACAAAACTGGGGAGAGTGTGGTGAATTCAAAGGCCACTCACCCATTGCAGGGAAAGCTGGTTTCCAGTTGCAGCTTTGTTGCTGGATGAGTCATATTTTGGGCATCAAAATTCTCAACTTTGAAATGGGAATGTCAAAGATGATAAGTGTAAGTCTCCCCCCAGCATTTTATATACAGAGTTTTAATAGTGGGAATTCTACCATTTCTCTGCTTAAACATGATTCTTTCCAGATACGCCTCTTAAAATGCGCAATCCCCTGATGTGTTGATGGCTGCCATCCCCACCTCCCTCAAACTCCAAATAAGAAGGATGGTTAGAGAGATGCAGCTGAATACACCAGGCTCTTAGATGAGAAGATACACCCAGGGAAAGAGAGACAATGCCTTCTGGACCCTACCCAGACCACAATACCCTCAGACACTTTTCATAGCTAGGCTCTCAGTTCTTTGCCCCAGTTTAGGCACCTTCTACATTTGATTGTAAAAATATGAGGTGAAAGAGATGGAATGCACTCACTGTAACTGACTTCCTTTTTGTTGGTAGAGCATCAACTGGCAATGATATAATAAACACTATGAGTTTGACAGAGATCTGGAGGATCCAAGAGACAGCACATTTACAAGCATGATTTCCAAGGCATCAATCCTTTGCATAATCGTAACACTGCTAATTAGCAATGCCTCCTAAATTTAAAAATGATACTGTGCCAAGATTAGTATGAGTCTTAACAATGCACAGACATCAATGTCTTACATGTAACTGTGTTAAGTGGGTGCCTCCACCAAGAATCTATGAGCCAGTATGCTAGGATGCAGGAGGGAGGGTGGAGCAGGTCTCATTGTTCACAATTCCCATTGAGCTCTGGCTCATCTCTGGCTCCTACAAGTTTAGAAGCCTACCATTTCTCACATAGAAGTTTCTGATCTTTCTCAGGGACTCTTTGCTCCAGCAGCCTGAATTCCAGGTACCAGGGATGGGGCAGGCCCCTTGGGAGAGAGCCAGTCAGGTTGATGGTCAAGTGGCATTGACTTGCTGTAGGACAAAGTATAAGTGTGAGCAGGTTTAGAGTACATACTTCTCCAAGAATCTTTGTGTTGGTTTTTTTCCTAAGTGTTAGTATTTTTATTTCTCCTTCCTATTATACTCTAGAAATGGACAATGAAGCGGGACTAATGCCTGGGCCAAGGGATTGGAACGATTTGTACTGTAATGTCCGAGCGCCTACCTATGGCTACAACGCTTGTACTGTAATGTCCGTGCGCCTACCTATGGCTACAACGCTTGTATTAACATTCAGATTCTGGAAAAGTAGGTCTGAGACAGCCCATGCTGATGTATCCCTATCATTTGCCAGATAATGCTGAAGTTCCTAACAGACCACTATGAGACCAGGGTGTTGCCATTAGGAACTTGGCTTTGGTATCAAACATATCTGGTTTGATTCCTAACTACAGATTTTCCTAGCTATGTAACTTCAGGAAAAGCTGTATACTATCTCTTCTCAGATCCAAAGGGAGAAGAACCACCATGCTAGGTTTCTTAATTTGCTTAAGAGAATTCACCAAACTCATGTGGGACTGGAGTGCCTGCCCAGCTCCATAAAGAAGAGAGTCTGTGTTGATACTGCCCTCTGGGGCTTCACTCCACTTCTAGAAGCCGGCTTTGTGGTCTGGACCCAGCCACCACTACAGCCACAGCAGGGCCCTGGTTCTTACTTGTTTGCCAGTAAGAAGAGTGACCTCCCGCTGTAAGCAGCACACAGAGCAAACCTGTTTCCTCCAGGGACCTTGTATCCAAGCTTCATGACCAAAGTCACTCAGCTGGTGTTAGCGACTGGGCTTACAGGCGTTTTCTGTCTTACTGGGGTTCCTGGACAGCTGTACCAAAGCCATTTTTATAAACAGTCCCATAACCACTGTGTGTGTGTGTGTGTGTGTGTTGTTGTTGTTGTTGTTGTTGTTGTTGTTGCTGACTGGGATTTTATTAAAACAAAATTGGAAAGTACTGATCACCAGATTGCCATTCTAAGATTGCTTCTTAGAATGTGGCTAGAAACAAACCTGGGTGTACTGCCTCTAAACAACACTCTTCCACTAGTAGGCAGTGGAGTTTTCGAGTTGAGGAACTTAACAACCTTTTGAAGAAATCCATGTTCAACCTTTTTCTTTCATAGAAACAAGATAGTTGGCAAGAGGTATAAGATGTTGCCAGAGACAGCCGTGCTTTTTAATCGAGTTAACTTTTCAATCCTCAGGACGTTCTTTGGGAAGACCTGTGTGCCTGCAGGACTGTGGAGGACCCATTCCAGGAACATCGATGCTTGCTAGTGGACAAAGCTGTGCTTGTGTGCTTGGCGGGCAGACTCTGGGGCCCACTTCTGGCTGCTTGAATCCAAAGTGCTGAAGATGTGACCTGGGGATTGCATTCTGACAAACTCCAAGTGAGTTAGCCTCAGGAGATTTTTAAGAAGCATTTTCCTAAGTCTTTAACATTAGCTCTCAAAACTCTCACCTCATTGAACTGCTCTTGGCTCAACAGCCAGGTGTTAGGCCATCACTACTTATCATGTCTTTGGTGCCAAGCTACTGAAGACTGGCATATCCTGTGTTAGACAGCCTGTGCTGCGGACACCCCCAAACAGTGAGTCTTTGCCACCAGTGCAGCGTGAGCTCTTCTGTCATCCCTGTGAGCCTCGTGGTCTTTTACAACTGTCCCTGACTACCAGAAACTTAAGATGAACACTTCCCATTACAAGGCATGGCTCTTTTCCTTTATGTAAATCCCCTAGGACATGTGTTACAGTCTGACTATCTAGAAAATGAAATTGAGACTCCTGTAGCTCTTTTATCTATAATATACCAGTTACAATAATTAGTTTTAAGGTTTTTTTCTCATTTCCTTATTGCTAATCTATCAAGTGCAAACTAATACTTAAATACACCCAAAGAGCACAACGCATCCTTTTGGATAAAACACACACACACACACACACACACACACACACACACACACACACACACTAACATATTATCTTTTTTATATTTTGTATTTGCTCAAAGTGTTTGAGCAGTGGTTTGCTCTCTAGTGAAAAGATTCTCTGTAGGAAACTGGGTTTGCTATAAGCAAATGGATTTTCCTGGAGTCATCAGAGGAAATGTGGCTGTTTGGAGCTGGTACTCTGATACCAGTTTAGACCATAGAGAAGGGATGGTTGGTTTTTGTGGATGGTTAACATACTGAACTGAGTTTTCCTTATTCAGTGTTCTCAGTTCTAACCTGATGCCCATATCTACCCAAAGCTGGTATTCAAGTTCAAGTCTCTTGATGGAGGAACACCACACGTAAAACACTGCACCAGAGAGGATGATTTCCAAGTTTCAGAGGGCAGCAGCTTCTCTTTAACCTGGGTCACCACTCTGGTGGCCTGGCACCTCCTCAATATGGCAGCATGGCCTACAGAAGTTTCCCTGACATAAACACAAAGGAGACCCAGGCACGTGGTCCCCTTCCACTGGGTAGGTAATATTGTTGAAGCACCAAGATTAAGCACTTTGAGGTTTTGAGTGACTGGGGCAAGAGCTGCACATATGATAGTGTCCTGAATCATCTAGCTGAGGTCAAATCCCTTGGCATCCTTTCCTGAAAGTTGAAGATGAGGAAGACATGGCTACACTCTACTCCTTAGTGGGGCAAAGGTAAGGCTAGGTGCCAGGAAGGATGGATCTTCTTGATCTGGAGCAGGGCAGAGCATTGATCTTTTCCTTTCCAGGGCATGTCCATCTCTGCAGTGTTGCTGTTGTTGTTTCTGTTGGTAGTGGTGTGTGTGTGTGTGTGTGTGTGTGTGTGTGTGTGTGTGTGACTTTCTCAATAATTTGCTCCAAGGAGTAAAGTACCATGATCTTTTAGACCTTGTGTTTCTTTTGTAGCTTGGGGACTGTCTAGAGACTTGTTTTCATAGAGAATCTTAGGGTTTCTGTGTCCAGATCTCTGTCAGAGAGCCTGTGTGTGGATAACAAGAAAAAGAGAGGGTCCAATTAAAACACTTTTGGAGAAGTCAACAATGAAAAGGGATGCAAATAGGAGAGACTAAAGCACAAATAGCTTCAAGAATTTAGGGGAAATGGTTCACGGGAACAGATTCTCTTCCCGTTCCTGTGCTTCCTCAGAGTCCAAAACAGACCTGTGAGGAGGATAATGTGCTCCAGGGAGAACTGAGCCATGGTGAGAGAGTAAGAAGGAGGTAACCTCACCTCACGGTGCCTGGACAGAAGATACACACCCCAGTCCATCCCTGAGAACCACAAATCTTCCCCCCAGATCTTTGTTCATAGTGGTTCCCAAGATGAGAAGGCACTGGAGGCAGAAAATGCTAAAGACTTCAGATTATTAAAATAAATAAAATCAGAAATGTCTGATTTGATGCAAGGATGCACAAACCTTCGAAAGGGGTGGGGAAGAATTCTCCCTTCTTCTAGAAGAGTAAGAGTGCACGTGATTTTAAAAGAGTAATGGGAAATTCCGTGAAAACCACTCTGGTAAAAATAAAAAAAAAAAGGGATAGCTGAGTTCTTGGCTTTTCTAGGAAAGGAAACTGAGAGATGTCGCTTCCTCGCCAGCAGGGGGAGCGTTTTCTTCATGATTGCGTCGGGGAGCTTGGTTTAAAAACTTCGCAGCCAGACGTTTTCAGAGCCCCCCAGCCGGAAATCGCTGTGCAGGTAACAGCCCTCCAGTGTCTGGAAATGTTTAATTACCTCGAGCACTCCTTCCTTCGGTGCCCCTTGCAGGTCCAGTACGCAGCGCTGCGGGTGTGGTAGGTGATTCTAATCCAGGGTTCCATCCCAACTGCACACAGCTCAACTGCAACAACTTTTCTCCATCTTCTCTTGCTTTGTAAGACACTGGGTCTTTTCTGATGTGCTCACTTCCCACCTTGGAGGAAAGAACATTTCAGTTCCACCAGAGCGCAGGTGTTTGTGTGTCAAAAATGATTCTAATCACTCATTTTAAAAAGCTCTACTATGCCCTTCGCCCATATTTTGCACAAGTCATTATCTTTTCATTTTACCGAAGAGAGTATGGCCAGAGTTCGTGCAATCTCTTGTGTATATTCGTGTTTCCTTCAAAAAGAAACAAAGACAAAGGTATATATCCACGTAGATGCCCTGTTGTGACGTTTAATAATTAGAAGATGCTTAGACGTTCACAAGGAACTTAGGATGCGGGAAACGTCTGGGAAAAGGGTGTTCGCTTTCCCTTTCAGTTTGGGGACCGTAACTTGCCTGTCGCTGTCACAACAATAAACATCGACCTTAGCCACGGGCTTCTGTTCTCTAAATCCTGGCTACCTTGTAGATTTTCAGAGGCTGTAAGGTCTCAAACTTGTACATAAGCTGCATTGCCTACCTCTGAAATTTAACCCCTCCTCCTCCGAGCTGGATTTTGACCCGATTGACTATAATGGTTCCAGAGGAACTATTGAGCCATTACAGTTCATCATCTCAATGAGCACACGGGTAAAGCTAAATCCCCTCCCCTCGAGATTTAAAGGTTCCAATCTTGCATATGGGGTGGGGTGGGGGGGATAATGAGAAGACTTCCCTCAAGATGTCCACAAAGTAGTTGCAGGAAAGTTTGCTGTAAAAGCGACACTTCGCAAATATTAAGTAAATTCCACTTAGCAGAAAGAGATCACTTTTGTGTATCTGTGGAGAGGTACTGGGTTCAGAAACAAGCGGAGACCACCCAAATCATTTTTAACTCCAAGACAGGTTGTATCTTTTCTCTTCTGATTGGCAAAAAGGGACTGGGGTTAGGACAGGAGGACAAGTAGAGGTCACTATCACCTGGGCTAAGCCTGCGGGGTGCGGGGGAGGGAGCCAGGACTGGCAGCCACAGTAGTGTCTGCGAGGCTGAAAGGCTGCACTCCCTGTGGTTAAAGTTTGGGAGGAGTCTCCTGCAAAGCTGGGGGTCGCGCTTTGGCTGCACTCTACCAGGACCAGGATGCATCTGGAAGCAAGCACGCAAGGGGCCCAGGGCTAGAACTCTTCTTTCTGGAGTAGAGACCCTTTCTCCAGGTGATCAACTCCTGCAGAATCTGGAACTTTTTGGGCGTCCCTCCTGGAGCCAAGCAGCAGGCAGTGGCCAAGGGAGAGACTCAGAGAGGAGTAACCCGTAACCGCTGAATCTGGTTACCCTCTGCAGGCTCTATGCATGCCTAAACTATAGTCTCAGTCAGTGGAAGTTCTGAGAGACGGAGTTTGTGGACCCCAGCAATGAGGCGTGGGTGAGATAGGAGTTTCCTCTTCTTCACTGGGCTCTTGGGCTGATGTGACCAACAGCACCTCTGGGTACAGACTGTCTATGTCATGAAATAGGTTTGAAACACGACATCCTGGAGAATTTTAAACGAATCTAACTTCTTCAAAAAATGCCCATGTCTTCCTAAGTACTCTGAACCCTGCCCTCCATCCACTAGTTTCTGTCCAACCTAGTCTGGCCAATTTCTCTTAAACAGTTGGGAGAAAGATGCCAGCAGTTGCTCTCCTTAGCACAAAGTACAGAATGGCTGGCAGCTTCCGGGGCTACTGGGGCGTCTTCCCCCAAGTAACACCTAGAAGAAAACAGGACCTTGGATGGCCTCCAGGACATCTGGGAGCCATGCTTTACATGGGGTCGCTCACCAAGGGACTCACAGTGGGAGGGAGCACTTCTAGCAGCTGACCCAAGAAGCAATCCCTTAGTAACCAGGGATCTAAGCCCACTGAGGTGACCTCAGTCCCTGGGTACACAGCTATGCACAGTCCTGTCCTGCTTTGTTAACCAACTCCCTGGAAAGATCTGAGAGCCAAAGCCTGAGCTCCCAACCTTGCTTCATGCGCCTTCTGAGTCCTCTCATTTCCAGGACTTGCTTGAAGGCCAGGTCAGTTTTTCCAGGTAAAAGCAGAATTAAAAAATCTGCTTGCATATTCTTCACCTGGAATCAAAGCACTGTTCCACCAATGTAGGTAACCTATTCTCTCTCTCTCTCTCTCTCTCTCTCTCTCTCTCTCTCTCTCTCTCTCACACACACACACACACACACACACACGCACACACACACACACACACACACACACCTGGTGGAGGAGATGGGAGATGGTAAGGCTACTTTTTTGAGAAAGCCAAAAAGAATGATGAAATAGAGGACTGTGTTGCATGGACTCCTGGGGGATAAGGGGCTAGTGCATATATGTCTCAGGAGAGTCTGTACTTTTGATGTAGAGTTGTTGCTCTTCTCAAGTGTATATTAGCTAATAAGCAGAGGTTTTATTTTGTTTAACTCTTTTGGGAAATTTTGGCCCTTAGCATGGAAATTATCCAAGCTTTGCCTACTATGGGAACACATTGAGCCTAAGTGGAAGGAAGTCCTGGGATTCCTGACTGGATTTTGTTGCTGTGTCCCCAGCTATTGGAATGGGGTGACCTCAGCTCCCTCTGCTTCCAGGATCCTGCTAGTACTGACAGCTGCTAAGATTCCAGGCACATAGGCACACTTATGTGGGTCTCTTACTTGAACAGTAACCAGTGGGGTGCTGGAGGTGGGAGTGGGCTCCTGAGTAAACTATAGCCCTTTCTCTTGTTCCTTCCCTGCTCTAGCCAAAGTTAGCCAGAGTCTGGAAGCTATGTTCCATTCTAAAAGTTTGCGAATACCAAGTCTGTTTCAATTATGCAGGTGGGAGGAGGGATGTGGCCCATCCTCCATCATCACTCCCTATATTAGGAATCAAACTCCTGCTACCTCAAGAGATCACATGGGATCAGTCTTGCACAGTAAAGCTGAGGAGTAGGTGACTCTTCCAAAAGGACTGTTTCAATGTGTGAGAGTGGCACCTACTCCCCAGGAAGTGTGTGTGTGTGTGTGTGTGTGTGTGTGTGTGTGTGTGTGTGTGACAAGAGCCACTCTGCAGTAGTAACTTTGGGGCAAAGTCAGGAAGTCAGAAAACCTCACCATCTTCCATGAAAAAGCCAGGTAAGGCATTCCAGAAAGGTGGTAGGGAGGAATGACAGCTGACTGGGGTCAGCCTTAGGTCAGTTCCAGGGATCAATAGTAAAGAGGTATTTGGGGCTGTGTAAGAAGCAGACAGCAAGGATGTAGTTGTTCTAGGTCCCAACTCCCTCTACAAACTCCACCCAAACCAGCCCCGCAGGCCCAGGGGTCCCAGTGCCTTTAGCTGCTCTTTAAAACTCCCATCCACTCTAAAAAGAATATGTGATTGGAGCTTTAGAATGGAATTCCGGGGAGGTCTGCAGTTCAAGTAACTAGCTCTTCTTCTCCTCATACGCTCTGCCATGGACGTTTCTGTGGAACTCCACACCCCAGAGTCTGTGGTCAGCCATAGGCACTCGGATGTTATGGCTCGCGCAGTCAGTAATCTCTGTCCTTCCGCACCAGGAACCAGCCAGCTCTGCTAGAATCGCTGCCCAGGTCTCAAGCACTATTTGGTGTCAGGAGCGCTGCTCCACACCAGGAGTCTGTCACTTCTAGGAGGAAATCTTAAGAAGAGCGGCAGCGACTTTGTCAGATTACAAATTGAGTGTATGCCTAAGGTGCTGGTGTGGGGACACCCTAGGCTCCTATCCGCTTTCATAGGTGGTGCCACCATAGGTCCCAAAGCTCCAGAACAGAACTCCGAAATGCTCGGTTCTAGTCCTCTCTTATCCGTAAGATATGTTTCTTCTACTGCTTGATCTTATGTGTCTTAGAAACACACACACACACACACACACACACACACACACACAGAAAGTGTCGAGTGGGATTATCAGGGAGGGGACACCGGTCAGGAGAAGCAGAAGGCAGGCTAGCACAGCTGCCAAAGTCCGCTGCCCGGGTCAGCAAAACTTTGTTTCCCAATGCGCAGGCGCAGGCAGAGTTGGGGGGCAGGGGAGGGAGGGGAGAAATCGCACGGCAAGGGGAGGGGGGTTAGGGGGAGGTGGATTAAAATAAGTAGGCGGCTCGGTGCTAAGGGATGAGTGAGACGTAGCTCGGCCTCTCCCCAGCAAGTTCTCGCCGGCACTGGTTCAGATTCAGAAAGGGAGCCAGGAGCGAGGCTCAGCAGACCCCGGCGGGTAGAACTCCGGGGCTGTGAAGCGCTCCCGCGTGTCCGACTCTTGGAGTCACCGCAGCTACAGAAGCGTCAGAAGTCTAGTTCGCCAGGGGTGCCAGTCGGCTCCAGAGTCTCTGGTCACTCAAGTCCAGCGCAGCGACCCTCACAGACGCGCTCTGCCCTGGGACCGCGGCGGAACAAGGTAACTGCAGCCCTGGGGCGCCTGGGCTCAGCGAGGCGAAAGCCCGCAAGATTCACTTCTGGTTCCCTGTTGTAGCTGGTGCCTCCTCTTTTCAGTGTCCTCAAAGGCGGTTCTTTTGGCCAAAGGAAGGCTGCAAGATCTCCGTGAAAGTGAGAGCAGTTGCAACGTAGAGTTGATGGGGATGCTGGTTCAAAGACTTCTAACTCTGGGTCCTTGTTGGCCTCTGACCTCGGGAGGAAGGAAGGAGACAGAAGGGCCTGAGCCATTGAGTGCAGCCGTGTTTGGCTAGCTAGAATTCCAGTATTCTAGTAAGGTGCCCACAGATTTTATAAGGCACTCTGCAGGCTTCCCTTAAGAAACTAGAGCAACTTCAGAGAACACAAACTTTTTTTTTTTTCCTGCAGGGTGCCTTTTAATTCAGACTTATCCCCCCTTAGCTGAGGAAGAGGGGAGAAAGTGTTGATGGTCATAACCTAAGCTTTCAGCATCCTGGACAGGTGCATTGCCCCAACTCTGTTGGGCTTTAAAACGAATTCTTCTTTTGCAGAGTTGTACTTTAGACTCGAAGCCTTCAAACCCCAGGACCACAGGGCTGCTGCGAGTCTGACATCCACCTCACAATTGGACTCTGCTTGGGATGGTCTCTATTAGAGGGTTTCAGTGTGTCCCCAGGCCTGCAAATCATAACCTTCGATTGTCTCTGGTGTAGGGAGAACTATGCTGGGGGTGGGGGACACAAACGAACATTGTTTTCTAACTGGAGAACCGGACGACCCAGAAGCAGAACAATCAGGAGGCTGCAGATACCTCTAGCGTGGGGATTCTATTTTGCTCCTTTGGTAGTAGCCTAATCCAGGTTTAAGGGGAAAAGATGGGAAGTCAAAATGAGAGAGACAAGGGCGGCTGCTTGCTGAAGGAATCTTACCTTCCACCAGCAGTATCCTTGATTAAAAACCAAAAAACAAACAAACAAAAATCTCCCGCGTCCTCCCTCAACAGCCCCTGCTGCACAAGCCGGGTGGGCTCCGGAGCAGAGGTTAGCAGCATAGGTTTCTTTGTCGCAATAATTCGATGAATTTCATTCGGGATGGGACTTGCAAGTTGGCTCTTTGAAAGAGAACCACGTGTAAAGCTATTTTCCTAGTTTCACAGCCTCCCAGGGAAAGAGTGTGCTCTGTGCTCGCTGGGAGGGAAGGAGGAACCAAAGAGGACTGGTGGGTAGATGGTCTATCACAGGCTCTCTCGAAAGTAATTGTGGTTTCATTAAGATTGGGAAGCCGGCTCCTGGGGACACAGCGGGCATCCCAGTATAGCAGAATGGCAAAGGAAAGAGGGTTCCTTCGATCTCGTTTGTTGGAAAAAAGGGCAGCTAACGTGTGTGGTGTTGGTCAGACCTCTGGACCTGGATTGGGAAATCTGTCACCGTTCGAATGGGGATTCTATGTCAAGGATGATATTGGGGTGGGGTGGGGAAGCTGCTGAGCTCCTTCGGGCTCGTGGGGTTCGCTCTGTCCTCATTAATGCAAGCAGTTAACTCACTCGCGCTCAATTAGCCTCGAATAAACCACTTTAATAGGCTGCACACTTCATTAATGCCCTCCATAGGGAGGGCGGCAGAGGCAGGACTGGCATTCTACTGCAAGAGGGACACGAATGACTGTGCCGCGCATGGACCCCTGCTCTGAGGCAGGAATTGAGTTCACTGCAGCGAGTCAGGACATTTACTAGTGCTTACCAAGTCTCCAGGCCCGGAGTTTCACGTGGAGTAGATACTGGACCTTAGAAGAGGTAGTCTCTACCAGATTAAATGGTGAAAAGGCTCAGGATGGAGTGGGGGGCGGGAGGTGGCACTGCAGCTGGAGAGGCCCCATGTTCCTCTCTTCTCCTCAGGCCGCAGTGGCTTATCTGCATTGTGTTTTCCTATTAGCTGGTCCTCTGAAACCAGATTTTGCATGAGGTCCGTGTTTTTAGTAATGATGTAAAGATCCACCTTTCCAACGAAATTCGTCCGCGGGGAAGGTCGGTGGCATGACCCTTGGAATCCCACGCCTAAGAAAGCTACAGAAAATAAACGGCTTGGTCCACTGAGAAAAAGAAATGGTGTGTTGGAGGAAATAAGATCAGGCAGAGAGGTTGCAAGTACCTCCCCTCCAGGGTCCCAAGGCCTCTCCATACTTTTTGGCTTGGGAGGTTGGGGGAGGCAAAGAAGAGTCAGGAAAAGTTTGTGGCTTATACCCAGCCTAGCAGTTTAGCCAGAGTCCTGCTGCCACCATCACTGGTTGACATCCCATAGGCCTAATAGAAGAGCTGCTAGTGTGACCTCCCCATTGCCCAGGCTGGCTCCAATAGAGCTTAAAATGAGGATATAATTTCCAGTGCCTGGAAGAGAGAGAAACAGGGGTGGCAAATCAAAGGGCGTCCAACTAGCCTATGTCCTGCATAGCTTTGAAGTTGGAGGCCTTTTTTTCTCCCTCCCCATTCCAAAGAGGTTCCCACTTCCTCTTCAGCCCAAGCCCAACTGCACTTTGCTTTTCTTAGTCCCAGAAATCTGACATGACCCTCGCTTGCCTGGCCCAAGTTTTGTGAATTGAGTAGTAGAGAAGGCTGGTGTGTGATTGCTATCCTGCTAGCTAGGCAGGTTGGATCGCAACAGATTTTTGTGCTCCTTATCTGGGAGGCCAAATTAATTGCAGGCACATTTCAGCCAGCCTGCTCTTGTGTTTGTGCAACTAGTCACCCCTTTGGATCAGCAGTATCACCAGCCACCTTCCTACTGGCTGCTAAAGAGGTTTTTCTCAGTAGTGTCCTCAGTTTCTCCCCTCCAAACTTGCACTATGCATCTCTGGGCCAGCCAGACATCTTAGAGCCTCAGGCAGAGAAAAAGAAACTGAGCCCACTCTCTCTGCCTTGCCTTTAGCAAGGAGGGTGTTTAGACCTGCTGGGGCTGAGCTGTGAAGACAGAGTCAGAAAAGTAGCCTGTACCAGGGAACACTCTAGACAGAGGAGAGATGTGAGGAAGAAAGGCAGTGGCTGAAAGGAACCAGAAGCCAGATACTGCCCCTGGGAAAAAGGAAGGACCCTACAAAGATCCCGCTCTGACAATGACCCCAGCATTGCCAGTGAAGCCTAAGCTTAGAGGCTTCCTAGGGGTCCCTAGTGCTTTTGACCTTCCTACCTTTTTCCTTCTTCCACTCTATAGACCCAAATTAGAAATGTCTGGAGGGACAGAGGAGCCCCCCGCCCCCAATTTCCCATGCATCCTGAGGAACTTGACCAAAGTAGCCAGAAGATGCTGGTTCTGGTGGCCCTGGTTACTTGGGCATGGCAGCGCTTTGATCTTATTCAAGAACCCCGATCTTCTAGTTAGAGAATAAACAGAGTGGAGCAGTGGAGGCCTGGTGTTGGTGCTACACATTGACCTTGCCCAAAGTTCTCTTCCTACATAAGAAGACGAACAGCAGGCTCCTCTTTGCTATGAGCACATGAATTCCCTCCTATGGAATTGTGATTGTGTGACAGAGCGAATGAAGTAAGCATACTTGTCAGTACCTTTCTTGAAAGGAGGGTGACCAAACCTCCAAAAGTTAGGGAGTCGGTCAGCAAGCAGCTACAAAGAGGACAAACTCCACAGGACTCACCAATCAGTCTTAAGGTACTTTGCAAACTTAGGTCCAAGTGAGAGTTTTAAAGACGATGACCTGATTCTTTTGGCTTCTGGAAACCAAACCAGTTACCCTATGAAATAGGAATTTCTGGTTTCATTGGCTTAGAATTCAGGAACTGGGTGGTATATATATTTGAAGCCTCCTGCATTTCGTACAGGGTTGTCCCATAAAAACACTGGCTTTTCTTTGTCTCTGGACCTTCTTGTTGAATTTCTGCTTCAGAACAAGATAGTCTGAACGTGTAATTTTGCTTCCTCAGGTTCTGATATTGTTGTAGGACAGCGTAATTCTGTGTGGCTCCAGGTTTGTCTGAATGTGGATATCCGGTGTCTGCATGCATGCCATGTTTGCATCGTTCACAGCTGACAGCAGGCTTTTGTTTTAAGTTGGTTGTATCTGTCTTTAAGGACTTAGTTTCCTACTGATTGCTCTGTCAACATGTATGTCTCTGCCAGACACCATTTGGATGGAGTCTAACCATCATGGAGAGTTCTGGTCAGCCAGCTCTCCTACATCTTATATTCTCTATGTTGAGGGGGCAGTAGGTTCATGGGTGGAGTCTTTGAGTCTTACCTCATGCCTGTCCTAAGGGAGGGAGAGGGTAGAACTGGACTGGAATTCTGGAGGAAGGTGACCTACTCTAAACATCTCTTTGGGTCTGTCCCCACCCTCTTCCTGTCTTTGCAGATATTTGAAATCATTGCGGTTCCCAGCGACAGAAATGGGCAGCAAAACCTTGCCAGCACCGGTACCCATTCACCCATCCCTGCAGCTTACCAATTACTCTTTCCTTCAGGCAGTGAATGGCCTGCCCACAGTGCCCTCGGACCACCTGCCCAACCTGTATGGTTTCAGCGCTCTTCATGCGGTGCATCTGCACCAATGGACGCTGGGCTACCCAGCCATGCACTTGCCTCGATCCTCTTTTTCTAAAGTGCCAGGTGCGGTGTCCAGCCTGATGGACGCTCGCTTCCAGCTGCCAGCCTTCCCCTGGTTTCCCCACGTCATTCACCCTAAGCCAGAGATCACCGCGGGAGGCAGCGGCGCAGCACTTAAGACCAAGCCTCGCTTTGATTTCGCTAACCTGGCCTTGGCTGCCACACAAGAGGATCCCACCAAGCTTGGCCGAGGGGAGGGCCCTGGCTCCCCTGCTGGTGGGCTGGGCGCCCTCCTGGACGTGACCAAGCTATCCCCAGAAAAGAAGCCAACAAGGGGACGCCTGCCTTCCAAGACCAAGAAGGAATTCGTTTGCAAGTTCTGTGGCCGCCACTTCACTAAGTCCTATAACCTACTTATCCACGAGCGGACGCACACTGATGAGCGACCTTACACCTGTGACATCTGCCACAAAGCTTTCCGGAGGCAAGACCACCTACGGGACCACAGGTGCGACACTGCAGCACTGCGGGTGGCCCCAGAGAGATCTGTTTCTGCTGCTTTGGCTTGATGCTTCCCCCTCCCCTTTTAGGTTCCCAAGAGTCTCCAGTGGCTGTAAGCATTCCCATACCTCTGGGGGAGTCTCTAAATCCATAAATGAACTCCCTTGCCCTGCCTCCGCTTCAGGAAAGGTTTTAAAACGCGGGTGAGAGAAATACGGTGATGAATAGGACCTAAAACCGCGTCTTCACACGGTCGGGTCTCCTTGCCAGGTTCTCAGTCCCCCGGAAACTGCCCAATAACTGTCCAATAAACTGTTCCTGCAAAGACGGAGAGATTTAGGAACGGGCACTTGAAATAGGAACGCAGAAACGTTTTCGTTTTCGTTAATTTCATGCAGTTTTTAGTTTTTAAGAATTTCTTGGGCAGTGCAGATCTAGAAACTGTGTGAAGCCTGGTCTGTTGATGACCTCCAATGTTGACTCAGCCTTTAGGAGGAGGTGTTTGCTACTTCTCCCAGGAAGGCTGGTGGTCTCTTTGCCCTCTCCTCCCTCCTCTCCCCACTCCCACCCACGTCCTCTGCACTTTGCTCGATCTTGCTTGCTTTGCCTGTACCCACAAGCACCTTAACAGCAAGGGGGGGGTGAGATATCGGACAGCCATTTATAAACAACATTGCGTTATGTTGTCTGTCTCTACCCTTAGATATATTCACTCCAAAGAGAAGCCTTTCAAGTGTCAAGAGTGTGGGAAAGGATTCTGCCAGTCCCGGACTCTCGCTGTCCACAAGACGCTACACTCACAAGTGAAGGAGCTCAAAACCTCCAAGATCAAATGCTAAATAAACAGAGCCTGCGGGGCGCCAGGAACCTGGGGCGTGCTGCCGCCTTCTCTACCAGAGGGACCCAAGCTGAAGGCAACTCTGCGGGCAGCGGGAGGGGCTTTCGGGATCTTCCTTCCACAGCAACAAAATCCCTTGGGTCCTTTGCGCTTGCGGCGCTCCTGAGCCTTGGCCCGGGCCGTGACTCCTACAGCCTGGGCGGCTCCCCTAGGACGCGGCTAAAACTTGGCCAAAAGGCGGTACTCAACTCACACGCCGGAAGGAAAACTGCATTAAAAAAAAAAAACCAACAACAACAACAGCAACACACATACACACACACACACACACACACACACACACACACACACACACACACACAACGAAAACTCCGCTGAGCCGCAGCGGCGCCTCTCACAGAAGTATTACTTTTTCTATTGTTATTTTATACGTTTTCTTTACTCCCCCTCCCTCCCCTGACCATATAAGCTTGTAAAGTCTTGACTGCGGAGAGGGGGGAAAGAAAAGATCTGCGCGCCCTGGCAATTTCCAGTCCCCCTTCCTTTCCCTATCCCTACACCGGGGACCCTGCGAAAATGTAATCCTTGTATCTGCTTCTGCCATCCGGCCCCAGGGGCCGCTGGCTCCGCGCGACTCCCGGGTGCTCCCGCTGACCTACAGCTTCGGGCGCGGAAACCCGGCTGAGAACCAGGCGCCCGGGGCTAAGGGGACCGGGCCTCCGCTCCTCTGTTCCAACGCTGCGCGCGAGCCAGCAGCCGGCCAGGAGCCGGGCGTTGTATTGCGACTGGCACTTTATGCTGACCATCGGTAACGGACATTTATCACTGGAGTTCTTTTTTTAAAAAACTATTAAATAAACGGTTATTTTACAGGCACGTTAGAATAGATATACCCTCTCGGGTCGCGAGAGAAAAGCTCTTTTATTGATAGAGGAACAGATTTCTCTGTTCAATTTCCACCTGTCAGCTTCTCTCACCTGGTCCTGTTAGGGTGAGAGGGATGAGGTGGCAGAGGGAGCTCTGCGACCCGTGGTGTTGGTCGGTCTCTGTACTTAATTCCGTACTTTCCAGTGTCAGAAGTCCAGTCTCCTAACTCCCCAAATCTGGAAAGCTGTGAGTTGCAAAGGACAGAGTCTGCTGCTATTACACTAAGTTGTGAGAAATCCCAGCCTCTCTGGGTGCGGGCGTCCTGTAAGGCCCGCGAGGGAACAGAGTACCTCTCCCAGGCTCCACCCCACCCCCGACACTAGCAGCTTTCCCAGACCAGCCTGTTTCCTTCCTTCCTTCCTTCCTTCCTTCCTTCCTTCCTTCCTTCCTTCCTTCCTTCCTTCCTTCCTTCTTCCTTCCTTCTTTTTTTTTCTCTTTCTTTCTTCTTTCTGTTGTTGTTGGGTTTTGTTTGTTTCTTTGCTTTTGCTTTGGAGTGTGATCTGCCTTCACAGGGCCTCTAAGCCATACACACTTTCCTCTGTCCCTGCCTTTCAGAAGGAATTCACAATATGCAATCAGTCTTCGCAAAGTTCCCCAATCTACATCCATCTAGTCTGTTTTCTTTGGGAACCCCTTACTCCCAGTTCTTCTCTTGGAGCTTGTTCTCCAGCCGAATCGCAGCTCCAAACCCACTAAGATTCTTCGCAATTTGAAAACCTCGAGAGGGATGGAAGTGGATGCCTTGGGGTCTACCCTCCCCTCACCCCCTCAGGCTCAGAAAGGGAAATAGTTCACCTCTGGCAAACCGAACCTACCCTTGGGCGTATAGTTTTCCCACAATTAGAGATCTGGCTGTCCTGGCTCTCCTGTTCGGGGGCGGGGCTGGGCTCCCCCCAGCTCCAGCGCCTAGACAGCAAGACCGCGCAGATGGTGGCGCCCTTGGCCTTTTTCAAATCAAGCTTAGCTTTTCTGGCTTCAGCCCCTGACACTACATATAGGTGGGGACCACTGGGTTGCGCTTCCCTGCATCAATGGCCCAAAATCCAGCTTCAAGCAGTGTCCCGCGGACTGAGAAACCAAGTTCAGGGTGCAGTAGTTAAAACGCTCTCTTCTTTCAGGGCCTGTCTTGCCTCACCTTTTCCTGGAAATGATACCAAGCCTGGTGGAGATGAGCCCAGGAACTCAATTTAAAGGGGACCTAGGTTTGGTCCAGGGCATATGGGCTCCATTTACAAAGTTAGGGACCATGTTGTCCCCTGCTGGATAGACCTGTATGTGCTACTCAAGACTGGGGAACTTGTAAGGTGTGTTTCCACAACCATAAGAAACTTTGCCACAGGGCCTGTCCACCTGTCCATTATTCATCAGCTTATAAGGTGTCTCCCACTCAAAAACTTCTTGACTGGTTTCAGTACCCACAAGTTAATGGATAGTGTGCCAGGTCAAGGGTGCTGGTCTGTGGGATCTCCCCCTGACTGGCAAGTACCCAATGCCTTCCACCAGGGTCTACAAATACAAGGTCCCGAAGCGAATGAAGCCCTTCTCTGAGAGCCTTAGGGCCTCTGGGCTCCTGGGAGGCTCCTTGAATTAAGGTTTGGAACCCAGGGTCAACCAGGTTGCAGTCATAGGGGGTTCCTTTATATGGCACAGTTAGGAAGATTGTCTTATTTAGAGGATGATAATGAGCTAATGAGCAGTATGCATTGGGGAGAGAGAGAGAGAGAGAGAGAGAGAGAGAGAGAGAGAGAGAGAGAGAGAGAGAGAGAGAGAAGAGAGCCATTTTCACTTCTTTCTGGGAGTCTGTCCCCCCAGGGGCTGACTTCCACAGCTGTCCCCTTACTCTTTGTTGCAGGACACTAGGACACTCAGAACCTCTGCAGTTAGCCAGGCCCCGGGGACATCATTAATGCTGTGGAATGTTCCAGAGGTTTGCTTGGGATGTTTTCCTTTTTGGCACACTTCACTTCTGGCATGGTGAATCCCAAGCCCCACCCCGGGTCCAGAGGCCTTGATCCTTTCAATATCAAACATCCACCCTCAGAAGAATGGACTCCCTGGGGCAGATGGTTTTTGACATGGCCTAAGGGAATGGGGCACCAGTCTAGAGAATAATATCCAGACTACTGAGGATACCACATGTTGCTTTCATGGGGTGAAACCAGAGCCTAAGCTTTAGTAGCATTTGCTCCAAAAAGTGACAAGACTATGCAGCAACAGAGATTGCAGGTGATCGCTCAACAGTCTACAAGCCAGGAGCTATGTGATTGGGGTCAGTTTCTCCTTTGGCGCGCGTGCGTGCGTGTGTGTGTGTGTGTGTGTGTGTGTGTGTGTGTGTGTGTGTGTATACACAAATGCATATATATATATATATATATATATATATACACACACACACATATAGCAAAGACAGAGAAATTTTTTGTCATCTTCAACTTTTCCCCTGCACTTCTATAAAAC
The DNA here is from genome assembly GCF_000001635.26 of Mus musculus. Taxonomy (NCBI): domain Eukaryota; kingdom Metazoa; phylum Chordata; class Mammalia; order Rodentia; family Muridae; genus Mus; species Mus musculus. The sequence continues at coordinate 9,584,009 of NC_000078.6, forward strand.
CCCAGCTCCTTCCCCTCTCCCCACCAAAGTAAGCTTTTCTAGGTTCCTATGTTCTCTCTCTCTCTCTCTCTCTCTCCCTCCCTCCCTCCTTCCCTCCCTCCCTTCCTCCCTCCTTGTCCCCTTTCCCCTCTCCCCCTCCCCCCTCTGTGTGTGTGTGTGTGTGTTGTGTGCTTGTAGAGGTGGGGGTTCTGGGACCAGTCTGAGAGCTGGAAGAATTGAAGGTCTCCTGTGGGAGATAGAGGTCCTACTTGGCCTCTGGTGATCACTTCAATGGGTTGAAACCTTGAGGGCATTTGGCGCAGCAGCTTAGAGTTCCTAACTAGGAAGAGATCAGAAGCATACTGGGAGACAGAACAGCTTTCAAGGACTTCTTAGGAGGAAGAAGTTCAGGTCCTTATAGTTTCCAGAACTTCGGGATTTGCAGCACCACAGAAAGCTTTTTCTAAGCCATTTGGTTCATGGCTCACAGGGAAGAGGAAAGGACTGGTCAGAAGATACAAGGATTCTTGTTAGTTTCAAGAATGCTAGACCTGATTCATTATACATCCCCTTGAATCTGTCTCAAAGATATTCTCTTCCCACCGGCCAAGAATGTGACGTCACTATTTTTTCTTTTAGGTACAGTGACATCACACTGGCCTCTGGCCGGAGCCCAAAGGCACCATAACATCTATGGCTGCAATGCATTAACGTAGCTTTATGAAATCACAGATCAGTTCTGCTTGTAGCTGTGATGCCCACTCATCTTAGCCCTGCTCCGAGAATAGTGCTCTTGGAGGCTTCACGATAGTTCCGACTCCATCAACAGGATCCGCAGACCCAAGACTGGCAGGTGTCCTGTGCGAGGAGCCATGGCTGCTGCATTCTTTATGCAATTCCGTGGTGGTGGTTTAAGCAGCTTCAGACCACACCAGTTCCAACGCCAGCTACCGCTGCGCACCCGCCCAGCCCACGCAGACCCCGCCCACATTGTCTGCCCTCTCCTCCCACCGCGCAAGCTCTGCCTGCGCAGGCGCAGGAGCAACTCTCCAGCCACGCCGGACTGTGCAGATGAGCTGAGCAAAGGGAGGTTGGGGTAATTGCAGTTTTTTGTTTTCCACCTTTAGAGATGGCGCAAGATCTTGCATCGGTATCCTGCTGTAGTTCTGCGCAATAGAGGTGCAGATTTAGTTCGCCTTTAATGCAGCTTGTAGACTCTTGAGACCCTGGGACTTCCTCAGTCCAAATCATCGCCTAAGGAAGTGCTACAGATCCAAGCCTCAGGGAGGGTGTGGTAGGGCTACTGTACATCAGAAAGTGCATTGCGGTTCCAGCCCTTCCGGGTAGGGTGTCTGAGGCAGAGAGCTCTTCTACCAGAACTCTGGGAGACTTTTAGAAGTAAGGCCAGGCCTGCCTAGGTCTTCTAGCTACTCAGCCAGTCTTTCTTTACAGCCAAACAGGCCCAGTTTTAACATTTCATATGAAAAATTCACTAGGGACACTAAGTATTAGTTGGGGTCAAAACTCATGTCAGTGCAGAAGAAGAATTAGAAGCTCTGTTCTCTTTGAGACACTGGGCCAGGAGACTTTTCTTAAACTACAGAAGCTCAGGGTAAGTTCCTGCAAACCTGGCCTTCAGTTTTACTCTAACAGCAGGGATAATGCTCTCCTATTGCCCCTATTCAGTTGATATACAGATAAAACTTTTACATATTTAATAGCAAGGTTATTGCTTTAAGTAAAAATTGTGCCCTAATATGATGCAGATCAACTCCAGCACTTATGAGCCAAGGAGATGTAGTGCTAGAAATACTTTGTCAGTTCCCTGTACTTGCTTTCCTTTAAAGCTGCATCACTACTAGGAGAGCTTGCCCTCTGCCCCTGTCTTAGTCAGGGTCTCTATTCCTGCACAGACATCATGACCAAGAAGCAAGTTGGGGAGGAAAGGATTTATTCGCCTTACACTTCCATACTGCTGTTCATCACCAAGGAAGTCAGGACTGGAACTCAAGCAGGTCAGGAAGCAGGAGCTGATGCAGAAGCCATGGAGGGATGCTCTTTACTGGCTTGCTTCCCCTGGCTTGCTCAGCCTGCTCTCTCATAAAACCCAAGACTACCACCCAGAGATGGTCCCACCCACAAGGGGCCTTTCCCCCTTGATCACTAATTGAGAAAATGCCTTACAGTTGTATCTCATGGAGGCATTTCCTCAACTGAAGCTCCTTTCTCTGTGATAACTCCAGCTGTGTCAAGTTGACACAAAACCAGCCAGCACAGCCCCCCTTTTCACTTTAATGAGGAAGTTTCAGAACCTTGTCTGTGAGGTGAGAGAAGACAGCTTGGATTGGTGGCCTTCTTTGGTGTGTGTGTGTCCATGTGCACGTGTGTGTGTATGTGTGTGTGTGTGTGTGTGTGTGTGTGTGCGCGCACGCGCGCGTGTGTTTGAGCGCACGCGCATGCACATGCGCACATGTGCACTGTGTGTGCCCCTGTGCCTCCACTTGGGAGGTGAGAGAACAGTGGCTCTCTTGTAATACATTCTTTAGTGTTTGAGGCAGGATTTCTCACTGAACTTGAACCTTGCTGTTTCTGCTGGACCAGGCTCTCTACTGAATGCCCTGCTGGAGAAAAGGGAGCTCCTAGAATGCTCTCCCAACAGCATGGTAATATCAGCATGTGTCTTCATTCCTTATTCATCAGCCCTAGTCCTAGCTAGTCACTGTCATTCTAGGACAGTGCTAACTTTAGTCCCAGAGGTAAGAAGAGAGGATGGACCTATGGATGGATGAAGACTTGAGAGGGGTGCGTGTGTGTGCTCGTGCGTGCTTGCCTGTGGTGTGTGTGTTTTATACTGTATTAGCTCTCAGCAGCTCAGCTATCATTGAGACTATATAAAGTATAATTAATTCATTTTGAATGACAGGCTTCATTGAACTGACATAAGTTTTTGTTGTCTGTTCTTTTCTTTCTTTCATGAAATAGTATGGATACATTGCGTTCTGTCACTTGTAGGAATGGGTACCTTTGGAAGGAAGAGTGCCTAACCTTTTTGCTTCTCTGGGCCACACTGGGTAAAGAATTAACCTGGGCTACACATTGTAGGTGTTTTCAATCTGCATGCATGTGCTGTGGAAACATACAATTTTATTTTGCTTTACATCATGAAAGGACATTGTCATTTATAAAATTTATACTCTAGAACCATGCAATTACATTACAAAACTAATCACAAGGTCTCATGTTTTAAATAAGCTTAGACTTTTTATATTGGGTCACATTCATAGACATCCTGGGACACTTTTGGTTCCATAACCTTTGGGATTAGACACCCCTGACTGAGAGCTTGCAGGTATGTGGTGGCATGGATTTGACATTATGGGGACTTGGGTGGGAAGGATGACTTTACTTCTAAAATGGCCAAAGAGGTAAAGGAATTCCAGAGAATACGATCCTTAAATAAGGAAATTTACTTGGGTGCTTGTTTCTCATCCTGGTAACCTGAATAGAGAACCAAATGGATCTATAAGATACATATGTTTTAAAGATAAATGTAAGAATATGTGCTTGCATATATGTATGTGCCCCAAATGCACGCTAATATTCATGTAGGCAAAGAGAGGCCATTTAATCCCCTGGAACTGGAGTTACAGGGGGTATAAGCTGCCGTTGCTTGGAACTGAACCCAGGTCCTCTGCAAGAGCAGTGAGTGCCCTTAACTGCTGAGCCATTTCTTTAACCAATATTTATATTTTTAGTTAGGTCCCTTTCTTTCATACAGTACATAATTTTTGAATTTTCCTTTATTCCTTTATACTTTAACCACCACCACACACACACACACACACACACACACACACACACACACCACCGAGTCACCATGGGAAAGCTACTTGAATGCCCCTTTCTTGAATTCTTAAAAATCTTGTACTTCAGCATCTGGAGTGCCCACTTTCAGTGCCTTAAGTGAATTCATGATGTCATTTGCCTGTGGAATGCCATAATGAGTCCTTTAATGTTTGACAAGGTTCCAATTGATGTTCCCTGAGACATGTTTGCTCCTGCTTTCTTCACCAGTCCTTGTCCAGGGGTGCTCAGAAAAGGGCCATAAGCACTTTGTCATTTAGATGACTGTTACAGAAAGGGGCTTGTCCATCAGGGTAGCTCAGGTTTGCCTCCCCTTTGACAGTAGTACTCATGGGGACTCTTCGGTGTGGTGGCTGGGACAATGACATGTTTTCCTGTGGGAAAACCATGAAGCAGTGGTAGGGTGACTGTCTAAGGGGTCATGCAAGTTTCTAACCTGTAGAAATGGGTAATTTTAATTTTTTATTGTCGTAACTAGGCATTTAACTGTGATAGCTGGAACTGAAGGGCTGGGAGAGGCACCGTAGCGACATATTTTTTCCAGCATCGTTCACCCTGTAATTTAATTTAAGCATTTCTAAACACAGAGAAATTGAATTTCATAGTGAATACCCAATTACCCACCACTTAGGCTTTACAATCAACATTTTCCTATACTTGATTTATTACACACATCTACCAATCTACCCTTCAAACCATTAAGGTAAAAACTTGGGCAGCTCACATGGCTTGGTGGTACAGGTGTTTGCCTGATACCATGAGTTCCACCCCTAGGGTGCACATGGCAGGAAGAGAGAACTAACTCCCATAAGTTGTCCTCTGACCTCCACTCACACACTGTGGCACATTCCAACGCACACATGCACTCTCACACGCAAGATAAACAACTGTAATAATAAAAGCGTATGAGCTGGAGAGATGGCTCCCTAGTTAAGAGTGTATTGCTTGCACAGAAGAGTTGGATTCTCAGCACCCAGCCTGGACCGCTCACAAGGGCCTGTAACTACAGCTCCTGAGGATCCAAAGCTGATGACCCCGATAAGCGCCTGGACTTGCGTTCTTATGCCTCCCTCCACATACGATAATAAAATAAATTTGAAACATTTAAAGTGAAACCATACCAATGTATCATGATAGCTAATCTTGAATGTTACTTGGACACCCTGGGAGGCTCCCCCCTCCATTGAGGAATTACTTCTATCATATTGGGCTGAGGGCATGTCTGTGGAACATTTTTTAAAACTGAGAGTGGATGTGGGAGATTTCGGCCACAGGGAGTAGTAACATCCCTGGATAGGTATTCTTGGGTAGTATAGGAAAGGGAGCTGAACCTAAACCTGGAAGCAAGTCAGTGAGCAGCAAACCTCCATTGTTTCTTCTTCAGCTCCTGCTTCTAAGTTTTTGCCCTGGCTTTTCTTGATGGTGGACTATAACCTGTAAGCCAACTAAACTCTTTTTCTCCCCAGCTTGTTTTTGACCTTGGTGGTTTTCATAGCAACAGAGAAACAGACTAGGGCAGAAATTGGTACCAAGATGGGTATTGTTGGGATAAACTGGTGTTGCAGTGGGGAAGATTTATGGAAGTGTTTGGAACTTTGGTCTGAAAAAGCCACTGTGTGCTTAATGGGATGTTCCATGGGAGCTCGGAAGTTAAATCTATTGAGAGAAGTGCAGAAAATAGAGGTGTGGCTTGTGAAGTTTCAGAGGGAAGTTTAGAGGCCCTCAAAGATGCTATCAGGACTGTTCGTGTGATTATATTTGAATTAAGAGTCTGTGGTTTATGGTGAGCTGTGGCTGACGAGTCAACTGTGATTAACAAGAGACCAGCATCACTGAAGGGAAAAATGTGGTTTTCTTGGACAACTGATTTTAGTTGTCCAAGTGGGGCTGAAATATCAGCTGTGATTAATAAATGCCCAGCATCGTTGAGGTGAAGTCTTCTCGGAAGCATTTCTTCAGGGTTAGCACACAGAAGCCGTGGTCGGCTGGGAGAGAAATAGACTGCACATGACACTGGTAGCAGAACCTGGCAGACAGTGTGTAAGTCTCCCATCTGGCACTTGTTTTGAAGATATGAAGAGGTCATGGAGAGCAGCTGAGGCTTGGCACTGTGTGGCAGGATCTGGGTCTCCCTGAAGACAGGCAAGGAGAGGGCCACTGGTGAAGGTGCAGCCTCAGTTGCATCAGAAGCCCGGAGACAGAAAGCATCATTGAGAGACATTGATCTTATGTAATAATTTCAAAGTCCCTGAAGAGGGACTGGGAAGGCAACCAGTGAGGAATAGCATCAGTTGCTATGGAGACCCCGGTGTATTTGAGATGGTTCCTGTTTTCTTTGTCACACAATGACCCAGCCTATGGATCCCTGCACCAAAACAAAACGAATAGGATTGCATGACCTTGGCTTCAGAATGGTGGCCAAATAAAACTCTTTTCTTTGTAAAATAGTCAGCTTTCAACATTTTGTTTTGACAGTGTAATGCAGGCCAACACAATTGAGCATTAAAGATTTTATCAAATTGTATTGTTACTCCAAGTAAAATCAATACATTTTCTATCATCTATCATGATAACTATTCATTCACCTTCAAGTTTCCCAGAATTTGGAATTTTTCACATCATTGTATTAAAGTGTTTGATACAGACTAGTTATGAAGCAAGGATAGATTTATCATTGCTCACATTTCTGAGGGATGACAGTTGCTGGAATAGATATTATGGTCACATAATCATTTTTATTTATGTTCCCGAACAACGAAAGGACCTTTCATTAACCCCCGTACCTTAGAGATTCATAGCTCCTCTCAATACCACTGCTGTGGGGTAACCAGGTATTTACACAGGTTCTACTGAGTGACGTGATCACAATCTATACTACATTACATCTTGGGTTATTACACAATGTCATAACCAGAAAGGTGATATTGATATAGCATGCATGCATGTGTTTATATACTCTATCATGCAAAATTACCATAATTATAACCATGTTCAAAACTTCAAATTATTTCATCAACATTTAAAGATATTAGCATTCTATCATTTTGGTTATGACAATTATGCCTGTTTAAGTCTCTTTATCCTGCTTCTGGCATCGTTATCTTAATGATTTCCTATGCCTGTTTGAGATCCACCCATGTAAAATAATGCTTTATGTTTGGCCTTAACACTGAAGTATAATTTAGGCAGCCACAGGTCAGTAAATCTTCCCTGTAGTTGGGCATGATTTTTCTTTTTCCCTTGTTCATTGGTCCCTGGTGTTCTAAATTTCCTCATTTCATTTCCGTTCTAGCTGAGATTCTTTAAAGTTAATTTACTGGGACAGGTCCTGCTGGCATAAAATTTAATTTTCCTTCATCTCTCTGTCATCTCTGCAGGATAATGTCGCCAGGTGCAAAATTCTGGGCTGATGGATGGCTATTTTATTTCAGCACTTGGAAAACAATGCTGTGTCCTTTAAAGTCACATGGTTTCTAATGAGTAACCCACTGTGGCTTAAATTATTCTTCCCCACTATATATAAAATGTACTTTCATCGGTTGGGATGTTGGCTCAGAGGGTGAAAGTATTTGGCATGCAGGCTCAATGACCTGAGTTCTGATTCCTGGAACTCAGTCCTTAATATGTTGACATAAAGCATTCTGGAATGATTGCATAACATAAAAGGTTTACCGGTTCACAATTATTGGTATTTAAAGTCTTGTGAATAAAAGCAAAAATTGATGTAATTTTTTTTATTAAAAAAACTTGTTTTCAATACATCCCAATCATAGTCTCCCCTCCCCCCACCCCTCCCCTCCTCCTCCCCTCCTCCTCCCCTCCTCCTCCCCTCCCCTCTGTTCCTGGTCCACTTCTCTGCTTCTGTTCAGAAATAAGCAGGCCTCCCAGGAAAAGCCACCACACATGGAGTAACAAGACTGGATAAGACTAGACATAAACCATCATATCAAGGCTGGGTGAGGTAACCCAGGAGAAGGAAAAGGGTCTTTAGAGCAGACAAAAGAGTCAGCAACATTCCCACTGTCACTATTAGGGGACACACACACACACACACACACACACAAGCTAACAACCATCACATATATGCAAAGCACCCAGGGCAGACCCATGCAGGCTCTGTGATGGTTGCTTTAGTCACTGGGAGGCCCTAGGAGCCCTGCTTAGTTGATTCTGTGGGCTGTGTGTTTTCCTAGTGTCCTGGACCCCTCAGGTTCCTTCATTTCTTCTTCAATATTTTCAGGTTAGCCATAAGCTCTTTAGGTATAAGTCATTAAATGTGTTGTCTACTATTTTCTTTATAAAAAGAGAATCTAACCCATTGGCAGGAAGAGTGCCTCTTTTATAACCTGGTCCATTGTCTCTTACTCAGATATAATTTTAAACATAAATTTGTGTATAGAATTTTAAGCCTCATTACATTTTTGGCAATGGGACTTTTTAGGAATCACTTCAAAGTTGTCTAGAGTATTAGATTAGTTTTCTTTAGCATCAAAATGTCTCCTAAAGGGATAAATTCTTTCCTAAAATTGTGCCATATGTATTTCTCCGCGTTGCTTTTCTTAAGAAGAGAAAAAGTTATTGAAACAAAGCTTCCCTTCACTCAATATTATTTCCTGGTTAAGATCTGCAGTGGAAGAAGTGCCTGGCTTCTCCATACACATGTTTATACGGCATAGAGTATTCCTCAGAGTGTTCATGCACACTAGAGTGCACAGCAGGAGAGAAAGTGGGGAGTAGCAACCCTTTACTTAGGGCAAATGTCACCGCAGAACATTGTGGGACCATCTTAGCCAAACTCTGTCCTGTCTCAAAGTTGCTGCCGTCCTCACCTGTCAACGAAAATTAAGAATACCTGTCTACTAATTCCAATACTTTCTTTCTCCATAAAGTTAAGTTTGTAGCATAAATATAGGTAATATTACTAAATCTATATCTACTTCTTTGTATTTAGCTATCCTTGAACATGCCAAGCTTTGAAGGCGATTTTGACTTCAGAACTTGAAATAAGTATAAAATTATTTCAGAGCTATTTTCTAAGACTGACTAAGTTCATTTTTTGTTAACAGTAATAAACAAACTTATTTTTCCTAGGCACTTTCAGTTTGGAGACTGGTGATGTAGTGAATGACTGTAATCCCAGAACTCAGGAGACAGAGGTAGAAAATCACAGTGTGCTCAAAGCCAGTAGGCTACACAAAGACTTCTATTCCAGTCAGAATGACAAGCATGCATAAAACAAACACACAAACAAAAAACCCTAAACAAACCAAGAAAGAAAAACCAAACAAATGCAAATTAACATCATTCAAACACCTGACTCTGATTTTTAAATATAATTTATTTTTATTTTATGTGTATTGGTGTTGTGCCTGCCTATATGTCTGTGTGAGGGTGTCAGAACTTGGAATTACAGACAGTTTTGAGCTGGCATGGCTGTGCTGAGAATTGAACCCAGGCCCTCTGGAAGAGCATCATTGCTCCTAACTGATGAACCATGTCTCCAGCCCCTTTTCCCCAACTCTGATTCTTTAGGTCTCTTGGGAATAGTTACAAAACTCCTGTGGATATATGGATTCAGGCAGAAAGAAAGAAGCCTTTACATGGACCGTGTGCCAGACAGACACGGATTAAAATAGCTGTAATTAGTAAATCAATTTCATATTTCGGCAACACGCAGAAGCATGTTTCTCTTCTCACTGGTCTCCTAAGCACAGAAAAGCCAAAGCAACTGCTTTCAAAGCAAGAACAATGACAAAAAAAATTTGAAATAATTAGCATAAAGGTTTGAGTTGTAAATATTTGTTTCTAGAGAAACAGATGAAGTCAAACTCATTTCAGATTTCAAAGGCTCCTGGTTGTTAGGCCAGGCTGACCATACTGCTGTGTTGAAATGGAAATGCTTTCAGGCACCCCAACTACATTCCCAGGGTGGGTAGGGACTCTCCCTTTGACTCTAGACTGGATCTTAGATGTGGTAAGGGACTCTCCAGGAATGCATGTATAGTTTGACTCCTATTTATACTCTTCAAATTGTGAAATTAGAGACAAGCCAAAGCCAAATATTATGTGGCTTCCAGCCATGGATATTGGAGACATCTTATTGGTTACCAGATAGACTTCTGACTGAAAACTAAAGGTAATGTCTAGAGTTCTTGTGTGTAATGTGGCTATCTGTTGGCCACAAAGAAGAAAGGTATCTATCTCCAGAGCTGTCCAAGTAGTCATCAGGGAGCCAAGGAAAAAGCTCATTGACTCCCACTGGCTTGTTGAGTTCACTGTTTCCCACAATGGGTGTTTTTTTTTTTTTTTTTTACCCTGCCAGGTGGATATCAGGCTCTCTGAAGTGCAAGAGCCATCCTAGCAAGCACACAGCCAGAAACATGGCTACACAGCTGATCATGTATCTCAGACAGCCTTCCAATCATGTGCTTCTCTGGACCACAAAGGTATCTCAGATCAGGACCAGAAATGTCTTATTTTAGTGTCTTGTTGGCAAGATGATATCACAGATACTGGGAGATTCTTCTTTCTTTGAAAGTCAACTAACCAATGAACTGAGTGAGCCACTCTCTCGGCACTTAGAACTCTTTCCTTTCAAATGAGTCTTTCCTCTTTTAGTGAGAGACGCTGCCGAGAATGGGAAGTTATAGAGGGGGAATATTTTATGTAGCTCTTACCACATCCAAAATATGCTGTGATATTTACAACCACAAACTGCATTTTTCTTTTATTTTAATGAGTGTACGGAAGCTCAGGAGTGCATGCTTTCCTCCAAGGTGACAAACTTAGCTGCTTTGGGTTAAATAGTATGTTGGTTTTTCCAATACAGTCCCATAACATGAAGACAGTGTGCGTTACGTTCATTTTACCGTATGTTTAAGATGAAGCATTTCAAATGCTCCTGCTGAAAATTGGCAAGACAAATAAGAACAATCCAGCTAATAAGCAAAGATGGGCTGTAGCCATGGCTTCCACAGAATGCCAGCCACTCACTAAGGAACTGGGTAGAGATGGAAAGTTGGGAGAGGAGTACCTAAATCAGCAGTCCTCAACTCTAGGGCTGTGACCCCCACAAGAGTCACGCATCAGATTCCCTGCATATCAGATATTATATTATAACTCACAACAGTAGCAAAATTACACTTATGAGGCAGTAACAAAAATAATTTTATGTTTGGGGAGGATGTCACCATAACATGAATTGTATTAAAGGGTTGCAAAAATTAGGAAGGTTGAGAATCCCTGACATTTTCTCAGAGTAGTCAAGAACCTTTTCATTGTCTAGAGATAAATTAGGGTTTTCAGAGGGGAGGGGACTCTGCTACGAGGAAATAACCCCCAAGCCACCAGCCCTGCAGATTTCTCTCTTAACTTGCTTGCTTTTTCACGGTGAGATTGGAAGAGTGGCCTGGCCTACCCTTGTGGTGGGTGGCCTTCTCCCTCTGTTACCTCTGTGCCAAGAGGGTGGTGTTAAGGACAAGCGTCTGCTGGTATGCAGCATATCTGTGAAGCTGGAGTAGGGAGGGCTCAGTCCTCCTAGGCGTCCTTTCAGTAATCCTCCCATCACAGTCACCTCTCAAGGCTTTTGACCTGACACAGCGATATGACGGGCAACCTGTCAAGGAGATTGTGAGTGCATTAGTAGGATTAACACAGAAGGCTAAGATTGTAGTGGTTCCAGAGTTCATCTGCTGTGGCAGGGAACGGGGCTGTTTGTCTGCCAGATTGGGCAGGCATAGGCTTCAGAATCGACGTCACACCTGGAACTGGCCCCATGGTGGTCAGAGGCATAACGGCCCCATTGTGTTTGACTAGTGTTTATGTATTTTTCTCCCTTAACGGAGTTTATTATAAAATTTTAGTCTGAAGATGATAAGTGTTCTTTCCTATCGTATTGATGAAGTAACTGACATACATTAACAGTCCTCAAAGCTCGATTCTTATCTTGGTGGTTGTACAAATATGGCCAGTCTTTTTCTAGTTGTTAATTTTGGAAACAGATGGATCAGAAAAGCAGGTGAGTTTAAATATCCAAACTTTTGTCTGATATTACCTCTGAGGCCATTTTGATGTATTTCCATGCTTTATTTCATGTAGTATACCTATTTAACAAAATTGTGGTCATACATATATTTGGTTTTGTTTCCTTTTAAAATATTATATTTTAAACATTCATCAATTTTCTTTCAGTGTAGTGAAAATATAATTTTTAATCACCAGTAATTTTATGTGACTGTGTTTACATTAGTGTATTATTGATGTTCAATAAGTTGCTACAGAACATGGCACTTTAGGAGTATGTCTTATTAGGGTTTCATTGCTGTGAAGGGACAATATGATCAAGGCAACCCTTATAAAGGCAAACCTCTAATTGGGGCTGTCTACACTTTTAGATGTTCAACCCATTATCATCACGGTGAGAAACATAACATCATGCAGGCAGCCTTGGTGCTGGAGGAGCCAAGAATTTTACATCTTGATCCAAAGGCAGCCAGGAAGGGACTGGATTTCCACACAGGACAGAGCTTCAGCACAGAAACCTCAAAGTCCACAGTGACACACTTCCTTCAACAAGGCCATACCTCCTAATAGTGCCAGTCCTATGGGCTAAGCATGGGGGCTAAACCTATTCAAACCACTGCAGAGTGCTTCTCCCAGTAGCTGAACATCAGCTATATTTCTTGCAATGTGTCCTCTTTGTCCCCACACCAGCAATGGTGCACTGAGTATTGGATTTTTGGCTTTCACCTCTAATCTGCAGAAGAGAACTTTCTGCTTTAAAGAGCACATATGATTAGGTCAGGTCCAGAGAAGAGTCTCCAGCTTAGTGTAAGCTGAGGCTGTGGGAGATGAAACCACATATTCAGGAAAGTTAAAAGCTACCACAGAGATAGTCCCCAGAATTCCATGAGGCATGTATATGAGGTACAAGACATCATGAAAATTATCCTATATTTTTGTGTATCACAATACTATCATTTCTTTGATAGTTTTTAGATTTTAAATTCCGAGTTTTATTAGCAGTATAATTCTGAGTATTTTTATTAGTAGTATAAGAAGTGCTCTCAGATGGGTATGTAATCTGTATTGATTTGATAGATGAACATAATGTGATAATTTATTCTTTATTTCTAATGAATTACACCATAGATTTTTATAATTGAATGGCAATTAGAATATTATCTCATATGAGTGGTTCCTTGCTACCTATTTTGTAAGTATATTTTTCTATATTTTTCATGTTTGTACAGTACCAAGAACATGTTATCTTGAATCATTTTGACCACAATGTTTGTGAAAACAAAGTAAGCAGGATTTATTTTGGCTCATGGGTCCAGAGGGCTTAGTAAATGGTTACTTGGCCGGATGTTTTGGGCCTGTATTGAGGCAGCATATCATGATGGCAAGAGTCTATGGAGGAAGAACTTCTTTAGTTCATGGCAACAGGAAGTAGAAAACAAGACAGGAAGGCTCCAGAGAAAGAGATACCCTTCAAAGAAATCCCCAGTGACTTACTTTTCCAGCCACTCCCCAAATTCTGTTACACCATCGCATAATACTCAATTTCCATTTTCAATCTAAACAGTGCATTGAAGTATGTATTATGTCAGAGTTGTCATTAGCTAAGTATCTCTAGAAACACCTATGTAGACACATTGGAAGAGTGCTTTACCAATCTTCTAGGTATTTATCAGGGAATTTTTGAGTGTACAATCAAAATTAGTCACCACAGGACAATAATGCCATTTTGATTTTCTACAGATATCTCGCTTGCACACTTATTGATGTGCAAATGCTTTATATGCACATGCACAACTAATTGCCCCTATGAATTTTTGTTGATGACATTGGGTCCATATTTAGAATGTCTTCTGTACCTCAAGGCTTCAGAAGTATTGATTTATGTATCTCTGAGTTTTAAAACAAAATGGATTTATCATTTTTTATTTTATCTTATTTTTTGTTAGATATTTTCTTTATTTACATTTCAAATGTTATCCCCTTTCCTAGTTTTCCCTCCAGAAATCCCCTCTCCCCTACCCCCCTCTCCAATCTCCCTGCTCTCCAACCCACCCACTACCATTTCTGGTCCTGGCATTCCCCTACACTGGGGCATAGAACCTTCACAGGACCTAGGGCCTCTCCTCCCATTGATGACTGATTAGGACATCCTCTGTTATATATACAGCTAAAGCCACAAGTCCACTATGTGTTTTCTTTGATTGGTGGTTTAGTTCCAAAAAGTTTAGTTTTAAAAAATAAATTCATCATTTATACCTAGACATTAATGTACATAGAAATTGCCTTGACATTGTGATAGTCAGCTTTGATTGTAAAATTGACAGGGTTTAGAATTACCATGGAAAGAAATCTCTTGGCATGCCTATGATTGATAATCTAGATTAGCTATTTGAAATATAGAGATGTACCATAAATGGGAATGGTACCATCCCATGGGTTGGGGTCCTGGACTGAAAAAGATAGGACATTCATTGATTTTTACTTCCTGGCTGAGGATGAAATGTGCCTCTTGTTCTTGATGTCACATCCTCCCTGCTATGAGTCATTGCATCATTGGAACTGAGAGCCAAAATAAACTCTTCCTCCCTCAAATTGCTCTTGCCAGGTATTTTATCAAACAACAAGATGAATCACCAGTACAGTTATATAGTATCATGTAGTCAATTTTCTCTCCAAAGTATTCATCTTTAACCTAGTGATTAAATTCTCATTTTTGCCCTACAATTCAAATGTGAATTTTCTACTTGGCTCTTTCGGATAGACCTTTTATTCTATTCTTCTCCTGTGTTCTGCAGGCTGGTAGCAGTATTTTCTTCTTGTGATTATTATGAATTTGAAACACATTGAAATAGACCACACTTCAAACTTTTCGTTGTAATTCTTATTTCTCAGTGTTTCATTGGTTATTTTTCCTTATACTCATGAATTTAGAAAGAATTGAAGTTTCTGATAGAATTTTATTTGAATCTAATTGATATTTTAAAATTTAATTTGAAGTAGTAGTGGCATTTTAAAATAAAGATTAATTAATTTATTTACTTTACATCCTGATCACCGCCTTCTCTCCCTCCTCTCCTCCCAGTCCCTCTCTCTCTCCTGCCCTCTCCCTATTCTCCAGGCTTCCCTTTCTCTTCCAAAAATGGGAGACCTTTTATGGATAACAATCAGCCTTGGCATATCAAGTTGCAATAGCAGCAGGCACTTTGCATTGTCTCCTATTGTGGATAGACAAGGCAGACTGGCTAGGGGAAAGGGATCAAAGGCAGGCAACAGAGTCAGGAGACAGCCCCTGCTCCTGCTGTTAGGAGTCCAACATGAAGGCAAAGCCGGACAACCATTACATATGTGCAGATGGCCCAGGTCCACCTCATGCATGTTCTCTGATCAGAGGCCATGTTATTTAATCCTGTAGGTTTTCTTGTGGTGTCCTTCAATCATTCCTTTCCATTTTCCATTCTGCATCTGTTTCCGTCAGTTGCTGGGTGAACTCTCTCAGATGACATTTATGCTAGGCCTCTGTCTGTAAGTATAGGAGAATATCATTAATTGTGTCAGGGGTTGGCTGTCTCTCTCATGACATGGGCCTCAAGCTGGGCCAGCCATTGGCTAGACTTTCTCTCAATTTCTGTTCCATCTTTACCATGCACCTCTTGTGGAAAGGATACGTTGCCAAAGGCTTTGTGGCTGGGTTGGCATCTCAATCCCTCTCTTGGAGGAAATCTTTTCAAGCTACTGGAGATGGATATTTCTGGTTCCATATCCCTCATTGCTAGGGTCACCCTCATTGATTCCTGGGAGTTTCATTGTCCTAAGTTTTTAGCTAGTCCCAGAGATGCCCACCCACCCTAGATTTCCAGTTCTATCTCCCTGTACTCTCCCTCCATCATCCCCACATTCTATCCTTCCTGTTCTTCTCATCAACTCCTCCCCCACCCATTTCCCTCTCTTCATTTCTCCTCCTCCCATGTCTCTTTTATTTTCCCTACTGAATGACATTCAAGCGTCCCTCTTGGGCCCTCCTTGTTACTTAGCTTCTTTGGGTCTGTCGATTGTAGCATGGTTTCTCTGTACTTTATGGTTATTATCCACTTCTAAGAAAGTACATACCATGTTTGTCTTTTTAGGTCGGGGATACCTCACTCAATCTACTGATTCAGTGCAATTCCTTACAAAATTCCAACACAATTCTTTACAGACCTTGAAAGAACAATACTCAACTTCAAATGGAAAAAAAAAACGTCAGGATAGCTAGAATAGTATTGTACAATAAAAGATCTTCTGTGGATATAGCCATCCCTGATTTCAAGCTGCACTACAGAGCAAGACTAATAAAAACCACATGGTACTAGCATAAAAACAAGATGGGTTTATCAATGAAATCAAACTGAAGACCCAAAAGTAACCCCATACACCTATGGATATTTCATGTTTGACCAAAAAGCCAAAACTGTACAATAGAAAAAAGAAAGCATCTTCAACAAATGTTACTGGTCAAACTCAATGTTTGCATGTAGAAGAATGCAAATAGATTAATATCTATCACTCTCCACAAAACTCAAGTCCAAGTAGATCAAAGACTTTGACATAAAACTGGATGCAATATATCTGATAGGAGAGCAAGTGCAGAATAACCTTGAACACAGGAGACAACTTCCTGATCAGAACATCAAGAGCTCAGGCACAAAGATCAAAAAGAAATAAATAGGACCTCATGAAACTGAAAAACTCATGTAAGGGCAAAGGATACTGTAAATAGGACAATATGGAAGTCTACCGAGTGGAAAAAGATTTTCACCAACTGGACATCAGACAGCGGGTTAATATCCACAATTTATAAAGAACTCAAGAAACTAGACATCAAGAAACCAAATAACCCAATTAAAAAATGGGGTACAGAGCTAAACAGAGGAGGCTGAGAAGCACTTAAAAGAAAGGTTCAACCACCTTATCCATCAGATAAATGAAAATCAACATGACCGATATTTCACCTTACTCCAATCAGAAAGGCTAAGATCAGAAACACGAGTGATAGCAAATGCTGGCGAGGATGTGGAGCAAGGGGAATACTCCTTCATTTCTGGTGGGAGTGTTCAACCACTTTGGAAATTAATCTGGCAGTTTCTCAGAAAATTGGAAATAGTTTTACCTCAAGACTTAGCTATACCACTCCTGGGCATATACCCAACAAGATGCTCCACCATACCATAAGGACACTTGCTCAAATATGTTCGTAACAGCTTTATTCATAATAGCGAGAAACTGGAAACAACTTATATGTCTCTCAACTGAAGAATGGATAAAGAAAAATGTGGTTCATTTAATACAATTGAATATTACTCAGCTATCAAAAAATGACAGCACGAAATTTGTAGGCAAATGGATGTAACTAAAAAAGGTCACTCTGGGTGAAGTAATGGTACTTTTTGACTATGTAGTTTTTATATTTTAGAAGTATAGTATGGTCTCTAGTCATTAAAATCTCCCCATACAATTACCAGTAACCATTTAAAAATTCTATTTTCAATAAAAAAAAATTAAGCTAACATAAAGGTTGCCTTAGTTTTGGCTGAGCCATTTGCGAAGGAATTGCAAATTGCATGATGTGATAACTACATATCATTGGGCATCTGATGTAGAGAAGGCACTGCAGTATGTGTAGATACCCTACACACTGTAGCTTTTATAAGTCACTAGAAGTACACTAAAGCTGGATACCATTATTCTCATTTTGTAAGTGAAGAAACTGAAGATAAGAGAAGTTAACTATCTAGGCTAATGTTACATAGTTATCTACAAATCTGGGGCCAGACAGATGCAGGTCTACATTTTCCTCAACCCTGCCTGTTTTTCCCAAGACAGCATTGTCTCACCATTCATTACCTTCATGTTCCTCCAGAAAGTCATCACAAAATGTCTCATTTTAAAACTGGTTTTTGGACTGGGCGTGTGTCATGCTCAGTGGTAAAACATTTGCGTAGCTTGGTCAACACTGAATTTGACCCTCAAGACCATAGATAAATATAACAACTCAAAACACAAACCCTGTATTTGTCAGAGTTCTCTAGAGGGACATATTTGACAGAATGAATACATATTAAGAGGAGATTTATTAGGCTGGGTGGCCCAACAATGGCTGTGTCTCACTAGAGAAGCTGAGAATCCAGTAGTTTCTCTGCCCATCAATCTGGATGTCTTAGTTGCTCCAATCCTGTGCTTAAGGCTTGCAAGTTTCCTGGAGAGCTGTTGATCTTCAGCCAGCTTTGGAATCCTGAAGATGCTCTTTCAAATATCTGTGAGTGACTGACACATTTGTAGCCACAGAAGAGATGAATTTAACAGCAAGAGTGTAAGCAATCAGGCAAAGAGCAAAATCTCCATTTCTCAGCTCCCTTTATCTGGCTTGCCACTGAAAGGTGCTGTTTATATAGCATGTGTCTTCCCATGTTAAAGAATTTGACCAATGCAAAGTGCACACCTCCTAGCACTTGGGAGACAGAGGTAGACTGATCTTAAACTTCATTTTGCGCTGATGTTGAAGCTGCCTCCTTAAGTGGGGTTTCTTGTCTCTAATTTACAATCTACATAGAGCGATAGCCATAGTTCCATGTTTTGGGGAAAGAGCGTACAACCTTATATATGTCATGCCGGTAAAAATAGGATCCAGTTAAAGTCTCCACTGTCTAGATCTGTCAGAGATGAGGAATGGAAGGGAGAGTGATCAGAGTCCCTGTGTAGAGAAGGAATTGGGAGGAAGAAACATGGAGTCTGGAAGGATATTGTCCAAAGGCCCGGCCCCAACCTTGTCCAAGTGAGAAGATCAAAGAGCCTCTGCTAGATTTAAGATGAGGCCCACATCCTTGAGAGCCATGTGCTGCTGTGGCGAGGACTTTGTTGCTTGTCTGGCTGGCTTTCAGATACATAGCTGAGAACAGACATATGGAACTGATTAGGGACTGGGATGCTTGGGAAAGATATAGACATCAGAGACATGAAAACAAAAACACATTCAAGTATTTATAGGTGGAATGTGCCTATCACTGAGATTTATGTGGCCAGAAGACCTCATGGAGAGCTACCTGCACATCTTCCTGGGAGAAGGCTTGTCTTCAGAGTCTCTTCTCTCTCTCTCCCTCCCTCAAACAGCAATGGCTTTCCTTGTACATACCTAATGATTATCATGTTTCCCTCAAAAAGACAATGAGCTAGAGGCTCCCTTAAGTGATTGTATCACAGGACTCTCTGAAGGCAGGCTTGTGGAGTGTATGTGTGTGTGTGCATAGATTTAAATAAAGGGATGAAGAATCTGTCTTGAGCCTCATTAGTTATCAGTGTTTGGCAAGATACATAATTTCTCAAAGAGTCAGGTGAATTGCCTTTTCCCAACACAGGAACAAATAAATTAGAGTGTTGCTCAGTGTATATGTATATGTGTGTATATATATATATATATATATGTTCAATGTGTCTCAGATGTTATTACTATTGCTATATTTTTGGAATGTGCTGATGGAATATAGATTTTGTGGTAACTTACACTATTTGGGGAGGGGTACATGAACACATGAATACATGCATTGCTGTCCACAGTGCTGAACTATCATTGCACATGGCTTGGCTTTGGTTTCTAACCCCACAAACACTGTTCATGACTTTTAACCATTCTCCCAAGGAATTCTGAGCCAGAGATGATGGATAAAGGAGATATACCAGGGTGACAGAGAAGCAGCTAGCAGGGGATTTGAACAAAATTCAAAGTGATGAGGAAGAAGGAATGACTTTTCAATCTCTTTCAGGTATTTGTGTTATCCAAACTGATAACACATGGAAGAATAAAAAATAAAGGTAAAATGCACTACATGAAGGAGGGATGGTCAAGTGATGTTGAAGTATGCAATACAGAGAGTTAGAGAGCCCAGAAGAACAGGAATCATTTAAAATAGGTATTAGTATTAGTTGAGTTACAGTGATGTTTAGTGTTAAGTAATATATACTATATATAGTCTATATTATATACATATATTCAATGTGTCTCACATGTTTTATATATATGTGTATATATATATATATAATATAAACTATATATAAATACAAAATGTGTAATAATATAGTAAAGTACTTAATCTTTTAGTTTGTCACAGAACAAGCAAAACCATTATGCTACAGTATGGAAACAATCTCATGAAATATGAGTGCATGCATGAGTGTGTGTGCTTGTGTGTGTGTGTGCATGTGTGCATGCATGGGTGCATGTATTTGGAGAATCTGAGTGCAAGGTGTCACATCCTTTTGTTTTGTACTTTGGTGATGATTCTGCTAGAATGTTCTTTGGCTCTTCTTTATTCTCTCTCTCTCCACATATATATTTATTTATAATATATACATACATATATATATATGTATGTATATATATTACTAGCATGCCTTCCTCCTAGTTTATTAATCTATTCATCTGTATGTCTTGTTCATCTCTTCATATGTCCATCAATCCAACTGACCAATTAGACATTTTTAAAGTATACGGTAAATATTATAGGTGTTGGTACTCTGTTGGGTATTTTTCACTATGGTAGTATCTTATTAAGTCTACCTTCTAACATGATAAGCTGTCATTTCCCCCTGCTCTTTATAAGCGTGGGTTCTATACTGATTCTCTAACTCAGTATTTACAGAATCCTTATTACAGGCCAGTTATGTTCATAGATACAAAGGAAACAGAGGTAAGTGTTGCCATCAAGTGTATGGATTGCTGAAATAGGTTTGAGGTTGGCTCCTGCTTTGTCCATCAATCTTTTATACCTTATTATTAATAAAGCCAGAGTTACTATCATATCATGTTATGATTCTCGGAAGAGGTTTCCATTTCCCTAAGTTGAAGAATAGTGATAGAGATGATGAAAAGTTATGTTTTGAAAGTAAAGCCCATGGAATTTGGTAAAATATGAAATATGTGAAATAAGAGAAAGGGGGGACAATATTATCTGCAGTGAAGTATGTTTTCCACAAATACTACTGCTAATCAGTGAGTGGGAAAAGACTAAGAAGAGAAGATTTAGAATTAAATATTTTAAATCTAGTATGTCCAGGATATACTTCACATACCTGTTTAAAATTTAGACAGAAATTCTGAGCAAGCAGTTGGATATGAAAATAGAGTTCATCTGGAGATGCCTATTATGGGGTAATTTGTCTATAGATTAAATCCACAAGTCTGTAAAAGTTGCCAATATAGATAAAATAAAAGTTTCCAGGGATGAACCCCAGACAACCTATTATTTAGAAGTTGTGATGGTGATGAGATTCTCCTAAAAGAAATGAAATAAAAGATAACAAAATTGGAAACAAGTTAAGGGTGTTATATTGTGGGAAAATTTATTTCTATAAGAAAGGACACAGGAAGGCTGAATTATGGTTTGGGATAGCCCAGAAACACTTGACGAAAGCTGTCCAGAGCTGTGCCTCTAGTTGCATGTGTAGCAGAAGATGGTCTAGTTGGCCATCAATGGGAGGAGAGGCCCTTGGTATTGTGAAGATCATATGCCCCAGGAGAGGGGGATGACAGGGCCAGGAAGTGGGAGTGGGTGGGTTGGGGGAGGGAATAGGGGGCTTTGGGGATAGCATTTGAAATACAAATGAAGAAAATATCTAATAAAAATGCCTTAAAAAAAGAAAGCTGTCTATATATAATCATGAAATCACAGGCACAAGTACGTTTCAAAGGAAAAAAATAGCTGAAACAGGATAGTAAGTAATGGCACTTTTAAGGTAAAAATCACCTTCATCACTAGCCAAGGGCCGATTACACGTAAGCCATTAACATTTTGGTACTGTGACATGGTTACCACATGAAGTGCTTTGAAAATATTTCATTTGTTTAAGCAGAGCTGGGTTTTAGATTCCATCTCTCAAAATTAGGTAAGAAGATATTAGGTCTACAAACAGTTGTGTGCACCATACAGCTTCTTTGGAAGTAGCCCAAGACTTGGGCAGGGTTTCTTAACATGCTATCACTGTTAAAACCTAGTAGTAATAGGTAAGAGTTTAAATTCTGTGTCAAATATATATATATATATATAAATTAATCATTGTGCTGGTTAATGTTTGCCAACTTGACACAAACTGGATCACCTACTACAAAGAAGGCATCTTAGCTGATTTCCCCGCAGTGGTATGGCCTGTGAGGCATTGTCTTTGTTGACAATTGATGTGAGAAGACTTTAGCTGATCTGGGTGGTGCCACTTCTGGGCAGTTGTTCCTGGGTTGTATAAGAAAGCTTGTGGAACTAATGGGGAACAAAATATCCATGGAAGGAGGTACAGAGACAAAGTTCGGAGCTGAGATGGAAGGAAGGACCATCCAGAGACTGCCCCACCCAGAGATCCATCACATAAACAACCACCAAACCCAGACACTATTGCATATGCCAGCAAGATTTTCCTGACAGGACCCTGATATCGCTGTCTCCTGGGGGGCTCTGCCAGTGCCTGGCAAATACAGAAGTGGGTGCTCACAGTCATCTATTGGATGGAACACAGGGCCCCCAGTGAAGAAGCTAGAGAAAGTACCCAAAGAGCTAAAGGGGTCTGCAACCCTATAGGAAGAACAACAATATGAACTAACCAGTACCCTCCAGAGCTTGTGTCTCTAGTTGCATGTGTAGCAGAGAGGATGGCCTAGTTGGCCATTAATGGGATGAGAAGCCTTTGGTCTTAGGATGATTATTTGCCTCAGTACAGGGGAATGCCAGGGACAGGAAGCAGGAATGGGTGGGTGAGCAGGGTAGGGGGAAGGTATAGGGGACTTCAGAGAGGAAAGTAGAAAAGGGGATAGCATTTGAAATATAAATGAAGAAAATATCTAATTAAAAAAAAACATAAGTTTGATAGTCTTGTTTCTATGTGATTTTGGAAGCCCCTGGGTACCAACAAAATTGGAAACTAAATAACAACAACAATAAAATCAATAAAATTTAAAAAAGAAAGTTTTTGGAACAGTTACAGAGAAATCAGTATAGCATTGGTGGTCTCTCTTTCAGTTCCTGCCCTGACTTTCTTCAGTGTTGAACTGTGAGTATAAGATAAATAAACCTTTTTTATCGCAGGTTGAATTTTGGCCATCATGTTTAACACACCAACAGAAAGCACTCTAGAAAAACGGTCATAAGTCAGGGAGGTTGGGACTTGAATTTTCATCTGATAGACTCTGTAGCTTTGAAAAATCTGCAGTCCTTCTGAAAACTGGAAAGATCCTGGGAAGATCATGGATTTTTGTGTGGACAGAATTTCACACTTTCACTCAAGGACAAGGATGTGACATGATTTTTCAGATATGATGTCCTGAGAAGACTAAATGGCTGCTTTCCTAAAGGGCTTCTAAGTAGTCCAAGACTACACTATTCATGTATCCTCACTTCTCTTTCAAGCCAAGAGACTAAGCTTGGCATCTCAAGGTGCCTGTGTAGTTGTGAAAAGCTTGCTATCATCATTGTGATCTGTAACTCCTGACTTTCCTCTTGAATGCTGGTGGCTTTTCCTCCCTGTCCCTTCTAGAGTTGAGGACTTATTTCATTCACAAGGAAGCAAGGTACAGTGTGAGGTCACTCTTTGGTTCCTGCTAAATCTTAAAATTTAATTCTCAGAAACATTTCAGGGATGTTTCCTAAATATTTACAAGAAGCAAGAGGTATTTTGATAGGCTTATAAACTTTATTCAGTTTTCACAAATACTGAAGTTACTGGTTTATTACACTAATAGGAATTACATGTTGTGCTATAAAGGCAGAGGCCAAAATATTTCAGGGATAGCAGTGGCTCTAATTAGGACTTCAGAGCCCAGAGGAGCAGAGGGAGAGTAACACGGTACAACCTATGTTTCATTCTTTTAAAAACTTTTGAGCTACTCAAGTTCCAGTTCATTTAATAAAAATCCCTTTATGGAAAATTTAGAGAACGTTGAATTCATTAACAGGAATTGTAGGTTTCCACGAGGAGCAGATGGATCCACTGGGAAGGCCAAAGGGCTCCAGAATTAAGGGTCTGCTTGAAATCTGTTAGCATGACAGCATTTTATCTATCAGCTTTAACCTTGGTTGGAATTTAGTACTTATTTCTCTTCTACCCAGTAACTCTGTCTTTCTTTGCTTGCATGAAATACATATCTTCACACGTAATTTCACACTCTATCTTACTATAACCTTTTTTCTACTAGTGTTTGAATGCATGCTTTATTTTTCTCACATTTTATTTTGATGCTGATGATGCTTATGATGGTGATGGAGACAATGATGATGACACTGATTCTGAATAGAACCACATTGTAAATGTGCCATCTTTTCCTTCATTGCTCTAAATAGTTATTTTGGACTTCCAACTTCCAGCTAGCCTCATTAAGTATAAACTCAAAAGGTACCTAAGATCTATAAGGAGCCTTTCTATTTTTGCTCATATTGCAAATACCTTATGTGTATGAATGTTTTGCTTAAATGTATATATATGTACTCCATGTATTCCTGGTGCAGAGGCAGCAGAGGGCCAGACACCCTGGATATGGAATTACACATACTTAGAAGTTGCCCCGTGGGTGCTGGGCACTAGACACAGGTCTTCTGCTAGAGCAGCAAGTGTTCTTAAGTACTGAGACATCTCTCCAGGAACACACAAAACATTTGTGTTTTGAAATTAATTAAAAACAAGACCTTTTAAACAGTAATCTTGCTATCCAGTTACTATAGAAGCATATATACACCCAATAACAGGGCTGCTGTTAGACACATGAGAGTAATAACAACAATGCACTGGCAGGAATGAACTACTTCTTTGGAGCTCTTAGACAATGAGGTCACATCGAGTCTCTATGCATTACAAATCATTGCTCTTGGTTACCCTGTAGAATTTGACACTAAGACCCTATTTTCTGAAGACCCCACATACTTGAGTTATAGAACAGGATGGAACAAAGCTGGTGTGGATCTTGAAGCTTCGTTCCTCCTAGCTAGCTTTCATGGTGCTGATAAGTGATATGTAAGCTTCTGAAGGGGAAATAATTATCAATAATTACCTCTTGTGACTCTTACAAGCTTTAATAATGACTGACCTGGCAAGACATGTCTCTTTGTACAGTAGTGGCACAAACAACACGAAAGTAATCATTCACTTTCTGATTAGACTTAAGTGCTGCTTTGCAAGATGAAACATACACCCAATACCATTATCAGGCCTATTTTGGGTATGATAATGGCCTATACATATGTCAGGCACCAGGGGAGAACTGACCACTATTATGCTGCTAAACAGACATAGTACTAAGCTGACTCTTAATGGCATTGTAATTCTCATAAATTAATACATCTCTCAACCCTCATCTGAGAAGCTTCTATTTGCCAAAAATGGTGACTAACAAAGAGGCCTGCCCACACCTGGCAGAGGTGCAGAGAATAAGATACTGTGGACTGTTCATACCTAAAGGGAACATATATACTTCTCCCTCTCTCCCAAAGTTCAGGAATTATTGTAGAAGAGAGGATGCAGTGGGTTTAAGAGCCAGAAATAGTGGATGGCTACAAAGAAACATTATCTCTTGAACACAACAAGAAAGAAAGCACTTATAAATCCAGAGAGTTTATAATAGCATACATAAAAGTCATGCAGCCCATGATAAACCAAATAGAAGCCTAGATAGGGGAGGTGGGCACACTGTCACACCCTTAGCAGTGGAGGCAGTAACAATTGCTAGTGCTTGGAAGAGAAAGAAGCAGCTTTTTATAGTAGTGTAGCTTCCAACAAGGTGACCATTCTCCACTGGAAGACCATAAGTTCAAGAATATTTTGTCAGCATTTTTTTAAAAAAGGCACAAAATTGGTTCTTTAGGCAAGGGTATGTATCTGCGAAGAGTTAGGGGGTCAAAACAAGCAAAACATGTAAGAAACTCTCAAAGAACTAACACTTAAAATTTATTTAAAAATCCAGAATAAAAATGGAAGTGTAGCTTGGGTTTCCCATTGTGTGATTCTTAAGGGATTTTCAGTCATGAGATGCTTCTGAAAATTATGATTTAAAAGTTTATTTTTGTCTTTTTGTTTTTTTTTAAACTACCAGGTTATACTCCTTTTCTTTTATGTACCCTCTTCTTACGCATCCTCCTTGTTTTCCCCCTTTCATTATTATTTATTTGATTTTAGGCCCAGGTAATTGGTTATGTTTAACTTTTTTAAGTGAGAGGCAATCACTCTACCACTGAGCTACAAGCTTCAACCTTGCACACTCTTGATGTGAAAAGTTCCTGTACAAAGACCTTTCCTAGAGGTGCAAATCTCTTTTGTTATGTTTAACCTATGAAGTACACCACTGAATGAGCCATATGTTTAAGTCTCAGTTTCTGTCTGGGCCATCTCATCACTGGGTTCGGGAGCATGCCTACCTACCAGTGAGTTACTGCACTGGTGCATTCATAACTGATAGTAGGATTTAGAGATGTTGAAATTTGGGTGAGGTCCAGTTGGAAGAAATAGTTCACAGACTCTGTTTTATTGTGGGTTGTGTCATCCACAATGCTATAAGCTTTCTCCCATTTCCTTAATTTTTTCTCACCCTCTACTTTCATATTATTTTCTTCCCTCCTGAGTATTGTGTAGGTGGCCATCACTGATCTTGTGTTTAGAACTATAGTGATTATGCCATATACAACAGCCAGAGTGTTCCTCCCAATCTGGCCCTGTTCCCTTGTCCACAATGTTCTCTGGGCATTTTAGTGGGTAATCTTGATGTCTTGTTTAGGACTAGGAACTCAGTAGTCATTTATTCTTAGTTCTATGGCCATCTGTGAATCACCACATTAATGACTTGGGGGTTATTTCCTGCCCTAAGTTCAAAAATACAGGTGACAGCAGATGCTGGCGAGGATGTGGAAAAAGAGGAATGCTCCTCCATTGTTGGTAGGATTGCAAGCTTGTACAACCACTCTGGAAATCAGTCTGGCTGTTCCTCAGAAAGTTGGACATAGTACTACCGGAGGATCCCGCAATACCTCTCCTGGGTATATATCCAGAAGATATTCCAACTGGTAAGAAGGACACATGCTCCACTATGTTCACAGCAGCCTTATTTATAATAGCCAGAAGCTGGAAAGAACCCAGATGCCCCTCAACAGAGGAATGGATACAGAAAATGTGGTACATTTACACAATGGAGTACTATTCAGCTATTAAAAAGAATGAATTTATGAAATTCCTAGGCAAATGGATGGACGTGGAGGGCATCATCCTTAGTGAGGTAACCCAATCACAAAAGAACTCACACAATATGTACTCACTGATAAGTGGATATTAGCCCAGAAACTTAGAATACCCAAGATATAAGATACAATTTGCAAAACACAGGAAACTCAAGAAGAATGAAGACCAAAGTGTGGATACTTTGCCCCTTCTTAGAATTGGGAACAAAACACCCATGGAAGGAGTTACAGAGACAAAGTTTGGAGCTGAGATGAAAGGATGGACCATCTAGAAACTGCCATATCCGGGGATCCATCCCATAATCAGCCTCCAAACACTGACACCATTGCATACACTAGCAAGATTTTGCTGAAAGGACCCAGATAGAGCTGTCTCTTGTGAGACTATGCTGGGGCCTAGCAAACACATAAGTGGATGCTCACAGTCAGCTATTGGATGGATCACAGGGCCCCCAATGGAGGAGCTAGAGAAAGCAACCAAGGAGCTAAAGGGATCTGCAACCCTATAGGTGGAACAACAATATGAACTAACCAGTACCCCCTGGAGCTTGTGTCTCTAGCTGCATATGTATCAGAAGATGGCCTAGTCAGCCATCAGGGGAAAGAGAGGCCCATTGGTTGTGCAAACTTTATATGCCTCAGTACAGGGGAACGCCAGGGCCAAGAAGTGGGAGTGGGTGGCTGGGGGAGTGTGTGGGAGACTTTTGGGATAGCATTGGAAATGTAAATGAAATAAATACCTAATAACAACAAAAAAAGGAAGACAAATAGTAACAGCGATAAAAATCCTCTTGTTGGGGCCTAGAGATTCGTGCCTAACAAAATGATATGCTATTGTTAGACCACTCTTTCTTTCTTTCTTTCTTTCTTTCTTTCTTTCTTTCTTTCTTTCTTTCTTTCTTTCTTTCTTTCTTTCTTTCTTTCTTTCTTCCTTCCTTTCTTCCTATCTATCTATCTATCTATCTATCTATCTATCTATCTATCTATCTATCTATCTATCTATTTTTATTAGATATCTTCTTCATATACATTTCAAATGCTATCCAGAAAGTTCCCTATACCCTTCTCCCGCCCTGCTCCCCTACCCACCCACTCCAGCTGCTTGGCCCTGGCGTTCCCCCGTACTGGGGCATATAAAGTATGCAATACCAAGGGGCCTCTCTTCCTAGTGATGGCCTACTAGGTCATCTTCTGCTACATATGCAGCTAGAGACACGAGCTCTGGGAGTACTGGTTAGTTCATATTGTTGTTCCACATATAGGGTTGCAGACCCCTTCAGCTCCTTGGTAGACCACACTTTCTTAAGTATCTAAATTTAGGCAATTTAATTGTTTTAAGCTTTTAGTCCATAAACAGCATTATAATCAGCACACTTCTGTAAGGATTATTTACCTCCGTTTCTGAATACTATTTTGGAGTTTGTCTTCTGAAGCAATACCACTTTGTTGTAGAAACTACAACATCTCCCAGCTCCTATCGACCAGCTCCACTGCTGTATGGAGAGCTCTGTTTCTCTTTGCTTTTGTATTGGTTAAAGAAAGTTCTTCACAGATACACCAGGGCAGGAGTTTCAGGGTATTGATTGGATGGAAAAACAGGACTAATGGCATTTTCTGCCCCAGCAGACCTTGATACAGAAAATAGGCTCTGTTTATGGCTTGGGTGGGTAAAACAGAGAGGGTCGAGCCTTTGTGTCTTAAATACTCTTCCTTCCTTTGCTCCCTATGGCTTTCTGTGCTGTGCTTTATAGGATTACAGTTGAGTTCATTGCTCAAGCTCAGCCAGAAACAATCCTGCCTGTATCCCCTTGAGCCACAATGTTGTCTCAAAGTGAAGAGTGGGGCAGCAACCCTCCCGACTGTTAGCAGCTCTGATTTTGAGTGGATGGCCTGTGAAATGTTCGGGAAGACCTGAAACCCTCCTCCCCGGGCGGATATCACCTTCTTCCTTTGGATTTTATGTAAAACCTGATCCTCTTTGCCCAAATGGAGCCAAATAAACAGGAGTCTCAGAGGAGCCCGGTGGCTCAGCTGTGTGAGTCCCACAGTGAGGCCTGGTTTTGATGTATCGCTGAAGGATATGATCATGGTTAGAGAGCTAGATCGCTTTTGCCAGTTTGAGAGAGAGGTCATGTTTTTAATTTAACTTAATTTCCTACACCAAAGAAAACGTTCAATAGGATATTCGACTTTTGCACCTTTAATGAGTCCAGATGCTCTGGGGCCTGCAGCAATGAAGAGAAAACAGATTTTCTCGTTTACACTTCTATTGCGTGCATTTTCTAAATTGGGCACGTGCAGTTCCTAAAGGATGCTGCTTTAATTCGGCGATGCTCGTTCTCTTTCTCTGACTAGCCTCTCTTTCTTCACCCTTACCCTCAGTCCCTGAGTCCATCTCTCCCTCCTTATTTTCATCCCCCTTCCCGTCTCACCTTTAGAGTGTTAGCATCTTTTTATTTTTAAAAGCTTCATTATACATACAATGCATCTTAATCATATCCATCCCCCTTAGTGCTCTTTGATGGTGCTTTTACAAGCCAATCAGTGTGCTCGGAGATTTACAATCACATATTTAATTTCCCTTTTATAGCTGATATAATATTTGGTGAGACGAACACATTTAATACATATTCTGTAAAATGATACACCAAAGCACATAATGATTATAACTCTGATATCAAAAGTAGGTTTTCTGAGTTCAAGTCCAGGTTTTGGATATTCAAGAGGAGTGATCTGGAAAAGGTTACTGAACTTTTTGATTAATGGTCTGTGTTGGTTGTTTTTGAAGTGGAAGTTTTGATTCTAGTTCTAGTGATGACCATATGCAAACAAAGGGGAATAGTGAGGTGTCCTTTATGTAATAATAAATTCCTGTTTGCTGAGCTTGTATGAACATGTGCATTCTCAAATTCCTTTTTTAATTAGGTATTTTCTTCATTTACATTACAAATGCTATCCCAAAAGTCCCCAATACCGCCCCCCCCCAATTCCCCTACCCACCCACTCCCAATTCTTGGACTTGGCGTTCCCCCATAGTGAGGCATATAAAGTTTGCAAGACCAAGGAGCCTCTATTCCCAATGATGGCCAACTAGGCCATCTTCTGAAATATATGCAGCTAGAGACACTAGCACTGGGGGGCAGGGTACTGGTTAGCTCATATTGTTTTTCCACCTATAGGGTTGCAGACCCCTTCAGCTCCTTGGTTGCTTTCTCTAGCTCCTCCATTGGGCGCCGTGTGATCCATCTAAAGCTGACTGTGAGCATCTACTTCTGTGTTCCCAGGCCCTGGCATAGCCTCATAAGAGACAGCTATATCAGGGTCCTTTCAGCATGGTGATTCCACCAGAGGTTCTTTTATCCTTGAGAAGAGTTTTTGCTATCCTCGGTTTTTTGTTATTCCAGATGAATCTGCCGATTGCCCTTTCTAATTCATTGAAGAATTGAGTTGGAATTTTGATGGGGATTGCATTGAATCTGTAGATTGCTTTTGGCAAGATAGCCATTTTTACAATGTTGATCCTGCCAATCCATGAGCATGGGAGATCTTTCCATCTTCTGAGATCTTCTTTAATTTCTTTCTTTAGAGACTTGAAGTTCTTATCATACAGATCTTTCACTTCCTTAGAGTCACGCCAAGGTATTTTATATTATTTGTGACTATTGAGAAGGGTGTTGTTTCCCTAATTTCTTTCTCAGCCTGTTTATCCTTTGTATACAGAAAGGCCATTGACTTGTGTGAGTTAATTTTATATCCAGCTACTTCATTGAAGCTGTTTATCAGGCTTAGGAGTTCTCTGGTGGAATTTTTAGGGTCACTTATATATACTATCATATCATCTGCAAAAAGTGATATTTTGACTTCTTCCTTTCCAATTTGTAACCCTTGATCTCCTTTTGTTGTCTAATTGCTCTGGCTAGGACTTCAAGTACAATGTTGAATAGGTAGGGCAAGAGTGGACAGCCTTGTCTAGTCCCTGATTTTAGTGGGATTGCTTCCAGCTTCTCACCATTTACTTTGATGTTGGCTATTGGTTTGCTGTAGATTGCTTTTATCATGTTTAGGTATGGGCCTTGAATTCCTGATCTTTCCAAGACTTTTATCATGAATGGGTGTTGGATTTTGTCAAATGCTTTCTCAGCATCTAACGAGATGATCATGTGGTTTTTGTCTTTGAGTTTGTTTATATAATGGATTACATTGATGGATTTCCGTATATTAAACCATCCCTGCATCCCTGGGATGAAACCTACTTGGTCAGGATGGATGTTTGTTTTGATGTGTTCTTGGATTCGGTTAGCAAGAACTTTATTGAGGATTTTTGCATCGATATTCATAAGGGAAATTGGTCTGAAGTTCTCTATCTTTGTTGGGTCTTTTTGTGGTTTAGGTATCAGAGTAATTGTGGCTTCATAGAATGAGTTGGGTAGAGTACCTTCCGTTTCTATTTTGTGGAATAGTTTGTGAAGAACTGGAATTAGGTCTTCTTTGAAGGTCTGATAGAACTCTGCACTAAACCCATCTGGTCCTGGGCTTTTTTTGGCTGGGAGACTATTAATAACTGCTTCTATTTCTTTAGGGGATATGGGACTGTTTAGATGGTCAACTTGATCCTGATTCAACTTTGGTACCTGGTATCTGTCCAGAAATTTGTCCATTTCATCCAGGTTTTCCAGTTTTGTTGAGTATAGCCTTTTGTAGAAGGATCTCATGGTGTTTTGGATTTCTTCAGGATCTGTTGTTATGTCTCCCTTTTCATTTCTGATTTTGTTAATTAGGATTTTGTCCCTGTGCCCTCTAGTGAGTCTAGCTAAGGGTTTATCTATCTTGTTGATTTTCTCAAAGAACCAACTCCTCTTTGGTTAATTCTTTGAATAGTTCTTCTTGTTTCCACTTGGTTGATTTCACCCCTGAGTTTGATTATTTCCTGCCTTCTACTCCTCTTGGGTGAATTTGCTTCCTTTTCTTCTAGACCTTTTAGGTGTGTTGTCAAGCTGCTAATGTGTGCTCTCTCTAGTTTCTTTTTGGAGGCACTCAGAGCTATGAGTTTTCCTCTTAGGAATGCTTTCATTGTGTCCCATAAGTTTGGGTATGTTGTGGCTTCATTTTCATTAAACTCCAAAAAGTCATTAATTTCTTTCTTTATTCCTTCCTTGACCAAGGTATCATTGAGAAGAGTGTTGTTCAGTTTCCACGTGAATGTTGGCTTTCTATTATTTATTTTGTTATTGAAGATCAGCCTTAGTCCATGGTGATCTGATAGGATGCATGGAACAATTTCAATATTTTTGTATATGTTGAGGCTTGTTTTGTGACCAATTATGTGGTCAATTTTAGAGAAGGTACCATGAGGTGCTGAGAAGAAGGTATATCCTTTTGTTTTAGGATAAAATGTTCTGTAGATATCTGTCAGATCCATTTGTTTCATCACTTCTGTTAGTTTCACTGTGTCCCTGTTTAGTTTCTGTTTCCATGATCTGTCCATTGGTGAAAGTGGTGTGTTGAAGTCTCCCACTATTATTGTGTGAGGCGCAATGTGTGCTTTGAGCTTTACTAAAGTTTCTTTAGTGAATGTGGCTGCTCTTGTATTTGGAGCATAGATATTCAGAATTGAGAGTTCCTCTTGGAGGATTTTACCTTTGATGAGAATGAAGTGCCCCTCCTTGTCTTTTTTGATGACTTTGGGTTGGAAGTCAATCTTATCAGATATTAGGATGGCTACTCCAGCTTGTTTCTTCATACCATTTGCTTGGAAAATTGTTTTCCAGCCTTTCATTCTGAGGTAGTGTCTATCTTTTTTTCTGAGATGAGTTTCCTGTAAGCAGCAAAATGTTGGGTCTTGTTTGTGTAGCCAGTTTGTTAGTCTATGTCTTTTTATTGGGGAGTTGAGACCATTGATATTAAGAGATATTAAGGAAAAGTAATTGTTGCTTCCTGTTATTTTTGTTGTTAAAGTTGGCATTCTGTTCTTGTGGCTGTCTTCTTTTAGTTTTGTTGAGGGATTATCTTCTTGTTTTTTTCTAGGGCGTGGTTCCCATCCTTGTATTGTTTTTTTTCTGTTATTATCCTTTGAAGGGCTGGATTCGTGGAGAGATAATGGGTGAATTTGGTTTTGTCGTGAAATACTTTGGTTTCTCCATCTATGGTAATTGAGAGTTTGGCTGGGTATAGTAGCCTGGGCTGGAATTTGTGTTCTCTTAGTGTCTGTATAACATCTGTCCAGGCTCTTCTGGCTTTCATAGTCTCTGGTGAAAAATCTGGTGTAATTTTGATAGGCTTACCTTTATATGTTACTTGACCTTTTTCCCTTACTGCTTTTAGTATTCTATCTTTATTTAGTGCATTTGATGTTCTGATTATTATGTGTGGGGAGGAATTTCTTTTCTGGTCCAGTCTATTTGGAGTTCTGTAGGCTTCTTGTATGTTCATGGGCATCTCTTTCTTTAGATTTGGGAAGTTTTCTTCAATAATTTTGTTGAAGATGTTTGCTGGTCCTTTGAGTTGAAAATCTTCATTCTCATCCACTCCTATCATCAGTAGGTTTGGTCTTCTCATTGTGTCCTGGATTTCCTGGATGTTTTGAGTTAGGATCTTTTTTTCCATTTTCCATTTTCTTTGATTGTTGTGCTGATGTTCTCTATGGAATCTTCTGCACCTGAGATTCTCTCTTCCATCTCTTGTATTCTGTTGCTGATGCTGGCATCTATGGTTCCAGATTTTTTTCCTAGGGTTTCTATCTCCAGCGTTGCCTCACTTTGGGTTTTCTTCATTGTGTCTACTTCCCTTTTTAGGTTTAGTATTGTTTTGTTCATTTCCATCATCTGTTTGGATGTGTTTTCCTGTTTTTCTATAAGGACTTCTACCTGTTTGGTTGTGTTTTCCTGTTTTTCTTTAAGGACTTGTAACTCTTTAGCAGTGTTCTCCTGTATTTCTTTAAGTGAGTTATTAAATTCCTTCTTGATGTCCTCTATCATCATCATGAGATATGCTTTTAAATCCTGGTCTAGCTTCTCAGGTGTTTGGGGTATCCAGGACTGACTGAAGTGGGAGTGCTGGGTTCTCATGATGGTGAGTGGTCCTGGTTTCTGTTAGTAAGATTCTTATGTTTGCCTTTAGCCGTCTGGTAATCTCTGGAGTTAGTTTTTATAGTTGTCTCTGGTTAGAGCTTGTTCCTCCTGTGATTCTATTAGCCTCTCTCAGCAGACCTGGGAGACTAGATCTCTCCTGAGTTTCAGTGGTTAGAGTACTCTCTGCAGGCAAGCTGTCCTCTTGCAGGGAAGGTGCACAGATATCTGGCGTTTTGACCTGCCTCCTGGCAGAAGATGAAGGCCTGAAACAGTGCCCGTCCCAGAAGCTGTGTAGCTTCCGTAGGTGGCATTCTCACCTACATAGTATAGTCTCTGAGAGATCTTGGGCCAGAGATGGCTCCTCCAGGTGCTCTGGCAAAGCCCTCCAAGGCAGGGCAGACACTTCTTTGGTAGGGAAGGTGCCCAGTTGTCTGGAGCCTGAAATGGGGTCTGCCTCAGAAACTGTGTGGTTTCTGCCTGTCCCAGAATCTGTTAGCTTCTGTAGTCCACAGTCTTACCTACGCAGACTAATCTCTGAGGGATCCGGGAACTAAGATGGCTCCCCCAGGTGACATTCTCAAATACTTGCTTTGAATTTTTCATCATAAAATGACTATTAGAATGTAAGGTCTGTTGGGGACACTATGAAGGTGGAACACTTGAGGATGATCAGGAGTCTTTATAAAAGGCACCCTGTGGAGCTATCTTGTCATTTCCTGGTCTTCAACTGTGAAGAGAGCTCTAACTGGAACTGACTGTGTTGGCCTTGTATCTGTGAGGGAGTTCCTATTGTTGGTAAGTGTATAGTACTTTCTGAATGCAGCCTGAACATTCTGTTAGGGCAACACTGCAGATGTCTCAGACATGCAGACCTAGAAATGGAATGATGAGAGTTATGCATGCTCAGCTTTATGCCCAACTGCTTTTGAAGCCCACTGTAACCGATCTCTTCCTGATTGATAGAAGAGTGAGAGCTTCCATTTCTGTGCTTCTTCATCAATACTTGGCTTCAAATTTCTCCCAAAGTACTGAGTGTAAAATATATGTTGTTTTAAACATATGGGTTTTTCATTTTTGGTTGACATTGGGCAACTTAATATAATTTTATAGTTTTGTGATTCTTTAGGGAAAGTACTTGCTTATTTATCATCCACTTACTTCCTCCAGCTATTAATTGGTAAAGTCGCCTTTAAAGGTTCATGAGATGTGATTCAAAGACTGATGTTTTGATGGAAACATCTCTATGTTTTCCTATTTTTTTTCTGTTTTCACAATTGGCTTCTGTGACTTCAGGCACTGTCCTTCAGGCTGACATTCATCACAGCTAAGAACCCTTACCAAAGCTCTCAAGAGAATTTTCTGATTTCACTTAATTATTTTAAAAATTCACTAACAATTAAAGTGAAATTTGTATTTTCTTCTTTTATATGCACCCAAATATTTATGGGCTGGGAATATATTTATGATTTTAGTTAGGAATAAGATTGTGCAACTAAAGACATTTGAGAGTAGCTTTTATTCTCTTTACCTACTATGTTTCCTTACAGGAAAAAAGAACAAACTTATCAGATGCATATTTCCTGTTTCTCCATGTCAACTATATGATCACAATGGATTTTCAGAAGTAATTGAGTTCTATCTGCTGTGTTCTTATCTCATTAGATAATTCAGTTCAATGATAAAAAACAGAACTAATAAAATCAAAACAAAACCATTCCAAACCAAATGAAGCAAACAGCCAACTGACCAACTAATTACCATCTCCATCATCAACAAAATTCAATGACAGTTTTCCACAAGAACAGTCAACTGACCAACCAATTACCATCTCCACCATCAACAAAAACCAATGACACTTCCACAAGCCAAGTCTCACCTTAGTGTCAGGAACCACCATAGGTCTGCACGATTGCAATGTCTCTTCTTTTTAAAATACCGTTCATTCTCCCCTGCTCCTTTTAAACAGAATAAGGATATCTGGATCACAAAGGAACACCAGGGAACAATAAGAGATCAAAAGGCTTGGAATATGTCAGTTGATTAAACATCCAGTAATGTTCTGACATTTTTCAGGAATCAACTTTTAAGACTTACAAACAACCATGATTAGAACTTAGCATCAGAGACACAATAGAGGTTGTTGAAATTACTTCTCAGACGTAATGGAATTTTCATCCTGCATCAGAAAAGCCTATATTACATACTAAGTATCTTTCCTCAGTTCTCCTCAGACTTCAGAGGAAAACCAGGAGTCAGATCAGAAGTGTATATCCAGCTTTCAGAAGAATAAGTTATTTGTTTCTACAGTGTTGACTAGGATACTGTAGAATAAATATAATGTATGGGTGGGTTAGTTGAAGACAGTGAGCCAAATGCTTTAATTCCCTTCCTATTTATTTTACTGTAAATTGAACCAGCTTCCATATGCATGCTAGCTAAGTTCCCTACCACGTAGCTACCCTCTTAGCCTTCTTTATTTGCATGGTATTACTTTTCTTGGAGTTGTATTGAACACTATCAAGGCTTCAGATAGCTGTTGGTACCTAACTGCCATCCTCAGCCAAAGAAGCCGACTTAAATCTTGTGTTTAGTCGTTTCTTTGTGAAAAAGTACCTGACAGATGCAACTGGAGAAAGGGCGGGTTTATTTTCACCTACAGTTGTGGGAGATGCAGTTCATCGTAGGAAAGATATAGTGGCAGGAAGAGGATATGGGCGTTCACAGTGTCCCCACAGTGAAGGAGCAAATTGATGAAAGATTGCTGGTACTCAGCTCACAGTCTCCTTTTTATTAAATTCAGGACCCCGTTCCTTGAATGGTGCCACCCATATTCAGGGTGAGGATTCCTATCTCAATTAATCTAGTATAGAGCTTATCCCTCACAAATGTGCTCAGGACTTTATATTCATGGTGATTTCAAATGGTATTAACTTGACGAAATTAATCACCATACTTCTCTGCTACATGTTTTTGCCTCCAGATAAAATGTTAAGCACAAAGCTTCAACATTCAAAAGGGAAAAAGTAAAAGTAGTATCATAGCATAAGTAGGTGAATAACATCCCCCCCGCCACAGACACATACACACAGACACACAGAGACACATACACATATATTTCCCATGATTGGTTAGTGTTCATACTGTGCAGTCATTGACTAAAGTGTATAAGCATAAAAAGACTTTATTCTTTAATCGTTTGGAAGTATTTGCAAGATATCTAAGATGATCAAGGTGAAAGCATTAAAAGAAAATATCTCTATATGGAATCTCCATGAGTTAGTTCTTGTC
Source organism: Mus musculus (assembly GCF_000001635.26). Lineage (NCBI taxonomy): Eukaryota > Metazoa > Chordata > Mammalia > Rodentia > Muridae > Mus > Mus musculus. Next base: position 9,621,456 of record NC_000078.6, read on the forward strand.
AAATTATGTATCAATGTCTCCCTTCACTCTTTTCTTCACCTACTATCTATTCCATCTGAACCCCATCATCCCTGGTCTACTCCCATTCTCAACTGCTCATAACCCTCTCTGTATGGTAATATTGAGTCTAACTCCATTGCTTAGCTTTCTTGATGTTCTTGTTGAAAAAAATGAGGTGCATGGTTTTGGGTACTTTGACTATATATATATATATATTACATGAATGTTGAATGCTTCTGACCTTAAAAATGAGCAACACCTGGAGAGAATCTGAACATGCAGATGTCAGGACCCCATTTTCAGTGAATATTGAGAACTTACATTTCTAGCAAGAGACCAATGTGGTTACTTTGTGGCTTTAATTTGCTTACCATCTTTATAGATAGAACTTCAAAAATGAAAAGAATCTATATACATGTCTGTTACAATATACATTTGTCTTGTGGCTCTCAGTGAATCAATACATTGTTAGAACGATTTCAAGTCAATGGTTGTCTCTCATTAAGTTATCGACTCTCTCCAGGCCAACAGTTGGCCTCATTCTTAAGCATTGTAAAGTCAGCGCACATGGCATGCAGGAGCCTTATGTTGACTGAAAAGGAAGAGAAGTAAAAACATGATCTGTGTGTGGAAGCCCACAGCATGGAGACTTTACCCCTTATACCCTTTATGCCACATTTTATCCAAACTCTGGAAATTGCTTTCTCTCACTTCCTGTTGCAATTCACTGGCAGTCTTGGGACCACCCTGCCTTAGGCTGAGAAGTGAGAAATTCTGAAAGCAATCGAACACTGTAAATTTTCACAGCAGTCCAACTGAAAGCTGTTGGGCACAGATGTTTCTGTAATTGTGATATGCTGGGAACATTCTCTAGGCTCCAAGCACAGAGGGCCTGCATCTCATTCTCCACCTGGGTGCCTCAGTGGCCGAATCACTACAGAAAGGCTGTAATGGGAACCACGTGGCAACATGTGACAGTTTTAAAAGAACTGAATAAGATTCATGTCTCAGATTTGGTCCCTCCTTCTGTCTTTCTCCAGCTAATCCTTGACGATGTGGCATTGGTGATAGTGGATCCTTCAGCTTATCCCAAAGGGGTTGGGGGTGATTCTTGGCTCTTTGTTGAGATGGGTGTAGACTCTCATGTTTTATGCTGGGTGGAGATGTAGAGGCCTTCCAGCTGCTCGTGGATGGGCTGTACAAAAAGAGACAGGAAAAGATTTTGGGGGTATATGAAAGGCTATGTCTATTCCAATTGACCTCCATGCTATGTAGGTCATGGCCATGATTTAAAAATTGACAGACAGATTTTGAAACTTGTGATATATTCCCTTTAAATTGATTATATTTCTTTTAGGGTATAATATTACTGCTTTAGCTGGAGCTAGCCACATTTGCTGCAGGATTCTTCCCATCTGTGGGAACAAGAGGGGAACTAAGAATAGCACTGGGGAAACATCTGCCACCTTTGAAAAGCATACTGAAATGCTGATGAATAGTTCAGTGAGCTTGGACCAGTTTTCATGACTGTTTCCTGCTGGAGGGTTTTAACTTGTGTACACAGTTTTAGTCAGGTACACGAGAAGGACAATGGATGAAAGATTCAAAAATAGAGATGTGTGTGTAGGATGCAGTGTGTTATTAGACATGGAAAACATTTTGTGGTTAGTTTGCAGCTCTGGGGACTTAGAGAGAGTGCCTCTTCTGCTTACAACTGTCAGTGGTGCTGCATAACAATCTTCCACTTTGTTTCCTGAGATATTTTCTTTTATTTCTTTCTTTTATAAAGATTTATTCACTGTATGTATGTGAGTACACTGTCACTGTCTTCAGACACACCACAAGAGGGTATCAGATCTTATTACAGATGGTTGTGAGCCACCATTTGGTTGCTGGGAATTGAACTCAGAAGCTCTGGAAGAGCAGATAATGCTCTTAACCACTGAGATATTTTCTTAACCTAAACTTTAGGATGACATTTTTTTTGAACCTTCATATAAACTTTAAGACTCACCATTTTCTGTGCATGTCACTGATGTCTAATAGTGTGAGAAATACAAATGTAGTGTAATTGGTAGTTCTTTACACATCTTTTTAGTATCCAGACACTTTTGTTTGTAACTTATTGGTAGAACACATTGCACATTAAAATATAGTCAGATCTTTTTTCTTGGTTTGTGTTAGCATGTAATCACTAAAACATTATCTTTAAATACACAATCTTCATTTTAAAATTCCCCCAAAGTAATATTTCTTCATAACACACTTAGTTACTTTTGCATTACAATGAAGAGACACCATTACCAAGACAACTTATAAAAGAAAACATTTCAGTGGGGCTTGCTTGTAGGTTCAAAAGATAAGTTTATGATCAGCATTGTGGGAAGCATTGCAAGGGGCAAGCAAGCATGACACTGGGATAGGAGCTGAGATGTTACATCTAATCTACAAACAGGAGGCAGAGATAATAAAGCTGGACCTGGCCTTGGCTTGAAACCTCAAAGCTCTCCCCCAGTGACACATCTCCTCCAACAAGACCATACCTTCTAGTTCTTCCCAAAACAGATTTACCAACTAGGGTCCAAGTGTTCAAATATTTGGGCCCATGTGGGGTCACTTGCTCTGAAACCACCACACTCAATGAAGTAATGAGTAAGATTAAAAGCAAGAGGAGCTTCAATGGAAAAAGAGGAGAGGATCCAGATATACTGCTATAAATAATGAGAAAGTCCAATAAATTTTCTGAATCACAGATCAACTTAAATATATTCAATGTTATTTGTAGCAGGAATGACTAATGGCTGGTTATAGAAAATCAGAAAAGGAAAGATGAAAAATGTTCAAAACTTCTAAAAATATCTCATATCTCTTAATTAACAAATTACATAAAAATTATATAAAATTTTACATTTTATTAAAGCACAAACAATATGACTTATTTAACTAAGATATCTTTGTCCTTGTATTGAACAACCCAGGTTTTAGCAATGAGAACTTCTGAGCTCAGAGGTTGTAAGTAATTGGTTCCTAGTCTCACAGGTAGTGAACAATGCACTTATGGCTTTCTCTTGAGCTTGTCAGACTCAGATTATCAGCTTCTTTTTCTCAGCTTCTTTAGCAATTGAATGGTCTGTTTTTCGATTTTGTCTTTCTTCTTTGGTTATTGTGTTTTTTCCATTCAGAAAGAAACTTAATCATTGTCAGGGTTTTTATGGGGTATAATGTGATTGTTTGATTCATGTATACATTGGGGTTATGTAATAATCCACTTAGGGTAGCTGGATGCTTTAGTTATTTTTGTGTTGCTATGAATCCAACAATGAACAAACAATTCAAAGGGGTAAAAGCTTGCTTTGATTTCTGTTTTCAGAGGTTCTCAGTACACATGAGCAAACCATGCCGGACCTAAAACTGTACTACAGAGCAATTGTGATCAAAACTGCATGGTACTGGTATAGTGACAGACAAGTAGACCAATGGAACAGAATTGAAGACCCAGAGATGAATCCACACACCTATGGTCACTTGATCTTTGACAAGGGAGCTAAAACCATCCAGTGGAAAAAAGACAGCATTTTCAACAAATGGTGCTGGCACAACTGGCGGTTATCATGTAGAAGAATGCGAATTGATCCATTTCTATCTCCTTGTACTAAGGTCAAATCTAAGTGGATTAAGGAACTCCACATAAAACCAGAGACACTGAAACTTATAGAGGAGAAAGTAGGGAAAGGCCTCGAAGATATGGGTACAGGGGAAAAATTCCTGAACAGAACAGCAATGGCTTGTGCTGTAAGATCAAGAATCGATAAATGGGACCTCATAAAATTGCAAAGCTTCTGTAAGGCAAAAGACACCATCAATAAGACAAAAAGGCCACCAACAGATTGGGAAAGGATCTTTACCTATCCCAAATCGGATAGGGGACTAATATCCAATATATATAAAGAACTCAAGAAGGTGGACTCCAGAAAATCAAATAACCCCATTAAAAAATGGGGCTCAGAGCTGAACAAAGAATTCTCACCTGAGGAATACCGAATGGCAGAGAAGCACCTGAAAAAATGTTCAACATCCTTAATCATCAGGGAAATGCAAATCAAAACAACACTGAGATTCCACTTCACTCCAGTCAGAATGGCTAAGATCAAAAACTCAGGTGACAGCAGATGCTGGCGAGGATGTGGAGAAAGGGGAACACTCCTCCATTGTTGGTGGGATTGCAAGCTTGTACAACCACTCTGGAAATCAGTCTGGCGGTTCCTCAGAAAATTGGACATAGTACTACCGGAGGATCCCGCAATATCTCTCCTGGGCATATATCCAGAAGATGTCCCAACCAGTAAGAAGAACACATGCTCCACTATGTTCATAGCAGCCTTATTTATAATAGCCAGAAGCTGGAAAGAACCCAGATGCCCCTCAACAGAGGAATGGATACAGAAAATGTGGTACATTTACACAATGGAATACTACTCAGCTATTAAAAAAATGAATTTATGAAATTTCTAGGCAAGTGGATGGACCTGGAGGGTATCATCCTGAGTGAAGTAACCCAATCACAAAGGAACTCACACAATATGTACTCACTGATAAGTGGATATTAGCCCAGAAACTTAGGATACCCAAGATATAAGATACAACTTGCCAAACGCATGAAATTCAAGAAGAATGAAGACCAAAGTGTGGACACTTTACCCTTTCTTAGAAATGGGAACAAAACACCCATAGAAGGAGTTACAGAGACAAAATTTGGAGCTGTGACGAAAGGATGGACCATCTAGTGATTGCCATATGCAGGGATCCATCCCATAATCAGCTTCCAAATGCTGACACCATTGCATACACTAGCAAGTTTTTGCTGAAAGTTCCCAGATATAGCTCTCTCTTGTGAGACTATGCCAGGGCCTAGCAAACACATAAGTGGATGATCACAGTCAGCTATTGGATGGGTCACACGGCCCCTTATGGAGGAGCTAGAGAAATTACCCAAGGAGCTAAAGGGATCTGCAACCCTATAGGTGGAACAACAATATGAACTAACCAGTACCCGGGAGCTCTTGTCTTTAGCTGCATATGTATCAAAGATGGCCTAGTCGGTCATCACTGCGAAGAGAGGCCCATTGGACTTGCAAACTTTATATGCCCCAGTACAGGGGAATGCCAGGGCCAAAAAGGGGCAGTGTGTGGGTAGGGGATTGGGGGGGTGGGTATGGGGGACCTTTGGGATAGCATTGAAAATGTAAACGAGGAAAATACCTAATTAAAAAAAAAAGGCGGGGGAGGCGGCCTAAACCACAGCAGCAGCGGTCGCCATCTTGGTCCGAGACCCGCCGAACTTAGGAAATTAGTCTGAACAGGTGAGAGGGTGCGCCAGAGAACCTGACAGCTTCTGGAACAGGCAGAAGCACAGAGGCGCTGAGGCAGCACCCTGTGTGGGCCGGGGACAGCCGGCCACCTTCCGGACCGGAGGACAGGTGCCCACCCGGCTGGGGAGGCGGCCTAAGCCACAGCAGCAGCGGTCGCCATCTTGGTCCGGGACCCGCCGAACTTAGGAAATTAGTCTGAACAGGTGAGAGGGTGCGCCAGAGAACCTGACAGCTTCTGGAACAGGCAGAAGCACAGAGGCGCTGAGGCAGCACCCTGTGTGGGCCGGGGACAGCCGGCCACCTTCCGGACCGGAGGACAGGTGCCCACCCGGCTGGGGAGGCGGCCTAAGCCACAGCAGCAGCGGTCTCCATCTTGGTCCCGGGACTCCAAGGAACTTAGGAATTTAGTCTGCTTAGGTGAGAGTCTGTACCACCTGGGAACTGCCAAAGCAACACAGTGTCTGAGAAAGGTCCTGTTTTGGGCCTTCTTCTTCGGCCAGGAGGAGGTCCAAATACAAGATATCTGCGCACCTTCCCTGTAAGAGAGCTTGCCAGCAGAGAGTGCTCTGAGCACTGAAACTCAGAGGAGAGAATCTGTCTCCCAGGTCTGCTGATAGACGGTAACAGAATCACCAGAAGAACAATCTCTAAACAGAGTCAACTATAACTACTAACTCCAGAGATTACCAGATGGCGAAAGGTAAACGGAGGAATCTTACTAACAGGAACCAAGACCACTCACCATCACCAGAACCCAGCACACCCACTTCGCCCAGTCCAGGGAACCCCAACACACCTGAGAACCTAGACCTAGATTTAAAAGCATATCTCATGATGATGGTAGAGGACATCAAGAAGGACTTTAATAAATCACTTAAAGAAATACAGGAGAACACTGCTAAAGAGTTACAAGTCCTTAAAGAAAAACAGGAAAACACAATCAAACAGGTAGAAGTCCTTACAGAAAAAGAGGAAAAAACATACAAACAGGTGATGGAAATGAACAAAACCATACTAGACCTAAAAAGGGAAGTAGACACAATAAAGAAAACTCAAAGCGAGGCAACACTAGAGATAGAAACCCTAGGAAAGAAATCTGGAACCATAGATTTGAGCATCAGCAACAGAATACAAGAGATGGAAGAGAGAATCTCAGGTGCAGAAGATTCCATAGAGAACATCGGCACAACAATCAAAGAAAATGGAAAATGCAAAAAGATCCTAACTCAAAATATCCAGGAAATCCAGGACACAATAAGAAGACCAAACGTACGGATAATAGGAGTGGATGAGAATGAAGATTTTCAACTCAAAGGTCCAGCAAACATCTTCAACAAAATTATTGAAGAAAACTTCCCAAATCTAAAGAATGAGATGCATATGAACATACAAGAAGCCTACAGAACTCCAAATAGACTGGACCAGAAAAGAAATTCCTCCCGACACATAATAATCAGAACATCAAATGCACTAAATAAAGATAGAATACTAAAAGCAGTAAGGGAAAAAGGTCAAGTAACATATAAAGGCAAGCCTATCAGAATTACACCAGATTTTTCACCAGAGACTATGAAAGCCAGAAGAGCCTGGACAGATGTTATACAGACACTAAGAGAACACAAACTGCAGCCCAGGCTACTATACCCAGCCAAACTCTCAATTATCGTAGAGGGAGAAACCAAAGTATTCCACGACAAAACCAAATTCACGCATTATCTCTCCACGAATCCAGCCCTTCAAAGGATAATAACAGAAAAAAACCAATACAAGAACGGGAACAACGCCCTAGAAAAAACAAGAAGGTAATCCCTCAACAAACCTAAAAGAAGACAGCCACAAGAACAGAATGCCACCTTTAACAACTAAAATAACAGGAAGCAACAATTACTTTTCCTTAATATCTCTTAACATCAATGGTCTCAACTCGCCAATAAAAAGACATAGACTAACAAACTGGCTACACAAACAAGACCCAACATTTTGCTGCTTACAGGAAACTCATCTCAGAGAAAAAGATAGACACTACCTCAGAATGAAAGGCTGGAAAACAATTTTCCAAGCAAATGGTATGAAGAAACAAGCAGGAGTAGCCATCCTAATATCTGATAAGATTGACTTCCAACCCAAAGTCATCAAAAAAGACAAGGAGGGACACTTCATTCTCATCAAAGGTAAAATCCTCCAAGAGGAACTCTCAATTCTGAATATCTATGCTCCAAATACAAGAGCAGCCACATTCACTAAAGAAACTTTAGTAAAGCTCAAAGCACACATTGCGCCTCACACAATAATAGTGGGAGACTTCAACACACCACTTTCACCAATGGACAGATCATGGAAACAGAAACTAAACAGGGACACACTGAAACTAACAGAAGTGATGAAACAAATGGATCTGACAGATATCTACAGAACATTTTATCCTAAAACAAAAGGATATACCTTCTTCTCAGCACCTCATGGTACCTTCTCCAAAATTGACCACATAATAGGTCACAAATCAGGCCTCAACAGATTCAAAAATATTGAAATTGTCCCATGTATCCTATCAGATCACCATGCACTAAGGCTGATCTTCAATAACAAAATAAATAACAGAAAGCCAACATTCACATGGAAACTGAACAACACTCTTCTCAATGATACCTTGGTCAAGGAAGGAATAAAGAAAGAAATTAAAGACTTTTTAGAGTTTAATGAAAATGAAGCCACAACGTACCCAAACCTTTGGGACACAATGAAAGCATTTCTAAGAGGGAAACTCATAGCTATGAGTGCCTTCAAGAAAAAACGGGAGAGAGCACATACTAGCAGCTTGACAACACATCTAAAAGCTCTAGAAAAAAAGGAAGCAAATTCACCCAAGAGGAGTAGACGGCAGGAAATAATCAAACTCAGGGGTGAAATCAACCAAGTGGAAACAAGAAGAACTATTCAAAGAATTAACCAAACGAGGAGTTGGTTCTTTGAGAAAATCAACAAGATAGATAAACCCTTAGCTAGACTCACTAAAGGGCACAGGGACAAAATCCTAATTAACAAAATCAGAAATGAAAAGGGAGACATAACAACAGATCCTGAAGAAATCCAAAACACTATCAGATCCTTCTACAAAAGGCTATACTCAACAAAACTGGAAAATCTGGACGAAATGGACAAATTTCTGGACAGATACCAGGTACCAAAGTTGAATCAGGATCAAGTTGACCTTCTAAACAGTCCCATATCCCCTAAAGAAATAGAAGCAGTTATCAATAGTCTCCCAGCCAAAAAAAGCCCAGGACCAGATGGGTTTAGTGCAGAGTTCTATCAGACCTTCAAAGAAGATCTAACTCCAGTTCTGCAAAAACTTTTTCACAAGATAGAAGTAGAAGGTATTCTACCCAACTCATTTTATGAAGCCACTATTACTCTGATACCTAAACCACAGAAAGATCCAACAAAGATAGAGAACTTCAGACCAATTTCTCTTATGAACATCGATGCAAAAATTCTTAATAAAATTCTCGCTAACCGAATCCAAGAACACATTAAAGCAATCATCCATCCTGACCAAGTAGGTTTTATTCCAGGGATGCAGGGATGGTTTAATATACGAAAATCCATCAATGTAATCCATTATATAAACAAACTCAAAGACAAAAACCACATGATCATCTCGTTAGATGCAGAAAAAGCATTTGACAAGATCCAACACCCATTCATGATAAAAGTTCTGGAAAGATCAGGAATTCAAGGCCAATACCTAAACATGATAAAAGCAATCTACAGCAAACCAGTAGCCAACATCAAAGTAAATGGAGAGAAGCTGGAAGCAATCCCACTAAAATCAGGGACTAGACAAGGCTGCCCACTTTCTCCCTACCTTTTCAACATAGTACTTGAAGTATTAGCCAGAGCAATTCGACAACAAAAGGAGATCAAGGGGATACAAATTGGAAAAGAGGAAGTCAAAATATCACTTTTTGCAGATGATATGATAGTATATATAAGTGACCCTAAAAATTCCAACAGAGAACTCCTAAACCTGATAAACAGCTTCGGTGAAGTAGCTGGATATAAAATTAACTCAAACAAGTCAATGGCCTTTCTCTACACAAAGAATAAACAGGCTGAGAAAGAAATTAGGGAAACAACACCCTTCTCAATAGCCACAAATAATATAAAATATCTCGGCGTGACTCTAACGAAGGAAGTGAAAGATCTGTATGATAAAAACTTCAAGTCCCTGAAGAAAGAAATTAAAGAAGATCTCAGAAGATGGAAAGATCTCCCATGCTCATGGATTGGCAGGACCAACATTGTAAAAATGGCTATCTTGCCAAAAGCAATCTACAGATTCAATGCAATCCCCATTAAAATTCCAACTCAATTCTTCAACGAACTAGAAGGAGCAATTTGCAAATTCATCTGGAATAACAAAAAACCGAGGATAGCAAAAACTCTTCTCAAGGATAAAAGAACCTCTGGTGGAATCACCATGCCTGACCTAAAGCTTTACTACAGAGCAATTGTGATAAAAACTGCATGGTACTGGTATAGAGACAGACAAGTGGACCAATGGAATAGAATTGAAGACCCAGAAATGAACCCACACACCTATGGTCACTTGATCTTCGACAAGGGAGCCAAAACCATCCAGTGGAAGAAAGACAGCATTTTCAACAATTGGTGCTGGCACAACTGGTTGTTATCATGTAGAAGAATGCGAATCGATCCATACTTATCTCCTTGTACTAAGGTCAAATCTAAGTGGATCAAGGAACTTCACATAAAACCAGAGACACTGAAACTTATAGAGGAGAAAGTGGGGAAAAGCCTTGAAGATATGGGCACAGGGGAAAAATTCCTGAACAGAACAGCAATGGCTTGTGCTGTAAGATCGAGAATTGACAAATGGGACCTAATGAAACTCCAAAGTTTCTGCAAGGCAAAAGACACTGTCTATAAGACAAAAAGACCACCAACAGACTGGGAAAGGATCTTTACCTATCCTAAATCAGATAGGGGACTAATATCCAACATATATAAAGAACTCAAGAAGGTGGACCTCAGAAAATCAAATAACCCCCTTAAAAAATGGGGCTCAGAACTGAACAAAGAATTCTCACCTGAGGAATACCGAATGGCAGAGAAGCACCTGAAAAAATGTTCAACATCCTTAATCATCAGGGAAATGCAAATCAAAACAACCCTGAGATTCCACCTCACACCAGTCAGAATGGCTAAGATCAAAAATTCAGGTGACAGCAGATGCTGGCGAGGATGTGGAGAAAGAGGAACACTCCTCCATTGTTGGTGGGATTGCAGGCTTGTACAACCACTCTGGAAATCAGTCTGGCGGTTCCTCAGAAAATTGGACATAGTACTACCGGAGGATCCAGCAATACCTCTCCTGGGCATATATCCAGAAGAAGCCCCAACTGGTAAGAAGGACACATGCTCCACTATGTTCATAGCAGCCTTATTTATAATAGCCAGAAACTGGAAAGAACCCAGATGCCCCTCAACAGAGGAATGGATACAGAAAATGTGGTACATCTACACAATGGAGTACTACTCAGCTATTAAAAAGAATGAATTTATGAAATTCCTAGCCAAATGGATGGACCTGGAGAGCATCATCCTGAGTGAGGTAACACAATCACAAAGGAACTCACACAATATGTACTCACTGATAAGTGGATACTAGCCCAAAACCTAGGATACCCACGATATAAGATACAATTTCCTAAACACATGAAACTCAAGAAAAATGAAGACTGAAGTGTGGACACTATGCCCCTCCTTAGAAGTGGGAACAAAACACCCATGGAAGGAGTTACAGAAACAAAGTATGGAGCTGAGATGAAAGGATGGACCATGTAGAGACTGCCATATCCAGGGATCCACCCCATAATCAGCTTCCAAATGCTGACACCATTGCATACACTAGCAAGATTTTACTGAAAGGACCCAGATGTAGCTGTCTCTTGTGAGACTATGCCGGGGCCTAGCAAACACAGAAGTGGATGCTCACAGTCAGCGCTGGATGGATCACAGGGCTCCCAATGGAGGAGCTAGAGAAAGTACCCAAGGAGCTAAAGGGATCTTCAACCCTATAGGTGGAACAACATTATGAACTAACCAGTACCCCTGAGCTCTTGACTCTAGCTGCATATGTATCAAAAGATGGCCTAGTCGGCCATCACTGGAAAGAGAGGCCCATTGGACACGCAGACTTTGTGTGCCCCGGTACAGGGGAACGCCAGGGCCAAAGGGGGGGAGTGGGTGGGTAGGGGAGTGGGGGTGGGTGGGTAAGGGGGTCTTTTGGTATAGCATTGGAAATGTAAATGAGCTAAATACCTAATAAAAAATGGAAAAGAAAAAAAAAAAAAAAAAAAAAAAAAAAAAAAAAAAAAAAAAAAAAAAAAAAGGCATGGCTTAGTGGCCCAGTCTTAGGCAAAGGAGATTTGTGATAGTGACTGTTCACAAGGTAGTGGGCCAGAGAACTGAAAGTGGCTGGAGGTAAGTTGTTGGGCTATAGCCATCAAAGAGCCACATCTCTAACAAGAGACACCTTTCAATTAGCCCCTTCCTAAATACTACTTAGTCCCTCTCAGGGACCATCAGATTCCGGAGACTAGCATTCAAATATGAGTTGGGACATTTCATATTCAGACCTTAACACTGTCATATTTGTCACCTTAACACTTTCATTTCTGCTTTGTAGGTAGTTCATACTATTTGTTTATTATATATTTGATAGAATTGGTTGATAAAATTAGGTGTAGATTTTTCTCCACATAAACATATTTTAGTGTGAATTTAATGTTTTGTTCTTTTACTAATGCATGTCCATTATGCATAGGGATGTATTTCATATAGACTTCTTTTATGTATTTTATACATTTTGCACATATTCAGTCTGCTTTCCATTGTCTTCACTTACTGAAAATCATCATATTATTAAAACAAGTCAGATTCAGAAAGGTAAATATAACATGCATTTTCTCTGATTTATAAGTCCTGGAATTCTTCATTTGGATGGTGTGTGTGTGGGTGTGTGTGTGAGAGAGAGAGAGACAGAGACAGAGAGAGAGACAGAGAGACAGAGAGGCAGAGAGAGAGAGACAGAGACAGAGGGCGAGAGACAGAGAGAGACAGAGACAGAGGGAGAGAGACAGAGACAGAGAGAGACAGAGACAGAGAGACAGAGAGGCAGAGAGAGAGACAGAGAGGCAGAGAGAGAGACAGAGAGACAGAGAGACAGCAAGACAGAGGGAGAGAGAGAGACAGAGAGGCAGAGAGAGAGACAGAGAGACAGACAGACAGACACACACACACACACACACACACACACACACACACACACACACACAGAGGTGGAAGGAATGGAGAAGACTTACTATCTCCTTATGATAGCTACATTCACAATCTTCTCATACCATGTGTTACTGGTACCATGTGTTAGCTATCCTCACATTACTGTGTGACACAACACCAGAGCTTATTCCTCCTTTCTAACTCAGAGATGTTCCAGGTGATGAGCTTCTTTTCATTCTCTCCCCAGCCTCTTGTAACAACTATTCTCACTACTTCAATGAGGTAACTCCTTTAACTTCTATCAGTGAAATCATGTAATGCTTATCTGACATAAATGACAAAATTACATGTACTTAATTAATTTATTAGTTAATTACCTTGACATCTTTACCAAAGTTTCCACTCCCTTCTCTCCTCACAGTCCCCCCATCCACTCCTCCTCCCTTTCTCTTCAGAAAAGGGGAGGCCTCCCGTGGATATGAACCAACCTTGTCAGATCCAGTTAGAGTAAGAGTAGCTGCATCCTCTCCTATTGAGAGGTAACCCAGGAGGGGGAAGTGTCAGTAGCAGGCAACAGAATCAAAGACAGCACCTGCTCCGACTGTTAGATAGGGCATGAAGATCCACATGAAGAACAAGCCACACAAATGTAACATGTGTAGAGGGCTTAAGTCAGTAACATGCAGACTCTCTGGTTGTAGGTTCAATCTTTGTGAGTCCATATGGGCTCAGGTTAGTTGATTTTGTAGATTTCCATGTGGTGTCCTAGACCCTTGTGGCTCCTACAATCCTTCCACCCTGTCTTCTGCAGGACTCCCCAAACTCAGCCTAATGTTTAGCTGTGGGTCTCTGCTTCTGTTTCTATCAGTTGCTGGGTGAATCCTCTCTGATGATAATTATGCTAGGCTCCTGTCTGCAAATTTAGCAGAATGTCATTAGCAGTAGTCTCAAGTCAGGCTAGTCATTGGTTGGTCATTCCCCCACTTTCTGCATCTTCTTTACCCCTGAGCATCTTGTAGGTGGGGCAAGTTGTAGGTGAAGGTTTTGTGGTTGATTTGTTGTCCCAATCTCTCCATTGGAAGTCTTGCCTAGTTACAGGAGGTGGCCTGTTCAGGCTCCATATTCCCAACTGCTAGAAGTCTTTGCTATGATCACTCTCATACATTCCTGGGGGTTTTCGTTGTTCTTTTCTCTAGCTCATCCCAGAAATTCCAGCCCCATTCTAGTTGTCTTTTTTGGTACTCCTTTCTTCCATCTTCTCCCACCTCATCCCTCCTGTTCCTATCCCCACCCTGTTCAGTGCGCCCTGCCCCCAATCCACCCACAATGTCTAGTCTATACTCTTTTTTATTGAGAATAACACATACCTCCCCTTCCAGAGATCTTGTTATTTAGCTTCTTCGAGTTAAAGATTGTACCACAGTTATCTTTTACTTTATGGCTAATACCTGCTTATAAGTGAGTACATACCATGTATGTATTTCTATGTCTGGGTTACTTCACTCAGCATGATCTTTTCTGTTCCATTTATACACCTGTAAATTTTATGTTACCCAAATATATTGTTTTTATTTTATACTTTTAAATATTTTTATTATGTATTTTTCTGATTTACATTTCCAATGCTATCCCCAAATTCCCCCATACCCTGCCCCCCACTCCACTATATACCCACTCCCACTTTTTGGCCCTGGTGTTCCCCTGTACTGGGGCATATAAAGTTTGCATGTCCAATGCGCCTCTCTTTCCAGTGAGGGTCAACTAGGCCATTTTTGATACATATGCAGCTAGAGACAAGAGCTCCTGGTTACGGGTTAGTTCATATTGTTGTTCCAACTATAGGGTTGCAGATCCCTTTAGCTCCTTGGGTACTTTCTCTACCTCCTCCATTGGGGCCCTGTGATCCATCCAATAGCTGACTGTGAGCATCCACTTACATGTTTGCTAGGCCCCGGCATAGTCTCACAAGAGACAGCTATATCAGGGTCCTTTCAGCAAAATCTTGCTAGTTTATGCAATGCTGTCAGCGTTTGGAGGCTGATTATGGGATGGATCCCTGGATATGGCAGTCTCTAGATGGTCCATCCTTTCATCTCAGCTCCAAACTTTGTCTCTGTAACTCCTTCCATGAGTGTTTTGTTCCCAATTCTAAGAAGGGGCATAGTGTCCACACTTTGGTCTTCGTTCTTCTTGAGTTTCATGTGTTTTGCAAACTGTATCTTATATCTTGGGTATTCTAAGTTTCTGGGCTAATATCCACTTATCAGTGAGTACATATTGTGTGAGTTCTTTTGTGATTGGGTTATCTCACTCAGGATGATGCCCTCCAGGTCCAACCATTTGCCTAGGAATTTCATAAATTCATTCTTTTTAATAGCTGAGTAGTACTCCATTGTGTAAATGTACCACATCGTTTGTATCCATTCCTCTGTTGAGGGGCATCTGGGTTCTTTCCAGCTTCTGGCTATTATAAATATGGTTGCTATGAACATAGTGGAGCATGTGTTCTTCTTACCAGTTGGGGCATCCTCTGGATATATGCCCAGGAGAGGTATTGTGGGATACTCTGGTAGTACTATGTCCAGTTTTCTGAGGAATCTCCAGACTGGTTTCCAGAATGGCTGTACAAGCTTGCAATCCCACCAACAATGGAGGAGTGTTCCTCTTTCTCCACATCCATGCCAGCATCTGCTGTCAGCTGAGTTTTTGATCTTAGCCATTCTGACTAGTGTGAGGTGGAATTTCAGGGTTGTTTTGATTTGCATTTCCCTGATGATTAAGGATGCTGAACATTTTTTCAGGTGCCTCTCAGCCATTCAGTATTCCTCAGGTAAAAATTTTTTGTTTAGCTCTGAGCCCCATTTTTAATGGGATTATTGGATTTTCTGGAGTCCACCTTCTTTAGTTCTTTATATATATATTGGATATTAGTCCCCTATCTGATTAGGATAGGTAAAGATCCTTTCTCAATCTATTGGTGGCCTTTTGTCTTATTGACGGTATCTTTTGCCTTACAGAAGCTTTGCAATTTTATGAGGTCCCATTTGTCAGTTCTCGATCTTATAGCACAAGCCATTGCTGTTCTATTCAGGAATTTTCCCACTGTGCCCATATCTTCGAGGCTTTTCTCCACTTTCTCCTCTATAAATTTGAGTGTCTCTGGTTTTATGTGGAGTTCCTTGATCCACTTAGATTTTACCTTAGTACAAGGAGATAGGGATGGATCAATTTCATTCTTCTACATGATAACAGCCAGTTGTGCCATCACCATTTGTTGAAAATGCTGTTCTTTTTCCACTGGATGGTTTTAGCTACCTTGTCAAAAATCAAGTGACCATAGGTGTGTGGGTTCATTTCTGGGTCTTTGATTCTATTCCATTGGTCTACTTGTCTGTCCCTATACCAGTACCATGCAGTTTTTATCAAAATTGCTCTGTAGTACAGTTTTAGGTCAGGCATGGTGATTCCCCCAGAGGTTCTTTTATCATTGAGAAGAGTTTTAACTATCCTAGGTTTTTTGTTATTCCAGATGAATTTGCAGATTGCCCTTTATCATTCATCGAAGAATTGAGTTGTTATTTTGATGGGGATTGCATTGAATCTGTAGATTGCTTTTGGCAAGATAGCTATTTTTACTATATTGATCCTGCCAATCCAAGATCATGGGAGATCTTCCCATCTTCTGAGATCTTCTTTGATTTCTTTCTTCAGAGACTTGAAGTTCTTATCATACAGATATTTCACTTCCTTAGTTAGAGTCAAGCCAAGATATTTTATATTATTTGTGACTATTGTGAAGGGTATTGTTCCCTAATTTCTTTCTCAGCCTGTTTATCCTTTGTGTAGAGAAAGGCAATTGACTTGTTTGAGTTAATTTTATAGCTAGCTACTTCACTGAAGCTGTTTATCAGGTTTAGGTGTTCTCTGGTGGAATTTTTAGGGTCACTATATACACTATCATATCATCTGCAAAAAGTGATATTTTCACTTTTTCCTTTCCAATTTGTATCCCCTTGATCTCTTTTTGTTGTTGAATTGCTCTGGCTAGAACTTCAAATACTATGTTGAATAGGTAGGGAGAAAGTGGGCAGCCTTGTCTAGTCCCTGATTTTAGTGGGATTGCTTCCAGCTTCTCACCATTTAGTTTGATGTTGGCTACTGGTTTGCTGTAGATTGCTTTTTATCATGTTTAGGTACAGGCCTTGAATTCCTGATCTTTCCAGGACTTTTATCATGAATGGGTTTGGATTTTGTCAAATGCTTTCTCCACATCTAACGAGATGATCATGTGTTTTTTTTTTTTTTTTTTGTCTTTGAGTTTGTTTATATAGTGGATTATGTTGATGTATTTCCATATATTAAACCATCCTTGCATCCCTGGAATAAAACCTACTTGTTCTGGATGGATGATTGTTTTGATGTGTTCTTGGATTCAGTTAGCGATAATTTTATTTAGTATTTTTGCATCGATATTCATAAGGAAAATTTGTCTGAAGTTCTCTATATTTGTTGGGTCTTTCTGTGGTTTAGGTATCAGAGTAATTGTGACTTCATAGAATGAATTGGGTAGAAATTCGGTAGAGTACCTTCTGCTTCCATTTCGTGGAGTAGTTTGTGAAGAACTGTAATTAAATCTTCTTTGAAGGTCTGATAGAACTCTGCACTAAAACCATTAGGTCCTGGGCTTTTTTTTTTTTTTTTTTGGTTGTGAGACTATTAATGACTGCTTCTATTTCTTTAGGAGATATAGGACTGTTTAGATCATTAACCTGATCCTGATTTAACTTTGGTACCTGGTATCTGTCTAGAAATTTGTACATTTCATCCAGGTTTTCCAGTTTTGTTGAGTATAGCCTTTTGTAGAAGGATCTGATGGTGTTTTAGATTTCTTCAGGATCTGTTGTTATGTCTCCCCTTTCATTTCTGATTTTGTTAATTAGGATGCTGTCCCTGTGCATTCTAGTGAGTCTGGTTGAGGGTTTATCTATCTTGTTGATATTCTCATAAAATCCACCTCCTCGTTTGGTTGATTCTTTGAATAGTTCTTCTTGTTTCCACTTGGTTGATTTCGCCCCAGAGTTTGATTATTTCCTGCTGTCTACTCCTCTTGGGTGAATTTGCTTCCTTTTGTTCCAGAGCTTTTATTTGTTTTGTCAAGGTGCTAGTGTGTGCTCTCTCTAGTTTCTTTTTGGAGGCACTCAGATCTAAGAGTTTTCCATGCTTTCATTGTGTCCCATAAGTTTGGGTATATTTTGGCTACATTTTCATTAAACTCTAAAAAGTCTTTAATTTCTTTCTTTATTCCTTCCTTCCTTTAGTTTCTATGTGAATTTTGGCTTTCTATCATTTAAGTTGTTATTGAAAATCAGCCTTAGTCCAATTGATCTGATAGGATGCATGGGACAATTTCAATATTTTTGTAACTGTTGAGGCCTGTTTTGTGACCGATTATATGGTCAATTTTGGAGAAGGTACCATGAGGTGCTGAGAAGAAGGTATATCCTCTTGTTTTTGGATAAACTGTTCTGTAGATATCTGTTAAATCCATTTGTTTCATAACTTCTGTTAGTTTCATTGTGTCCCTGTTCAGTTTCTGTTTCCACGATCTGTCCATTGATGAAAGTGGTGTGTTGAAGTTTCCCATTATTATTGTGTGAGGTGCAATGTGTGCTTTGAGGTTTTCTAACGTTTCTTTAATGTGGCTGCCCTTGTATTTGGAGCAATGATATTCAGAATTGAGAGTTCCTCCTGGAAGATTTTACCTTTGATGAGTATGAAGTGTCCCTCCTTGTCTTTTTTGAGAACTCTGGATTGGAAGTCCATTTCATTCGATATTAGAATGGCTACTCCAGCCTGTTTCTTCAGACCATTTGCTTGGAAAATTGTTTTCCAGCCTGCATTCTGAGGTAGTGTCTGTCTTTTACCTTGAGATAGGTTTCCTGTAAGCAGTAAAATGTTGGGTCCTGTTTGTGTAGCCAGTCTGTTAGTCTATGTCTTTTTATTGGGGAATTGAGTCCATTGATATTAAGAGATATTAAGGAAAAGTAATTGTTACTTCCTGTTATTTTTGTTGTTAGAGTTGGCATTCTGTTCTTGTGGGTGTCTTCTTTTACGTTTGTTGAAGTTTTACTTTTTTGCTTTTTCTAGGGCACGGTTTCCGTCCTTGTATTGCTTCTTTTCTGTTATTATCCTTTGAAGGGCTGGATTTGTGGAAAGATATTGTGTGAATTTGGTTTTGTCGTGGAATACTTTGGTTTCTCCATCTATGGTAATTGAGAGTTTGGCTGGGTATAGTAGCCTGGACTGGCATTTGTGTTCTCTTAGTGTCTGTATAACATATGCCCATGATCTTCTGGCTTTCATAGCCTCTGTTGAAAAGTCTGGTGTAATTCTGATAGACCTGCCTTTATATGTTACTTGACCTTTATCCTTTACTGCTTTTAATATTCTATCTTTATTTAGGGCTTTTGTTGTTCTGATTATTGTGTGTCGGGAGGAATTTCTTTTCTGGTCTAGTCTATTTGGAGGTTTGTATGCTTCTTTAATGTTCATGAGCATCTCTTCCTTTAGGTTTGGGAAGTTTTCTTCTATAATTTTGTTGAAGATATTTGCGGGCCCTTCAAGTTGAAATTCTCCATTCTCATCTACTCCTATTATTCGTAGGTTTGGTCTTCTCATTGTGTCCTGGATTTCCTGGATGTCTTGACTTAGGATCTTCTTGCATTTTGCATTTTCTTTGATTGTTGTGCCGATGTTCTCTATGTAGTCTTCTGCACCTGAGATTCTCTCTTCCATCTCTTGTATTCTGTTGCTGATGCTCGTATCTATGTTTCCAGATTTCTTTACTAGGGTTTCTATCTCCAGCATTGCCTCCCTTTGGGTTTTCTTTATTGTGTCTACTTCCCTTTTTAGGTTTAGTATTGTTTTGTTCATTTCCATCGCCTGTTTGGATGTGTTTTCCTCTTTTTCTTTAAGGACTTCTACCTGTTTGGTTGTGTTTTCCTGTTTTTCTTTAAAGACTTGTATCTCTTTGGCAGTGTTCTCCTGTATTTATTTGAGTGAGTTATTAAAGTCCTTCTTGTTGTCCTTTACCATCATCATGAGAGATGCTTTTAAATCTGGGTCTAGCCTTTCAGGTGTGTTGGGGTGCCCAGGACTGGGAGACGTGGGAGTGCTGCGTTCTGATGATGGTGAGTGGTCTTAGTTTCTGTTCGTAAGATTCTTTCACCATCTGGTAATCTCTG
Organism: Mus musculus; assembly: GCF_000001635.26. NCBI lineage: Eukaryota > Metazoa > Chordata > Mammalia > Rodentia > Muridae > Mus > Mus musculus. Next base: position 9,641,374 of record NC_000078.6, read on the forward strand.
GAGTTAGTTGTTATAGTTGTCTCTGGTTAGAGATTGTTCCTCTCATGACTCTGTTAGCCTCTGTTAGCAGACCTGGGAGACTAGCTCTCTTCTCTGAGTTTCAGTGGTCAAATCACTTTCTGCAGGCAAGTTCTCTTACAGGGAAGGTGCACAGATACCTGGCATTTGGACATTCCTCCTGCAGAAGATGAAGGCCTGAAACAGGTCCTGTCCCAGAAGCTCTGTAGCTTTGGCCCGTCACAGAAGCTAACTAGTCTAGGAGGGATCCGGGAACCAAGATGGCTCCCCCAGGTGCTCTGGCAAAGCACCTCTCCTCTGGCAGGGAAGGTGCCTGGATGTCTGGAGCCTGAAAAGGGATTCTGCCTCAGAAGCTGTCCTCTAGGGACCTTGGGGGTGTCTGCTGTCTCTGCACCCAGGTGACCTCATTCTGTTGCTGACTGGAAGGGATTTGGACCCTGGTCAGGCTGGGTTTTCTGCTTCCCTAGTGCTGTCTCAGGTCTCATGAGATTGGATTGGAACAGAAGTTGTGTTTCACTCATAGGTGGTCCTAAGATCGCGTGCAGATTCCTCTAGGGGACCTTGGGCATGTCTGCTGACTCCGCGCTCAAGGTGACCCAGTTCTGTGGCTGACTGGAAGGGACTTGTGACCCTGGTCAGGCCGGGTTTCCTGCTTCCCTAATGCTGTCTCTGGTCCGTCCTCTAGGAGACTTTAGGGGTGTCCGCTGACTCCATGCCCAAGGTGACTTTGTGCTGGTGCTGACTGGAAGGGCAATAGATTTTTTAAATTAATTAATTAATTATTTTTTATTTTTTTGGCATGTTGAAGCACACATGCATCTCTGGAATGAAGTCAGCTTGATCATGGTAGATTATCTTTATAATGTTTTTTGATTTAATTTGTATGCATTTTATTGAATATTTTTGCAATAATGTTCATAAAGGAAATTGGTCTGAAATCTCTTTCTTTTTGGGTCTTTGTGTGGTTTAGGTATCAGGGTTACTGTCATCTCATAGAATGAATTTGGCAAGGTTCCTTCACTTTCTATTTTGGAATAGTTTGAGGAGTGTTAGTGTTAACTCTTTTTTGAAGGTCTGGTAGAATTCCGTACTAAAACCATCTGTCCCTGGGGCCTTTGATTTGGAAATTTTAATGACTGTTTCTATTTCCTTAGGTATTATAGGTCTACTTAAATTGTTTATCTGATCTTGATTTAATTTTGGTAAGTGGTAGCTATGAAGACAATTGTTCATTCCTTTTAAGTTCTCAAATTTTGTGGAGTATGAGGAATACATTTTTTTAAAATACATTTTATTGGTGCTTTGGGAATTTTATATCAGGAACCCCAGGCCCACTCATATTTCCTTCCTCTTGTATTCACCCTCTACCCTTACAACCTCCCCATAACCAAGAAAATATCTTGTTGTGGAAGTTGTAGTATGTTACATTTCAACTCACAGTATTCCCTTTTGTATACACTTCTTTGCTTGCAGATGTTGATTGCAATGACTCTGTTTGGTATGAGACCTCTGGATTTTTCTGCTCCACCAATACTGAAACCTCACTAGCACTCTTTTTGGATATCCTATTGTTTCTCTGTGTCTTTGAAATCCTGCTGTTTTAAATCTGTAAGACCAACCCCTTCATGCTCTCTAGCAGTTAATTTATGGTTTATATGTTGGGTTGCTCCAATTCAAAGCCCCAGTTCTGGACCTGAGAGGTATCTAAGATGGTCAGCCCACCAGCTCTTCTACTCTTACTACCTTGGGTCCAGGCTCACTGGCAATCACTCCAACCAGGGCCAGCTCTACTCTGCTGCCTAGGTGAAGTACAGGTCCTGCTCTTCCAAATGAGGGCCATGGCCATTTCTACTACTCTTATGACCTCAGGGACAACACTTCTGCATGACATAGAAGCTGAGAGCAAAAGGGAGCAAAAGGATTTCTCCCTTGCCATTGCCATGGCCCAGCAGACGTGAGGCAGTGCTGGATTTTCTACACTCAGGTGAAGTGCAGGGTCTACTATTCCAAGTGCTTTGGCAGGTAAGAAGCAGGGCCAGCTCTCTAGCCCTGATAACTTTGGGGTGAGATAGCTTGCCTGCTACAGTTGGCAATGGATGAGGGGAGCATATCTTCCTTGCCAGTGCTAACACCCACAGGCCCACAAGAGGCAGAGCTGGCCCTTGCACACTCCCACCTTCTGGGCAGACTCACCTGTGCCCCTAGAACCAGGGTCAGGTGCAGGGCTCATTCTCTTGAGTGTTGCAGCCCACCCAGGCTCTTATCTGGTGAGTCTTAGGCTCCCCCTTTCTTTAAGAGTATATTAGTCTACTAATCATTCAGATATTCATAGGTCAAAACACTGAGCACAGACATAGCCTCTCTCCTTTCAGCCACCTACTGACTGACACACATGTGACACATACTGCAGAGCCTCCAGGGGCAGGGAGTTGAGATTTTTAAAAGTAAGACCTAATGATTCTTTGAGTTTTCTCAGTGTCTGTTGTTATGTCCTCTCTTTATTTTCTGATGTTGTTAATTTGGATATGCTCTCTCTGTCCTTTAGCAAGTTTGGCTAAGGTTTGTCTACCTTATTGATTTTTTTTTCAAAGAACCAACTCTATTTCCTTGATTCTTTGGATTATCCACTTTGTTTTGATTCTATTGATTTTAGTCCTGAGCTTGATAATTTCCTGCTGTCTACTCCCCTTCCATGAGTTTGCTTCTTTTTGTCTAGAGTTTTCAGATGTACTCTCAAATTGCTAGTATGAGATCTTAATAATTTCTTTGTAAAGGCACTTAGAGTTTTGAGTTTTCCTCTTAGTACTGCTTTCATTGTGTCCCATAGTGTTGGGTATGTTGTGGCTTCATTTTCATTGAATTTTAGAGAGACTTATTTCTTCCTCTACCTAGTGGTCATTGAATGGAATTAGTTATTCTGTTTCCATGAGTTTGTAGACTTTCTGTTGTTTCTGTTATTTTTCAAGTCCAGCTTTAATTCATGGTGATAAGATAACATACAGGCATTAGTTTCAATTTTCTTCAATCTGTTGAGACTTGCTTTGTGATTAACTATGTGTTCAATTTTGGAGGTTTCTTGAGCTGCTAAAAAGTTATGCTTTTTTGTGTGTTTGAGTGAAATGTTCTGTAGATATTTGTTAAATCCACTTAAACCATAACCTGTGTTAGGTCCATTGTTTTTCTACTTAATTCTATCTGGATGACCCGTCCATTGGTGACAGTGGGGTGCTAAAGACTCTCATTAATGATGTGCTGGGTTTGATGTGTGATTTAAACTTAATGTTTCTTTTCTGAATGTGTGTATCCTTGCATTTGGTGTGTAGATATGCAGAATTGAGACTACATCTTGATAGATTTTTTCTTTGAGTAGTATGTAATGTCCTTCTTGATCTCTTGATTAATTTTGATTGAAAGTCTATTTTGTTAGTTATTAGAATGGGTGCTCCTTGCTTCTTGTTTGCATTTGCTTAATACAAATGATAAAACCAACCAACCAACAAACAGACAACAAATACTCCCAAACAAGCCAACAAAACTTGAAACAAATAACAGAAAAGTCAATCAAACAAACTGAAACTCATCATTTTTTTAGAAATTATGTTAATTTTATTTGTTCTTTAATGTCTTTCTCTCCTTACCCCCACCCCAATGATAAAAATGTTTATCATTTGAAAGAACTCATTTAAGTAGAAATAGCTTTTTTTTTTCTTTTTCAGCCACAGCATAAAAAGAAATAGTGATAAATTGAGAGCTGAGGAAGGTCTGACTGCAATGACTGACTTCCATTTCAAAATTTGGTTTTGGTAAAGTAAAATTCATTGATTTCATAATTGTTCTTATGGTTAGTGATAATTCACTGATAAGACTGGATTTTAAAACTGTATATTTGAAAACCACATTTACGTATTAAGGTTCTATATGTTCATATACTCACATGCTTTGGGAGGAAGGAGGGAGGGGAAAGGGAGTGAAAGGGAGAGAGGGAGGGAGGGAGGGAGAGGGAGGCAGGGAGAAAGAGAGAGAAAGAGAGAGACAGAGACAGAGACAGAGAGACAGACAAAAAGAGAGAGAGAGAGAGGGTTCATTTACTAAGCTTGCTCATAGGACACTGCTCAGACAATCTTGTTTGCGTCACAATTTCCCCATTCTCATCTCTGCTGACTCCCATCTCTTTGTTCACACTACAGTTTTTGGAGCTTAACTTTGACTTTTTGGGTTTGGAAGCTTCTTTGCTTTCCTTCTTGCTATTGCACTATACAGGAGATAATGAGCTTGGCAAAATCTCTCATCTGCCTTTGTCTGAAATCAAGGTCCCTTGCTCCACACAATCACTAGATAAATTTGAAGCACATCCTAAAGAGAAGTCTAGAACTGTACTCTAAGTTGGCTGAAGACTAGTTCTACTCTTGACTAGTAACTATCTGGAAGGGCCACCTAGAAAAATGATAAATGCCTGGAATTTAAATTGCTCCTGCCTGTATGTGACAAGTCTGCTTAGGTCCTTAGAAAGTGGCTTCTAGCAATGACACCCAAATCATAAACAATTTTAAAGCAAAAATTTTCATTATTCAAGAAAAGCATTAGTGGGAACAGAGTTTGAGTGTATGTCCTCTCCCTTTCTTCCTTTCTATCATCCCCCTCCCCTTCCTCTTTCCCTCTCTTTCTTTTCCTCCCCTCCTTCCTCTTTCCCTCTCTTGCCTCCCTGCTTCTTTATCCCTCCCCCTCTCTTCCTCTCTCCCTTTCTCCCTTTCTTTCCTTCCGACTTAATGGGCATAAATAGAGTAAAGAATTCATTGGAGAATACTTTTGACATGAAGCTGGAGAAATTTAGTTTTATAAGGGAAGGGATAAAAGGAAGTACTTGCCACCAGGGCAGGGATTTATTTACTTTGCTAGTAGTTCTCAGGTTATACTCATGGGCTCTGTGCTCTGGAAAGCTCTGAAGAATTCTATGTATAGGAGTGAGATATTGTCAAAAGAAAAATCCAGGAAGAGGATTTCTGCAAATGTTCAGGACATGTCTGCCTTCGTGGAGGTTATTGCTGCTTGTCTATGGATGGATGATATTTAACAGCATGTGGTTGTGCTTAACACAAATCATCAAAGCCTTGAAGAATGAATGAAGAATGAAGAGTGATTATCAAAAGCTGGGAGGTCTAGGGAGGTAATTTGGATAGAAAGGTTGATCTGGGCCATGTGCATTAGATTCTTCTTTGTGTCATCTATTCTGTGCACATTCCTTGTCTCCAGAGTGTTTTCTTTTACTACTGTTTTAAGGAGCAGAGTTTACTCATATTACTTTAAATGATTTGAGGGTGGGGATAGGGAAAGTAATGGGGTATTATCATAAGGGTTTGAAGAGTAATAAAATTAATACAGAGCTCATGGTATTTAGCCATTCTGTGACTCATATATCTTGTTTTATAAATAATAATAGTATCAATTCATTAAGATTTTATAGAAAATGAAACAATCCATGTAGAGTATATGGTATTTATCTCAGAATGATGAAAAATAGGTTTTTAGTCTACATATTTTTTTACTAGTAAATTTTGAAGCCATATAGCTTTTTTTTTTTCTGTTGGGACCCTATACCTCTAATTCTATATTCTCCTTAGTGTCTTTCTTGATTTCAAGATTTTAAAACTTGTGTGGATTGTACCTACTATTGCTCTCTGTCAGACTTCTTTTAGTCTCAATACAGTAACCTTTTTTTGAAAGGGTAGAAATGGTTTAATTCCTTGTACCAGTGTGGAAGTTATTGGAAAATTATATCTTCTCACACAAAGGGAGAGTTAGGATTTAATCTGGGGATCCTATTTATATTTGTATAGAATTACATCTCTGATCATTGTTAGTTTAAAGAGAGATGGTAAATACATTTTGGGGCATTATTAGTTCAAGGTTATAGAACATAAAAATCAGCAATAAATAGCAGACAAGAGCCCTTGGGTCTGTTTATCTTGCATCATAAACCATGTAAGATGCTGTACATAAATGCCTCTGAGCATGCTCAAGTCTTCCTAAAATGTTTTAGCTGTAAAACAGAAAGGATACCTTCTTTACTCTAAGAATCTATTTCACTTAACTTCTAACTGTTCCAGTAGATACTTCCTTCTGTTGCTGTTGTTTTGAGACAGAGTCTCATGTATCCTAGGAAGACCTTGAGCTTGTGACCTTGAACATTTTAAAGTTTATTTTCAATTTTTAGGAATTTCATCTTTGGATATTTTATTTAAATCATTTCACATTTTTCCTATGTTTGCTCTATTATCACTCAAATTTATGACTTCTTTATCATTGTTGCATATATATGTCTCTTTGAAATTTAAGTTTTGCATTAGCATGTACTTTAGAGCCTGCTCCCTTGAAATGATGTCAGTCATTAACAAATGGCAGACTCTAGCTATTATTGCCTTTCCTACTGGATCTACCATTGTTTGACTTATTGGCAGTACACGTAGTTTGGCAGTATACATAGTATGTTAGGTTGGCTATGCTCTCCTTAAAACCTGGTGTCCTTATTCCTTTAAGAAGGTAGTGGTACCAAAATTAATTTTCAATAATAAATCATGCTATAGGCTAATTTAATGACTACTCAGCCATGTCTTGTGGAATCCAGATATTTGCTTGTGTATCTTTCATCTACCCCACATTAGAGGACACATTTCTTTTCTTTCTCTTGGTAGGAAAGCTCACACTGCATTCTTCACATAGACTCTGATTGTCTTGGCTCATGGTTTGGGTTGAGACATATCAGGTGTCACTAGACATTCTGTTATCATACTTCCTTTGTGTCCATTTCCTTTTCTGGACTAATTGTTGGGTACTATTAACTGACAGAAGAAAGCCAAACCCAAAAACTGGAGTGTGTACATGACATATAGTCTGAAAGGATATTGGTATTGTGATATTTAACCCTCACAGACTCAACAGACATTTTCCCAGTTCAGAGGTGTACACTGTCTCTTATGCTTGTTGATAACAGGATATACAGTGAGAAATGTATGATGTGATTACCGTGTGATGGGATAAAATGAGGTGTCCAGATGTCTATAAAGTGGGAGAGCTTCTAAGACCTATGAGAGCAGATGTTAGGGATAACCCCTTTAGGCTAGTGGTTTCGGTATAGACTTATTAGAAAGAGATCCAGGGGAGAGCCTTGGATGTCCTATAGGCAAGTGATATCAAACATACCAGAACTCAATACTTCATTTATTTATTTATTTATTTAATTTATTTATTTATTACGTATTTTTCTCAATTACATTTCCAATGCTATCCCAAAAGTCCCCCATACCCGACCCCCCACTTCCCTACCCACCCATTCCCATTTTTTTGGCCCTGGTGTTCCCCTGTACTGGGGCATATAAAGTTTGTGTGTCCAATGGGCCTCTCTTTCCAGTGATGGCCAACTAGGCCATCTTTTGATACATATGCAGCTAGAGTCAAGAGCTCTGGGTTACTGGTTAGTTCATATTGTTGATCTACCTATAGGGTTGCAGATCCCTTTAGCTCCTTGGGTACTTTCTCTAGCTCCTCCATTGGGAGCCCTGTGATCCATCCAATAGCTGACTGTGAGCATCCACTTCTGTGTTTGCTAGGCCCGGCATAGTCTCACAAGAGACAGCTCTATCTGGGTCCTTTCAGCAAAATCTTGCTAGTGTATGCAATGGTGTCAGTGTTTGGAAGCTGATTATGGGGTGGATCCCTGGATATGGCAGTCTCTAGATGGCCCATCCTTTTGTCACAGCTCCAAACTTTGTCTCTGTAACTCCTTCCATGGGTGTTTTGTTCCCAATTCTAAGAAGGGGCAAAGTGTCCACACTTTGGTCTTCATTCTTCTAGAGTTTCATGCTTTTAGCAAATTGTATCTTATATCTTGGGTATCCTAAGTTTTGGGCTAATATCCACTTATCAGTGAGTACATATTGTGTGAGTTCCTTTGTGATTGGGTTACCTCACTCAGGATGATGCCCTCCAGGTCCATCCATTTGCCTAGGAATTTCATAAATTCATTCTTTTTAATAGCTGAGTAGTACTCCATTGTGTAAATGTACCACAGTTTCTGTATCCATTCCTCTGTTGAGGGGCATCTGGGTTCTTTCCAGCTTCTGGCTATTATAAATAAGGCTGCTATGAACATAATGGAGCATGTATCCTTCATACTGGTTGGGACATATTCTTGATATATGCCCAGGAGAGGTATTGCTGGATCCTCTGGTAGTACTATGTCCAATTTTCTGAGGAACTGCCAGACTGATTTCCAGAGTTGTTTTATAAGCTTGCAATCCCACCAAAAATGGAGGAGTGTTCCTCTTTCTCCACATCCTTGCCAGTATCTGCTGTCACCTGAATTTTTGATCTTAGCTATTCTGACTGGTGTGAGGTGGAATCTCAGGATTGTTTTGATTTGCATTTCCTGATGATTAAGGATGTTGAACATTTTTTCAGGTGCTTCTCTGCCCTTCGGTATTCCTCAGGTGAGAATTCTTTGTTCAGTTCTGAGCCCCATTTTTTAATGGGTTTATTTGATTTTCTGGAGTCCACCTTCTTGGAGCTCAATACTTTTATTAATCTTTATTATATGCATATGAAGTAAAGTCAATAGTATGGATATAGAAGAGTGAATGCTAAAAAGTCTACATGGCTTGTCATGAAGTCACACAGTATTAGTGAGTGAGAAAGAAATGACTTGTACCCAGGTAAGAAAGTTCCAACTACCAGCATGGGGTATGAGGCAAGGACAAGTTGAAGTTCTTTCTATCCAAATGGCCCATCTGTCTGGCTGGAGACAAGTGTGTCTTAAAGGAGAGTTTGGAAAGACTGAGAAGGAGGCTTGCAAAAGACTGGAGAAGAATGGCCCCTTTGTGGAATGGTGTTGGTATCTGAGACTATTATAGCCCTGAGCACAAGACTATGCTGGTGATGGGAGTCCCACTGATGCTTTCTACTTGGTTTTCAAGTGGTTGCTCATTGCCGTTAATAATTTCCAGGATGCCATCTTGATTACTCAACCTTATCCCTCATCTCTGACTCCCATGCTAGCTTGTGCTTTATAGGAATTTCAGAGTGATATTCCTAAACAGTTGGTTTTTTCAGGCTACTGTTGCTTCAAGCTTCCAAAAGCTCTAAAGAGCCCTGTGAACAAAGTCCAACCTTGGCATTATGTTCACAAACTGTTAGCTTAGGGTAAATCTATACTCACTGTTTCTTCTTGATGTTCCTATGCTCAAGCCTCATTGGGCTCCTTTCCTTCTCAAACTGGCCATATGTGACTGGTAGACACTTATGATAGGCTGTATCTGATGTATCCTTGTAGGAACTGGCTTGATAATCTCCACGACTCTCTCAGACTGTTATTTCCACATTACAGCTAAGAAAACTGAGACGTACAAAGATGTAAAAATGCTTATTTTGTGTCCCTAGACTGTTGAGATCAGAGATAGGATTTAAGCTCTAAGTCCCCACTCTTTGTTGCCATTCCATGTCATTCATCTCTCCTATCCTGTCTTCAAATGGATGCTTGCTTTGTCCATACAGTGCAGATCAACTGTCTCCTCTACAATTTTCCCCTGATTACTTTCTCCCATATCCAAGCTTCTCTGTCAGACTAGCCACTCCATGGGGACCTTATTAAATTTAGTAATACAAATTAACAATTCTTAGTAGAATTTGTTTTATGGAGTTTTGTCATTGTGGACTAAATGAATTTGCTTTAAAAATTTCAAATGCCGAAGCACCAATTCCCAATGTAGTATATATGGAGTTAAGGCTTCCATGAAGCTATTAAGGTTGAAGTCATAAGAGTTTAACCCAATAGAGTCTGCATCCTGTTTTATAAGAAATATCAGTTTGCTTTTTTCTTACCATGTGCTCAGTAAGGTAGTGGCTGTCTACAAGCCAAGAAGAGATCCACCTGAGGAACCAGCATTGTAGGATCTTAGTCTAGAACTTACAGATTCCTGAACTAAATAAAAAACCAAACCCAAAATCAACCCAAAAAACCTAACTCAACCCCCAACCAATCAAAAATCCTTACTATCACCACCACCACCATCACCCGATTGTCTTAATGGTCCAGTGTATGATATCTTGTTATGGATTCTCAAAAGCATACTTTAGGTGAATAGGTCTCTTAGAATGCATCGGTCTATACAAACTAGTGGTGATGTATTTTGGTGCCCCTGGATTCCCAACATCTGGCATGGTGACTCACTGAATGTGCAGAAGGCTCAACCAAGTGCGGTGTAACCATACTTCACTGGATGTTGGCTGCCTGGGGCTCCAGGATTCCCCAGCTACAAATGAACCCAGAGCAATTTTGTCCTCTATTGCCCATGTTCACCTGTGCTCTGTATTCCTGGGATACTCTGAATGTGGAGCTGTCTCGTCTTTGTGTATATTGTACTGACTGCTGATTTACTAGCTCTTTTTTGCCGAAGGCTTGGCGGCCTGCTGTCTCCTCTGGCTCTCATAAAGTGGATCTCTCCCCTTTGCTCAGAGACAGCCGCCACCCAGACTGACTACTTGGGTTGAATTTATGACAAAGTTTCATCAGATTAGGAGGGTTGTGTTATAGTCCTCTTCTCATGTGTGCAGAATGTAGAGCAACAACAACCTAGTCTCCTTTTCAGTGAATACAGAATGTAGTGGGGATTGCTTTCTTCACATCTCCTGAGCAAATTGATATGTTCATGCTTGATATTTTCTGACAGGAGGAGTCACCTAAAGACATTTTCATTTAATGAGAAATAATTAACATACTGGGATGATTTTAATACAAAACATTAGAAGGGCAGATGTTCAAGGTTTTTCAGGCCCTACTTGGACTCAAGGTTATCTCTATGGAAGCTGGAAGTTACAAGACAGTACCAGCACCCACCTAATAAGCCATTTATCAGGTCCAAAGGCAGCCATTCAGTTTTTCTCATACTCTACTTCCCCTTCTAAGTTGAAATGCCCAACAAAGGAGAGATACAATCTTAGAGACCACCTCCAGTAGATAGATAAGGCCCCAGTTGAAGGATGGGGCCATACACACACTTCAAAAATTTAAAACCAAAAATATTCTTATCCAAAGGCAAGACAAGCACAAAAAATGGAATGAAGACTGAAGGATAGGCCATCCAGACAGTGCCTCACCTAGAAATCCATCCCATCTGCAGACATCAACCCCCCACACAATTGCTGATGCCAAGAAGCACTTGCTGACAGGGGTCTGCTATGACTGTTCCCTGAGAGGCTCTACCAGCACCTTACCAATAAAGATGCAAATATAATCAACCATCAGACTGAGCCTGGGAACCCCAATGGAAGAGATAGGAGATAGACTGAAGGAGCTGAAGGGGATTGCAACCCCCCAAACAGAACAATATCAACTAATTGGACCACCTAGAACTCCCAGGAATAAATTCACCAACCAAAGAGTATACATGGAGGGAGCCAGGTCTCCAGATACATATGTAGCAGAGCATGGCCTTATCTGACATCAGTGGGAGGGGAGGGAGGCTTGATGCCCCAGTGTAGGGGGAAGCTAGAGGGGTGAGGCAGGAGTGGGCGAATGGATGGAGGAGCACCCTTATAGGCGCAAAGCAGAAAGGGTAAAGGAGAATGAGATGGGGCTTTGTTGTGCCAGGAAGGGGGATATCATTTGAAATGTAAACAAATAAAATGATTAATTTAAAAAAAGAGAGAGAGAAAAAAAGAAATATTCTTACTCTGCTCTGAAGAACATGGCTCTCTCATTGTTGAAGCCAGTGAAGATGTCACTGTAGCTCTTCAAGAAATCTTTCATCAGCAGATTCTCATTAAAAAAAATATATTTTACTTATTTACATTCTAGTAGTTAACCCCCCCCTCTCGGTCCTCCCTCCCACAGTTCCTCATCCTATTCCTCCTCCCCATTGCCTCCAAGAAGGTGCTCTCACCCAGGCCTCCCACTTCCCTGGAGCATCAAGTCTCTCGAGGATTAAGCTCATCTTCTCCCACTGAGGCCTAACCAGCAGATCTCTGCTATATTTGTACCAGGGCCTTGGACCAGCCCTGTATGCTCTTGGTTGGTGGCTTATCATCAAATTCTTATACATGGCAGAAAACTATTTAACAACCTGAAAATTTTACTCTTGCCTTGTTTTTTGCATCCGTTGGCCTTTATTTTTGCCATCTTGGGTCACAAAAGATCTACTCTATCTTTTTCCACAGAAAGTTTTCCTCCTCTCTCTATAAGGCAATGTACTTAATTCATGAAACATCCATCAAGATGATGCTTTTCTCATTACAGTGGACAGTGGGTAAGATGAACACAGTAACCAAATGAGATTTGTGAAGCTGTGAATGGCAAAGATCTTGGAAATTCCATGAATAGAGAAGGTGTTTTGTCATTTATATGGAACTGTCCTGGATGGATACTGTTCCTCTCCTTGGGGCACTCAGCTCACTTAGAGGTCTTCTAAGTTTTACCCACATTTACTTCCTTGGAGCCTTTTAAGTTTTAATCCCCTAGGCAGGAAAAAGCTTTCTGTCTTCTGACTTCTGAATGTATCTGAATTTGTTGAGGACACTTGGTGCTGTGAGTCATTTAAGCATAGTCTTAAATGACTATGTGTCCCAAGAACACAGCAGAATGATGTAGAGCAATGAGCTCCTACAGTGGACAGTTTGAACTACTATAGGTACAGCTCTTGCAAAGTCATTGGTCTTGGTTTGGTGAATGCTTCTTCTGGAGATCTTTGGAATAGATTAGGGGAAAGAGAAACAACCTTTTGGCTATATCCAAAAAAGAGTAATCTATCTTTGGTTCCAATTATCCACTTGGATGATTATCTCCCTGATTATATTATTATGAATGCCTATACATGAGTGGTTGCATCTTCAGACACAGTTGAGTGCTTGAAATAGCATCTCAGTGGCTATGTAACAATGCACATGTACTATGTTGTTGTATATTGGATGTACTTGGGGCACAAAATGGAAAGAGTTCATATGCTGGACTCAGTCAATAGAAAGTGAGCTTTGAAAGTTATGTTTGTGGTAAGAAGGACACATGCTCCACTATGTTCATAGCAGCCTTATTTATAATAGCCAGAAGCTGGAAAGAACCTAGATGCCCCTCAACAGAGGAATGGATACAGAAAATGTGGTACATCTACACAATGGAGTACTACTCAGCTATTAAAAAGAATGAATTTATGAAATTCCTAGGCAAATGGTTGGACCTGGAGGGCATTATCCTGAGTGAGGTAACCCAATCACAAAAGATCTGAAATGTTATGTACTCACTGATAAGTGGATATTAGCCCCAAACCTAGGATACCCAAGATATAAGATATAATTTGCTAAACACATGAAACTCAAGAAGAATGAAGACTGAAGTGTGGACACTATGCCCCTCCTTAGATTTGGGAACAAAACACCCATGGAAGGAGTTACAGAGACAAAGTTTGGAGCTGAGATGAAAGGATGGACCATGTAGAGACTGCCATATCCAGGGATCCACCCCATAATCAGCATCCAAACGCTGACACCATTGCATACACTAGCAAGATTTTATTGAAAGGACCCAGATGTAGCTGTCTCTTGTGAGACTATGCCGGGGCCTAGCAAACACAGAAGTGGATGCTCACAGTCAGCTAATGGATGGATCATAGGGCTCCCAATGGAGGAGCTAGAGAAAGTAGCCAAGGAGCTAAAGGGATCTGCAACCCTATAGGTGGAACAACATTATGAACTAACCAGTACCCCGGAGCTCTTGACTCTAGCTGCATATATATCAAAAGATGGCCTAGTCGTCCATCACTGGAAAGAGAGGCCCATTGGACTTGCAAACTTTATATGCCCCAGTACAGGGGAACACCAGGGCCAAAAAGGGGGAGTGGGTGGGCAGGGGAGTGGGGGTGGGTGGATATGGGGGACTTTTGGTATAGCATTGGAAATGTAAATGTGCTAAATACCTAATAAAAAATGGAAAAAAAAAGAAAGTTATGTTTGTAGGAAGCAGGGATGCTCTTCATTATTCCCATAATGCTATCTGTGTCCCAGTTAGAGAACATTATATTTTCAGCAGGGTGGGATAGTCTGAAAACTCAACAGTGAGGCACAGCTGGAAAAGAGGAACATGAGGCTTTCTCTGCAAAGACTAGAGGCATAGTGACCATTAGAAACTTCAAGAAGAAACAGTTTTGTAATACTCAGCTTCACTTGAATGACACTAATTCTAGAGGCTCAAACACAAGGTATGATTGTGATTGGAATCTGTTGGAAATCATAACGATGTCCTCAAGTCATCCTGCTAGAAGATATAAAACACTGATATATAATTTGGAAAAAAAATCAGACTCATCAAAAATGTAAAAATTAAACAATTGAGAAAACAAACAAACAAGCAATTAAACAAACAAAACAGAGGATAAGACTTTCCAGAGAAAAGAGAAGCTTAGAAGGAGGAAGGTGCCAATTCAATTATGAATTTCTCTTAGGAGAAAGTTGACCTGGTCAGTGGGCCCTAGAAGTACTTTCCTGGTGACTCAGGAGCAGTTACAAGCTATAACAGCTTGCTCTGAATCCACTCTAGCTAATTCCTTCCTGGTGCTCCTGAGAGTGGCAGAGTCAGGCGTTGAAGAAGCAGCAGCAAGTTGAGTTGACTTGAGTTCCCCTGCCCCTGGGGCTGCAGTTTCCCTAGTCACAGATGTGGCTTTGTTTTCCATGGACTCTCTGGCATAGATGTCAGTTCTGGCCAGACATTCCCAATCACTCAGGCTAAAGGAAGCCCACTAAAGTGTAGTTTATTACAACAGAACCAACTAAGTTCAATTTTCACTATTTTATTTTCTTCCATGAGTACTATCCGCTGCCTTTCTGATTTTTCCCAGAATTCCTCTAATTCATTTTCGTGGCTCTTTGTAAATTTAACTTGGGGTTGAATTTACCACACTCTTTGGAAGCTACCTTAATTTTATAATTACGCTTAAATGATTCATTCAACCTTCTGTTTCTCTCTCTGAATAATCTGGCACTCTGACAAATCTCCACTATTAAGTGGTATTTATTTAATTATGATTTGCTGTAGAGCTGTTTAAGAGAAGGTCACTAGGTTAAAACCATTGTGCTGGTGCTCAGAATGGAGGGTGTTCGTGCTGACTTACTTTTGAGTGTGCTTTCCCTGACTCTGAGCTAACACAGCCATGTTTATATTACACACATTCTCAGAGCTGCTGACTTTTTAATCCCCCAAGAAAGAGAAAGACGCAATGCAGAAAAATGACTCTGTTTGATGTGCTAGGTCAGGTCAAGATGGTCTGATGGCAAATACTTTCCACTTGAATTAATTGTCCTGCCTTCCTGTCCTTTCTGCTCTTCCTTGCTCCCAAATCAACATTGAAGAAGCAGCCAGTAACTTCAGGAGACCTGAAGTCTTTATAGCTTTTACTAAGTCTTTTAGGCTGGATGGAGTCTCAAGGGGCTAAATGAATGGATGTGTTGGACACCAAGAATACCGTCAGAGTCCCTGGTTTGTTTATGAATGAGTAGGAGTTTGGAAATCTGCACAGGACCTGCTTGACATGTTGAAAGAAGACAGAGTTTGATTGCAATAAATATGAATGTAAAGGATAGAGCAAGGCTCATCATAAAACACCCACTAGAGACTCCTTTCAACTGAATTTTCCAGTCTCTCCTCTTCCCGTTCAGAGTTGCCTTGGCTTTGTATTCTCTGGGCAAATGGGAGAAATGTCAGCCTGTTTGCCAAGGGGGAACTGAACAAGGTAGATGGCCTCTGTCTCAGCAGGACACCTGGATGGCAACCTTATCTAGAGTCAAACTGGGGGCTATCAATGCCTGCTTGTTTATTTATTCTCCTTCTGTTTGGAGACTTTCTTTGATTAATTACTTTCTAGTAATAGAGGCTGCTAACTAATGTCTCATCCGATTAATCTGTAATTTAGCCCTTGGTCCCAGAGGGTGGGCAAGCCATCCTGCCCGGAGAATGAAGGAGGTCATTGGCTAGCGGCCCCTGGGATGCCAGTTCTGGGGTGGTTTATTTACTTTAAGTCTTGTTTGCTATTCCTGCTGCAGTGACTGGAGACAGCTCCCCCCAAGTCCCATCCACTCTAATTGGCCTGCTGAAACAGCAGTGGACATAAGATTTAAGAAATGTTTTCTTTGAAAACTTCTGGTCCGACAGACACTTTGAGCTCACATTTCACCCTGTTTCTATTGCACACCCTTCCCTGGGACTTCCGGGAGAACATTTGTGAGTCTCATAGGAGAACGGCTGCTCTGCGATTTGGGGGATTGTGGAAGTAGGGGGCTGATGGACTGGAGGGAGGCTTCACTGAGGCAGCTTCCCATCTTCAGAATCTCCAGAGCATGCCAACGTTAACACATCTGAGGAGGTATTTAGTATCAAAGTCTCTAATATTTGGCTCCATAAACACGATACTGGTTGCGAAAACAAAGCTAAGGAGCTCATGCTGATTACTTCAATAAGAGCTGTTTAATTATGAACGTTTGGGAAATGAAGTTACCAACAGGACCAGGAGTGTTCTGGTGTCCCAGCGTTTCTGCCCTCGGCATCCCGCTGCCAAGCCAGATTGTCCACTCAGCTGAAAAGTTTGACATTGAGCAGGGCACGCCCTCAGCTCCACAGGAGACTACTGGCTTGCCAACAACTCCCTCTGACTACAGTGGCAGTTTTTGGGAACTTATTAGCAACAGAAATTTCAAACTTTATCAGTACCATTCGCTGTCCATCCAAGGGTTACTTTTGGTGGTGATCAGAGCTCCTGGGAGACTGGCAATTGGGAAACCAAATTACTCTTTGACGATAGTCTTCTCCCAGAAGTCAGGGGTCCAGAGCTGGGGGATGTAGACCTGAACTATGAACAGAAAGAAGATGGCTGTGATCATGACAGCAAAGTTTTAGTTTGGGAATGAATTATTCAAACAACTTAGAGAGAAATATGATTTTATAAATGCTTCTGAATAACTCTCCTCTTCTGTGTTTAGTTATTTTATATTGAGTGCAGTAAGGTGAACTATCTATATAAATTTTTACTAACAAAAAATGTATTTGAATTTGTGACGGTAACAGAGAAACTACAAGGGCATACATAATGTCAAAGAGAAAGATTTCCATTGTGGAATTTTAATTTATTGGTTAATTTATTATATTTTATTGTTTGTTAAAACCTTTGAACATAAACATATTTATGAGCAGATAGGGATCGCATTCTTACCCAGCCGTTATGATTGCTTTTCATAAGATAGTAAAATGCTCATGAGCTAACAGTGGACCCCTGACGATTAAACCTGTGCATGGAAACCCACTCATCATCATCGTTTTGCTTCTTTTTGGAAAGCAAGACACATGCAACTGCTTCACAGAGCAATTTCAATGGTACTGAGGATAGATGATGATTTTGAAAGTGTATCAGACAAAACAGTGTAAGGTCTGGAGAAATACCTCATGGGGGAACAATTGCTATGTAACCAAGAGGACTTGAGTTTGGATGCCAGGAATGGCCGTTCATGCCTGTAATATCAAGGATAAAGAGTAAAGAGAAGCTGATCTCCCAAGTCAGGAAGCATAGCCAACATTGTGAGTTTCAGGGTGATTGAGAGACCTGGGCTAGAAAATTAAAGTTTAGTATGATAGATGACACTTGATGTTCTCTTCCAGCCTTCTGTGCGTGGGCACAGGTATGCACACTTCTTCCCACTCTCCACACCTACATGCTTACTGCACACACCAAAATTAAAATGGGTAAATATACTATAGGATGAAAGCTACCCTTAAAATTTGTATTTCCACTGATACTATGAAGATGGCTTTGCTTCCTTATTTTATGATTCAAATGATGAATTGAGGTCACGAAACAAGTAATAGAATATTTGAGTCCCTGGAGCTAACTTTGGCTGGAGATGCTCCACAAAATGGAGGAAGAAGCATAGACTGTGGGTGCTGTTCTTTCTCAAAGTTGGGTATCTCTGGACACTGATCATCCCTGAGGTTAGTTTTCATGTTCTATATGATATATAAGACATGATGCACATTTTGTGAGGCTTCAGTTGTGCTGGTTGGTCTAGAAGCCTCCTAAGTACCAGTAGGAATTTCCTGCACCACAAGAGTTTTCCTCTGCAGGTTACCACTTTGCTGAATTGGTTGGAATTTCTGCCATTCTGATGATGGAGAAGTGCCATAGGGTCAGTGTTTGTCTGTGTTAGGATGTGTGTGAAGAATCTCTTTGTTCCTATAACACTGGAGATATTCTTGATTTCCTTTATAGACATGGAGTGACAATTCACTTCTTTAACAGAACAAGACAAAGACAGGTCAGAGAGACATTGAGATCAGTGGGGTAAAGTTCTGACTTCTATGTTAATATTGCCTGGTATTGTATGGATCCTAAGTGTCCTCTAAGGACCAATATGCTAAAGGTTTTGTGCCCAGCATGGCATCATGAGGAGGTAATAAAAGTTTTATGGGGAGGGGAATCTAATGGTGCCTGTAAGCCATTGTGTAAACAGCCAAAAGCAAGGGTGATAACCTCCCAACCCTTCCCTCATCTTTTCTCTTGAACTGTAAGAAGGGACATACCTTTCCTCCTTAATAGCAAAAGCTGTTTGTCTCAGGTACTTGTTATAGTGAAGGGAAGCTGGCTAACATACTGCCAAAAGAACACCTGGAATTCATACATGGACGAGAGACAAATCAGCAAAGGGAAGAGAGTCTTGGGTTTGTGGAAGATAAAGAAGGGATGAAGAAGGGGAGGAGAGGTAGAGGGGGCTCTTTGGCATTAAGCTTCAGGCCTGATGGCATGTTCCTGGGAAACATGTGCCTATAACTTTTGTCTGACTTATTTAACAATTCAGGTTCACTTAACTTTTTATGCATGGTAAGCAAAGTTAAAATAACACCTTAAATTCCTCTGTGTGTGGATTTGTTTTCTCTCCAAATGAGCAGAGTTACTGAGAGAAGCTTAGAGAGAATGAAGGTTATTTGAGGTTCACTAGACCCACTGGGAAGAGCCCACTTAGTCTGACCAGCTACTGGGACGTGGGGAGAGGCAGTGGAGTATTATGTAAACCTCACTTGGTTTCTAGGAGCTGGCATGTGCCAATATTAAGTGCAAATACCAGACCTAACTTGTGGAGACAGGAAATGTGACCAGGCTTGGTTCTTTGTTTTTGGTCCAAGCTCTCTTAATGTTTATCTCTTCCTGATATAATTCATTAACTGCTCTTAGTATGTTTTCTTATTTGTTAAATATGATGAGTAATTCCAATGTCATAGCACTAGAGACAAAAGAAACTAACAAGCTTAAGACAATGTGAGAGAATTTTGCAGTGATTGAAAAATGTTTTGAATCCTTCTACATGATTTGGTCACATTTAAATCCTTCCAGACTCCCTACATGGTATTCAGTATCAGAACAATGATAGTCTTGACTGTAATTTCCTTCCAGATCCCATTTTTACACAAAGGTGTCTGGAGGAGAAATGGAAGGAGGAAAGAACTTGTCCACAAAGTTATATGATGTGTTAATGCCAAGGTTAAAAGTGGGACATGGAGACCTGGCTCCCTTACCTGACTCTTCTCCTTCTCATGGCTGTATCTGATAGTGAAGGCACAGAATCAGCACTGGTGGAGTTCTTTTTTTTTTTTTAAGATACTTTCTTCATTTACATTACAAATGCTATCCCAAAAGTTCCCTATACTCCCTGCCCCCCGCCCTGCTCCCCAACCCACACACTCCTGCCTCCTGGCCCTGGCATTCTCCTGTACTGTGGCCTATGATCTTCGCAATACCAAAGGCCTCTCCTCCCATTGATGGCCAACTAGGCCATCCTTTGCTACATATGCAGCTAGAGACACGAGCTCTGGGGGTACTGGTTGGTTCATATCGTTGTTCTACCTATAGGGTTGCAGTTCCCTTCAGCTCCTTGGGTGCTTTCTCTAGCTCCTTCATTAGGGGCCCTGTGTTGCATCCAATAGATGACTGTGAGCATCCACTTCTGTATTTGCCAGGCACTGTCATAGCCTCCCAACAGATAGCTATATCAGGGTCCTCTCAGCTAAATCTTGCTGGCATATGCAATAGTGTCTGGGTTTGGTGGTTGTATATGGGATGGATCCCCGAGTGGGACAGTCTCTGGATGGTCCTTTCTTCCATCTCAGCTCTGGACTTTGTAACTCCTTCCATGAGTATTTTGTTTCCCATTCTAAGAAGGAATGAACTATCCACACTTTGGTCTTCCTTCTTCTTGAGTTTTATGTGTTTGGCAAATTGTATCTTGGGTAGTCTAATATTAGTGAGTGCATATCATGTGTGTTCTTTTGTGACTGGGTTACCTCTCTCAGGATGATATCCTCCAGACCCATCCATTTGCCTACGAATTTCATAAATTCATTGCTTTTAATTGCTGAGTAGTACTCCATTGTGTAAATGTACCACATTTTCTGTATCCATTCTTCTGTTATGGGACATCTGGGTTCTTTTCAGCTTCTGGTTGTTACAAATAAGGCTGCTATGAACATAGTGGAACATGTTATTAATGTCCTTATTACCAGTTGGAACATCTTCTGAGTATATGCCTAGGAGAGGTATTGCTGGATCTTCTGGTACTACTATGTTCAATTTTCTGAGGAACTGCCAGACTGATTTCCAGAGTGGTTGTAACAGCTTGCAGTCCCACTGATGGAGTTCTTAAAATGGCTCTACTGGAACTGTTGAAGGTCTAGGAGGATCCAGTAAGGATGCCAAGAGAGTATAGGTTTCACGCTGGACTACTGGCTTTGGCCGATGGATGATGAGCATCAATTCTTATAGAGTGTCACACTTCTCAAGGTTCCTTGCTGCATAAGCTGTAGGTGTGTTGGGGTTTCATCTAAGACTTTCTTCTAGACAGATCTGATCTCCATTTTGGAGAGGGAAATGAGACAATATGGCTGCAATGCTGCAGCTGCAGAGTACTGTTGAAATTCACAGGTGTTTGGGGATGTGAAGTGGTAAAAAGGAGAGGCTGCCACTTTGTGAGAGACGGGGAAGCCCTGCCTCACCCAGGAAGATAAGGTTAATAGTTTGGGAGAAGATTCAGGAGTTGAACATCAGACTTTGGGCATTTGCCTGAAGGGCATTTATTATATCTTAATTGTTTAAATTTCAAGTTCCTGTAACTTTTTCTTTCCCCCCTGAAAGACCAGACTTTGGTGAAGGTGCTAGGCTGGAGGGATATCATGGGCAAAGGGTGTTGTTTTCCGCATTAGGAAGGGACATGAAAAACAAAGTTGGGATGATTACCTGTTCCTCTCCTGTCCTTTTACACCAGGGTTTGTTTTCTTTAATGGACTGTGTTTATCACTCCAGAGGACCTGGGAGAATGGAGTCAACAGAGTGTGAGACAATTTATACTCCGAAGGTTGAGAGAGCTCACATGAATAAAGTTCTCATGCATTCAAACTGTAATCAATGACAAGGACAAGCCGCACGTGGCAAAAATGTTTTTCCATGGAGGTAACTGAATAACATCAGCAAGCAATAATAAATAATCTGAAGTGAACTTACTCCTATCTGTTACTCTAGAGGAGCATAAAAACACATTCCAAGAAGCATTCCACATTTTGAGGAAACTGAGGTCACAAGACTCTCCTGTCTTTCTTGGAGTTTTTTTTTTAGCAAGCACTCAGAATTCTCCTCATATGATTCCATTCTTGGACCATGTTCTGACGGACTTATAGGTACAGAAAACACCTCTTCAGGCATCTTACATGCTATGCCATAAAAAGTAGTTAGCAGCTGATGAAGAGGAGGGTATACATTTCAATATCTATTTTTTCTATTTGATATATTTCTCTTACTTTCTTACATAATTTTTGTGCTTAATTTGGTCTTATCATCTAGTTTCTCTTGGCCTCTACATACCCAAAACTTTTATTTTTCAAAATATGTTCACTGGTGAGATTATGTTTGTACTTATATGTATAGATAATATTCCTATAATTAGCTATTTTTCAGAGAAAAAATACAGAACACATGGAAGTATAATAGTGACAGTTCATCCTGGGCATCTCAGCTCAAAGCTTGGTATCCAATTTGTAATTGTACAGTTTAGATGGGCAGAAGTCACATAGCTAGAAGGCACATAGTGACTCTTGAGTCAGACCCCCTGGTGTTAATCCTGGACCTGCTATTGACCTGTTTACTTAGCCTCTACTCCTCAGTCTCAGCATCTAAGGCAGGAGGAAAGTTATTTTGACTCTTAGATTAGTTCTGAGGATTAAGTTATTGTATGCAAAGAAGGTAAATAAAGCTTCACTTGAGTGTGGCATGTGCAATTTGGACATTAGACAGGTAATTTGGCTGAAAGTGTGAGCACCGTGGCTGCATGGATGTGGGTTTGGATACATGCTGTGTTATAGCTGATCTACTGAAATGTTTATGCTTATGTTGCATAAGCATAAACATTTCACTTCCTCTTTATGGTGTCTTCATTTTTACTATTTACTTAATTTTCTTCACTAATTAATTTATTTATTCACCTTACATTCTGATTGAAGCTTCCCTCTCCTCCCAACGCCACTCACACAAGTTCCTCCCCCTACTCCTCCTCCCCCTCTCCTCAGAGAAGCAGAAGCTCCACCCTCAAACTGTACCACTCAGCTTTGGTACATCAAACCACAACAGTGGTAACTATCTTTATGTTCATTTGCTGGCAACTTTTTTCATAGCTTCTGGGGAAAGCTTTTCTGCCACTCTCAGTTAAAATATTCTGATAAATTTATTTTTTATAAGTGTATCTGTATTGATTCTTTGAGAATTTCATATTTGCATACAAAGCATTTTGATCATATTCACTTCTATGGTCCACTAACTCCCCCCAGATCTACTCCAATACCTCCCAACTTCATGTCAACATAAAAAATAACCTACTGCATCCAATTTGTGCCATCCATATAGATAAGGGGTTGCTAGAAAATATGAGATTAACCTTAACAAGAGCCATACCCTTAAAGAAAACTGACTTTACATCTTCCAGAAGCCATGAGCTGCCAATAGCTTCTCCATTAGGAGTCAGGGGAGTTCCATGAAATCCTGCTCCATCTATTCTAGAATGTTGTCTAGATCTTGTGCAGGTGGTATACAGGCAACTAGAGATGCTGTAAGTTCACAAATGTAGCAGTGTACAGAAGACACCCTTTTCTTCTAGTCCTCTCTATCTTCTGGCACTTACAATCGTTCCATCTCAATTCCATCATGGTCTCTGAGCCTTGTAGAAAGGATGTGTTATAATGTGCTGTAAATGTCCCATTTGTAGCTGAGCATGCCACAGATATTCTTTATGTGCTTTGGCCAACTATAAGTTTCTCTATTAATTGCTGGCTCCTGTACACACACACACACACACACACACACACACACACACACACAGACACACACAGACACACACACATTTTTTTCCGATGAAGTCTAGAGGGCAGTTTGATACTATATTATTGCAAAATAATAGCAGTAGGTCTACTTCTGAAACCTATGAGCTGCAATGGATTCTTGGCCAATTTTATCGAACAAAGCGTGCATTTCCCCTTGTGGAGTGGGCCTATATCAAACTGGGGAGCACTGAATACCTCATAATTTTTGTGCCACTATTGCACCCAGGGCTGTATCTTGTCATAGAAAGGGCAATCGGCAGATTCATCTGGAATAACAAAAAAACCAAGGATAGCAAAAACTCTTCTCAAGGATAAAAGAACCTCTGGTGGAATCACCATGCCGGACCTAAAACTGTACTACAGAGCAATTGTGATCAAAACTGCATGGTACTGGTATAGTGACAGACAAGTAGACCAATGGAACAGAATTGAAGACCCAGAGATGAACCCACACACCTATGGTCACTTGATCTTTGACAAGGGAGCTAAAACCATCCAGTGGAAAAAAGACAGCATTTTCAACAAATGGTGCTGGCACAACTGGCGGTTATCATGTAGAAGAATGCGAATTGATCCATTTCTATCTCCTTGTACTAAGGTCAAATCTAAGTGGATTAAGGAACTCCACATAAAACCAGAGACACTGAAACTTATAGAGGAGAAAGTAGGGAAAAGCCTCGAAGATATGGGTACAGGGGGAAAATTCCTGAATAGAACAGCAATGGCTTGTGCTGTAAGATCAAGAATCGATAAATGGGACCTCATAAAATTGCAAAGCTTCTGCAAAGCAAAAGACACAGTCAATAAGACAAAAAGGCCACTAACAGAGCAAGTGACACAGCTTCTGGTACAGACCCCGTTTTGGGCTCCAGACATCCAGACACCTTCCCTGCCAGAGGAGCGGTGTCTGCCTCACCCGGGAGGGCTTTGCTGGAGCACCAGAGGGAGATCTCTTGGTTCCTGGATCCCTCAGAGATAGTCTGCACAGGTGAGAGTGTGGACTACAGAAGTTAAACAGCTTCTGAGACAGGCAGAAGCAACACAGCTTCTGAGACAGGGAAAGCGACACAGCTTCTGGGGCAGACCCTGGTTCGGGCTCCAAACATCTGGGCGCCTTCCCTGGCAGAGGAGAGGTGTCTGCCCCGCCTGGGAGGGTTTTGCCAGAGCACCAGGGGGAGCGATCTTGGTTCCAGGATTCCTCAGAGACTAGTCTGCACAGGTGAGAGTACATACTACAGAAGCTACATAGCATGTGGGACAGGCAAAAGCAACACAGATTCTGGGACAGGCTCTGTTTCAGGCCTTCATCTTCTGCCAGGAGGCAGGTACGAATGCCAGATATCTGTGTACCTTCCCTGCAAAAAGAGAGCTTGCCTGCAGAGTTTACTCTGACCACTGAAACTCAGGAGAGAGCTAGTCTCCCAGGTCTGCTGATAGAAGCTAAAAGAATGACAGGAGGAACAGGCTCTAACCAGAGACAACTATAACAACTAACTCCACAGATTGCCAGATGGTGAAAGGCAAACATAAGAATCTTTCTAACAGAAATCAAGACCACTCACCATCATGAGAACCCAGCACTCCCACCTCAGCCAGTCCTGGATACTGAAACACACCCGAAAAGCTAGACCCAGATTTAAAAGTATATCTCATTATGATGGTAAGGAACATCAAGAAGGACTGTAATAACTCACTTAAAGAAATACAGGAGAACACTGCTAAAGAGTTATAAGTCCTAAAAGAAAAACAGGAAAACACAACCAAACAGTTAGAAGTCTTTAAAGAAAAACAGAAAAACACAACCAAACAGGTGATGGAATTGAACAAAACCATACAAGACCTAAAAAGGGAAGAAGACACAATAAAGAAAACCCAAAGTGAGGCAATGCAGGAGATAGAAACTATGGAAAGAAATCTGGAACCATAGGTGCTAGCATCAGCAAAAGAATACAGGAGATGGAAGAGAGAATCTCAGGTGCAGAAGATTACATAGAGAACATGGGCAAAAAAAATCAAAGAAAATGCAAAATGCAAAAAGATCCTAACTCAAAACATCCAGGAAATCCAGGACACAATGAGAAGACCAAACCTACGGATAATAGGAGTAGATGAGAATGGAGATTTTCAACTTAAAGGACCAGCAAATATCTTCAACAAAATTATGGAAGAAATCTTCCAAAACCTAAAGGAAGAGATGCCCATGAACATACAAGAAGCCTACAGAACTACAAATAGACTGGACCAGAAAAGAAATTCCTCCTGACATGTAATAATCAGAACAACAAATGCCCTAAATAAAGATAGAATATTAAAAGCAGTAAGGAAAAAATGTCAAGTAACATATAAAGGCAGGCGAATTAGAATTACACCAGACTTTTCACCAGAGACTATGAAAGCCAGAAGATCCTCAACAGATGTTATACAGACACTAAGAGAACACAAATGCCAGCACAGGCTACTATACCAGGCCAAACTTTCAATTACCATAGATGGAGAAACCAAAGTATTCCATGACAAAACCAAATTCACACATCATCTTTCCACGAATCCAGCCCTTCAAAGGTTAATAACAGAAAAAAAAAAAAAAAACCAAACAAACCAAAAAAATAAATAAATAAATAAAAATACAAGGATGGAAACTGCACCCTAGAAAAAGCAAGAAAGTAATCCTTCAACAAACCTAAAAGAAGACAGCATCAAGAACAGAATGCCAACTATAAAAACAAAAATAATAGGAAGCAACGATTACTTTTCCTTAATATCATTTAATATCAATGGACTCATTTCCCCAATAAAAAGACTTAGACTAACAGACTGGCTACACAAACAGGACCCAACATTTTGCTGCTTACAGGAAACACATCTCAGGGAAAAAGACAGACACTACTTCAGAGTGAAAGGCTGGAAAACAATTTTCCAAGCAAATGGTCTGAAGAAACAAGCTGGAGTAGACATTCTAATATCAAATAAAATCAATTTCCAGCCCAGAGTTTTCAAAAAATACAAGGAGAGGCACTTCATACTCATCAAAGGTAAAATCTTCCAAGAGAAACTATCAATTCTGAATATCTATGATCCAAATGCAAATGCAGCCACATTCATTAAAGAAACTTTAGTAAAGCTCAAAGCACACATTGCACCTCACACAATAATAGTGGGAGACTTCAACACACCACTTTCACCAATGGACAGATCATGGAAACAGAAACTAAACAGGGACACAGTGAAACTAACAGAAGTTATGAAACAAATGGATTTAACAGATATCTTCAGAACATTTTATCCTAAAACAAAAGGATAGAACTTCTCAGCATCTCATGGTACCTTCTCCAAAAATGACCATTTAATTGGTCACAAAACAGGCCTCAATAGATACGAAAATATTGAAATTGTACCATGCATCCTATCAGATCACCATGGACTAAGGCTGTTCTTCAACATAAATAAGAGAAAGCCAACATTCACTTGGAAACTGAACAACACTCTCCTCAATGATACCTTGGTCAAGGAAGGAATAAAGAAAGAAATTAAAGACTTTTTAGAGTTTAATGAAAACGAATCCACAAATACTCAAACTAATGGGACACAATGAAAGTATTTCTAAGAGGAAAACTCATAGCTCTGATTGCCTCCAAGAGATAGCACACACTAGCAACTTGACAACACACCTAAAAGCTCTAGAACAAAAGGAAGCAAATTCACCCAAGAGGAGTAGAGGGCAGGAGATAATCAAACTCTGGGTGAAATCAACCAAGTGGAAACAAGAAGAACTATTCAGGGAATTAACCAAACGAGGAGTTGGGTCTTTGAGAAAATCAACAAGATAGATAAACCCTTAGCTAGACTCACTAAAGGGCACAGGGACAAAATCCTAATTAACAAAATCAGAAATGAAAAGGGAGACATAACAACAGATCCTGAAGAAATCCAAAACACCATCAGATCCTTCTACAAAAGGCTATACTCAACAAAACTGGAAAACCTGGACGAAATGGACAAATTTCTGGACAGATACCAGGTACCAAAGTTGAATCAGGATCAAGTTGACCTTCTAAACAGTCCCATATCCCCTAAAGAAATAGAAGCAGTTATTAATAGTCTCCCAGCCAAAAAAAGCCCAGGACCAGACGGGTTTAGTGCAGAGTTCTATCAGACCTTCAAAGAAGATCTAATTCCAGTTCTGCACAAACTTTTTCACAAGATAGAAGTAGAAAGTACTCTACCCAACTCATTTTATGAAGCCACTATTACTCAGATACCTAAACCACAGAAAGATCCAACAAAGATAGAGAACTTCAGACCAATTTCTCTTATGAATATCGAAGCAAAAATCCTTAATAAAATTCTTGCTAACAGAATCCAAGAACACATTAAAGCAATCATCCATCCTGACCAAGTAGGTTTTATTCCAGGGATGCAGGGATGGTTTAATATATGAAAATCCATCAATGTAATCCATTATATAAACAAACTCAAAGACAAAAACCACATGATCATCTCGTTAGATGCAGAAAAAGCATTTGACAAGATCCAACACCCATTCATGATAAAAGTTCTGGAAAGATCAGGAATTCAAGGCCCATACCTAAACATGATAAAAGCAATCTACAGCAAACCAGTAGCCAACATCAAAGTAAATGGAGAGAAGCTGGAAGCAATCCCACTAAAATCAGGGACTAGACAAGGCTGCCCACTTTCTCCCTACCTTTTCAACATAGTACTTGAAGTATTAGCCAGAGCAATTCGACAACAAAAGGAGATCAAGGGGATACAAATTGGAAAAGAGGAAGTCAAAATATCACTTTTTGCAGATGATATGATAGTATATATAAGTGACCCTAAAAATTCCACCAGAGAACTCCTCAGACTGATAAACAGCTTTGGTGAAGTAGCTGGATATAAAGTAAACTCAAACAAGTCAATGGCCTTTCTCTATACAAAGAATAAACAGGCTGAGAAAGAAATTAGGGAAACAACACCCTTCTCAATAGTCACAAATAATATAAAATATCTCGGCGTGACTCTAACTAAGGAAGTGAAAGATCTGTATGAGAAAAACTTCAAGTCTCTGAAGAAAGAAATTAAAGAAGATCTCAGAAGATGGAAGGATCTCCCATGCTCATGGATTGGCAGGATCAACATTGTAAAAATGGCTATCTTGCCAAAAGCAATCTACAGATTCAATGCAATCCCCATCAAAATTCCAACTCAATTCTTCAACGAATTAGAAGGAGCAATTTGCAAATTCATCTGGAATAACAAAAAACCTAGGATAGCAAAAAGTCTTCTCAAGGATAAAAGAACTTCTGGTGGAATCACCATGCCAGACCTAAAGCTTTACTACAGAGCAATTGTGATAAAAACTGCATGGTACTGGTATAGAGACAGACAAGTAGACCAATGGAATAGAATTGAAGACCCAGAAATGAACCCACACACCTATGGTCACTTGATCTTCGACAAGGGAGCTAAAACCATCCAGTGGAAGAAAGACAGCATTTTCAACAATTGGTGCTGGCAGAACTGGTTGTTATCATGTAGAAGAATGTGAAACAATCCATACTTATCTCCTTGTACTAAGGTCAAATCTAAGTGGATCAAGGAACTTCACATAAAACCAGTGACACTGAAACTTATAGAGGAGAAAGTGGGGAAAAGCCTTGAAGATATGGGCACAGGGGAAAAATTCCTGAACAGAACAGCAATGGCTTGTGCTGTAAGATCGAGAATTGACAAATGGGACCTAATGAAACTCCAAAGTTTCTGCAAGGCAAAAGACACCGTGAATAAGATAAAAAGACCATCAACAGATTGGGAAAGGATCTTTACCTATCCTAAATCAGATAGGGGACTAATATCCAACATATATAAAGACCTCAAGAAGGTGGACTTCAGAAAATCAAATAACCCCATTTAAAAATGGGGCTCAGAACTGAACAAAGAATTCTCACCTGAGGAATACCGAATGGCAGAGAAGCACCTGAAAAAATGTTCAACATCCTTAATCATCAGGGAAATGCAAATCAAAACAACCCTGAGATTCTACCTCACACCAGTCAGAATGGCTAAGATGAAAAATTCAGGTGACAGCAGATGCTGGCGTGGATGTGGAGAAAGAGGAACACTCCTCCATTTTTGGTGGGATTGCAGGCTTGTACAACCACTCTGGAAATCAGTCTGGTGGTTCCTCAGAAAATTGGACATAGTACTACCGGAGGATCCAGCAATACCTCTCCTGGGCATATATCCAGAAGATGTCCCAACCGGTAAGAAGGACACATGCTCCACTATGTTCATAGCAGCCTTATTGATAATAGCCAGAAGCTGGAAAGAACCCAAATGCCCCTCAACAGAGGAATGGATACAGAAAATGTGGTACATTTACACAATGGAGTACTACTCAGCTATTAAAAAGAATGAATTTATGAAATGCCTAGGCAAATGGATGGACCTGGAGGGCATCATCCTGAGTGAGGTAACACCTTCACAATGGAACTCACACAATATGTACTCACTGATAAGTGGATATTAGCCCCAAACCTAGGATACCCAAGATATAAGATACAATTAGCTAAACACATGAAACTCAAGAAGAATGAAGACTGAAGTGTGGATACTATGCCCCTCCTTAGAATTGGGAACAAAACTCCCATGGGAGGAGTTACAGAGACAAAGTTTGGATCTGAGATGAAAGGATGGACCACCTAGAAACTGCCATATCCAGGGATCCACCCCATAATCAGCATCCAAACGCTGACACCATTGCATATACTAGCAAGATTTTATCGAAAGGACCCAGATGTAGCAGTCTCTTGTGAGACTATGCCGGGGCCTAGCAAACACAGAAGTGGATGCTCACAGTCAGCTAATGGATGGATCACAGGGCTCCAAATGGAGGAGCTAGAGAAAGTACCCAAGGAGCTAAAGGGATCTGCAACCCTATAGGTGGAACAACATTATGAACTAACCAGTACCCCGGAGCTCTTGACTCTAGCTGCATATGTATCAAAAGATGGTCTAGTTGGCTATCTCTGGAAAGAGAGGCCCATTGGACTTGCAAACTTTATATGCCCCAGTATGGGGGAACACCAGTGCCAAAAAGGGGGAGTGGGTGGGTAGGGGAGTGGGGGTGGGTGGGTATGGGGGACTTTTGGTATAGCATTGGAAATGTAAATGAGCTAAATACCTAATAAAAAATGGAAAAAAAAAAAAAAAAAAAAAACCAAGACCAGGCAGGCACAACTAAAGCAGCAATTTCCCCTGCCAGGGGAAAGCAGCTTTCCACCGATTGATGCTAGGTGTATAGTTTAATGAAGATATCAACAAGCAAATTTGTTAAGATAACTCAATGTGGCGTTATTAAAAATAAAGACATTTTACATGTTTATAAATGTAGATCATTCCAGAAAATATAATTGTTTAACTTGTAATTAAAAGTTATTTTTAATGTAAAAAAAATAGAAAGAAAAAAAAAAGAATCTTCTGCACCTGAGATTCTCTCTAGGAGGATCAACAATATGCAGTAATCAGTACCTCCAGAGCTTGTGTCTCTAGCTGCATATGTAGGAGAAGATAGCCTTGGTCTTGCAAAGATTATAAGCCCCAGTACAGGGGAATGCTTGGGTCAGGTGGCCAGTGTGTGTGTGTTGGAGAGCAGGGCGGAGGGAGGGTATAGTGGACTTTCTGAATAGCATTTGAAATGTAAATGAAGAAAGTATTTAATAAAAAATCATGTAGAAAACATGTCTATTAGGCATAAAATAAATGATATACAGTGTACTGGCTGGTTTTGTATGTCAACTTGACACAGGCTGGAGCTATCACAGAGAAAGGAGCTTCAGTTGGGGAAGTGCCTCCATGAAATTCAGCTGTGGGTCATTTTCTCAATTAGTGATCAAGGGAAAAGGGCCCTTTGTGGGTAGGACCATCTCTGAGCTGGGAGTCTTGCGTTTTATAAGAGAGCAGGCTGAGCAAGCCGGGGTAAGCAAGCCAGTAACAACATCCCTCCATGGCCTCTGCATCAGCTCCTGCTTCCTGACCTGCTTGAGTTCCAGTCCTGACATCCTTTGGTGATGAACAGCAATGTGGAAGAGTAAGCTTAATAGACCCTTTCTTCCCCAACTTGCTTCTTGGTCATGATATTTGTGCAGGAATAGAAACCCTGACTAAGACAATCCACAGATCCCCCCACCCCGCCAAAAAAAAAAAAAAAAAAGCCAAATAACAAGGATGGCCAAAGGAGGATTCTTGAATTGCTCTCAAAGGAAAAATAAATAAATCTTAGAGGTGGATTGATGGAGAAAAGGGGGTGAGAGAAGGGATGGAGAGGAGAGCAGGTGTGGCGGTTCACATGTAGTGAGAGCCAGGATGAGAGGGCAAGTAGAGTGAATGGAAATCATTGTAAGATGGAGTCAGGGGTATCTTTAGGATGTGCTAGAGAAATGGAATGTGGGATGCTTTAGTGAGTCTATGAGGGTGATTCTGTTTGAGTCTCCTAGCGGTGGGGGACATGGAGCCGAAGTGGGCATCTCCTGTAGCTAGGTAGGACTTTCAGTGGAGAGATAAGAACACCAATTCATCTACAAAACCCTTTGACCCAAACTTGGACCTGCCTACAATGATTACAGGGACAAAGATGGAGCAGAGACTGTGGGAATGGTCAACCAATCACTGGCCCAACTTGAGATCTATCCCACGGGCAAGAACCAATCCCTAACAGCATTAACGATACTCTGTTATGCTTGCAGACAGGTGCCTAGAAAAACTGTCCACTGAGAAGCTCATCCTAACTGATGCAGAGACCCAGAACCAAAGATTCTGGAACTCAGGATATCTTGTGTAAGAGTTGGGGGCAGGACTGAGGAACCTGGAGAAGATAGGGACTCCACAAGAAGATAAACAAAGTCAATTAACTTGTACCGTTGGGGACTTCCAGAGACTTGAACCATTAACCAAAGAGCATACAAGGTTTAGACCTAGTCCCTGCCCCATGCTCCTGCACATATGTAGCACATGTGCCGTATGGTCTTCATGGGGGCTCCCCCAATAATTGGAGAGGGGATTTACCCTGACTCTGTTGCTTGCCAGTGGATACAATTTTCCTAACTGGGCTGTCTTGTTTGGTCTCAGTGGGAGATGATGTATCTGGTCCTGCAGTGACTTGAGGTGCCAGGATCCATTTTACAATGAAAACAATACCAGGCATCTCTTTAAAAAATGCAGGAAGCTAAATGTATGATTTTAAGTCCCATATTGTTTGTTTGTTTGTTTGTTTGTTTTGAAAAAAGACATTTATTTTTTGTTTTATAAATATGTGTGACTATGCACCTTATGTGCTGGGTATACTCAGGGGCCTGAAGAGGACATTTGATACCTGAGGATTGAAGTTATAGTTGATTGTAAGCTGCTATATAGATTCTGAGAACCAAGTCCAGGTCCTCTGTAAGAGCATCAAACACTTTTAATCACTAAGCTTTTCTCTAGGACTCTGCTTCCCAACTTTTAAGATCATTTGAAGTTTCAGATTGTGAGTTAAAAGATATTTCATAGCACTATGCACTGTTATTTTTATCTCTTCCAATCCACTGTTTCTTCGGATAAGAAAACTAAGAAGTAAAAATTTTGAGTCTTTCTTAACAATTTTAGATTGTAATACCAACTATAAAATCATATGTGGTGTTTTCTTTTGTTTGCATATAATATCCTGGAAAAGTTGAGTATATGTGCACACATATGCATTTGTGTTTATGTGTAGAGAACAAGACTGGATAGAGTGTGTGGGTTAATACTGCTAAGTGTTGGCACACAGGACTTATTGTGTGGTCCTTGCAGTATGTTCCTATATTCTATTTAGTCTTTGGACAAATATTTAGAGTCTTGCATTTTCAAGGAATTCTGCTGTTTTTGAGTCTATGCAGTTAATTAAACCATGGTTCTTCCAGGTGCTTATTTGGGATCCCTTCCATTTGTTATACAGAGTACAACATTTTAAAATTATTCATTATTATATACAATTATTCTTTATTTGATACCCAAACAATGAGATAATCCATGTTTAAAAGTACTTTTTAAAATTTTCATTTGGAAGTGCTTTTCCCATATAATATTCTTGCACATGGATGACTTAGTTTTATAGGAAAGGAGATTTTTTATGCAGATTTTCTTTATACATTTGGAGTCATTGATGAAGTGGCAAGGTTGGATGATTTAGTAGGTGGCAGAGAGATATACACAACATTCTAAAAGTTGCCAAGATCAATATAAGCAAGATGTTGACTATTGTAAGTTTCAACATTTGGATTCATAAAAGAACTGTGGTTAAGGACCAAAAGGCACTGATTTTTATTTCATTATAATATCCTGGGTTGAGTCATTGGCAACAGAATTTATCTTACCATTCTTTTGGCAAGATAAAATTAAATGTGGTTCCACTTCATTCTGCAGTTATGTTGTCTATGGTCTGGGGTAGATTAAGTCTGCTGATGAAAGTCTAGGGCCATGAGTCTTAGTGGCCATTCTGATTATCAATTAGATTTCAATCACTTTCACATGAAAACAATGGGGAGTCTCCTTCATCAGTGGATGACTAAAATATGGCAGCCAGTGCTAATGTCATCAGAAGACATGGAAAAGAGGGAAAAGATAAGGTTTTGGCTTCTTTTCCCATGACCTCTCCAGAGCAGGGTTCATTGTACTCTACACACTAATTTTTATCTGTATGGCTTTTAAAGCTTTTTTGAAATGAACCTAATAAGTATGTTAGAGTACAGTTCACTCTAAGCAGGCCAGGTGCCATACTGGCAAAAGTTTTCTTTGTAAAACAGCTTTATTGAAATATATATCATATAATACACTATGTACTTCAAGTTCATAAACCCAAGTATTCTTACTATGTTCTTTGGGTTGTATAATCAACATCATAATTGATTTGGGAATATTTCTATCACACAAAGAAGAAATTTCAAAACAATGAGTGACCATCCCCTCAATTCTTCTCTACTTTTCCATTTGTCCTTTGTCTTCTTGCCTTGAGTCCCCCCTCTTCATGTTTCTGGCTCCAGGCAATTTATCAACCACTTTTATCTTCATAGATTTGTCTTTTGACACTTGCAGCAGAGGTGGTGGTGACATACTCTGTCCTCAAGAGATAGCTCTGCCTTTTTAAATATAAACTAATAAGATTGTAATTTCTTATTGTCAAATACCATGTACAATTGTCTATGCTATGCCTCATTACTGGCAAGCAGCAGGTTTGTATTTTTATCACAATGAACATGTAACATGTTGGCCTTATAACAGATAAACCATCACTAGGCAATGGGAATATTTTAACTTTATTTTAATCTTATGAGGGCACCATTGTACCTGTGTTCTAGCATTGCCTAAGACATTGTTATATAACATGTATTGTGCTTGATGTATCAGTTGGAACCAAGATATACCCCTAACATAAATTTATCTCCTGGAGACAAGAGTTTAGATATATTCTTCTCTAAAGAGCCCAGATTTAAAGATTCCTTCTCTACAATGCAAGTTTGTTAGGATAACACATTATGCAGACCTTAACATAAAGGCTTACTTTATAAAACTAAAACAACCTGGCATCAGAACAGAGATATGGAACCTATCCTCCTATAAGTGAACTTTTTTGTTTTTTTTTGTTGTTGTTGTTGGTTTTTTGTTTGTTTGTTTGTTTTTTGTTGTTGTTTGTTTGTTTGAGACAGGGTTTCTCTATGTAACCCTTGGCTGTCCTGGAACTCACTCTGTAGACTAGGCTGGCCTCGAACTCAGAAATCTGCCTGCCTCTGCCTCCTGAGTGCTGGGATTAAAGGTGTGCACCACCACACCCGGCATAGGTGAACTTGTTATCATGTCCATTAGGGTGTTCAGATAGTTCTCTCAGAAAGAATAAAATGACCAAAAATTAAAGGCCAGTTAAATGGTTTTTAATTAAGTTCTTGTTTCAGAACAGCTCCAATATTGTGTTCATTGTAAATATGAAGGCCTAGTGAAGGTCAGTTCTAACCAGTTTCATCACTTGATGAATACTTGGCACTTGAAGGCGTACCCTGATACTCCATCACATAAAAAAATGTTAAACATGCATGATATAGTTATGGATTTGTTCTTTACAGTATACAATACAATGAAGTGATTTTTTTTTTATTATGTGGTCTTCTTTTGTAGGATGTGCTTTTCAATCTCTCAATTTTTCTCCGGTTTCTTAGTATATATTAATTATGCAAAATTATGGGTTTCTTTTTTTTTTTTTTTTTTTTTTCATTTTCATAGTTGCTGTTGCATTTATGGTTTTCTTACCTGTTAGAAGGAGCTTTTACATATCAGTTGTTTTATTTTTTTTTTCCATTTTTTATTAGGTATTTAGCTCATTTACATTTCCAATGCTATACCAAAAGTCCCCCTTACCCACCCACCCCCACTCCCCTACCCACCCACTCCCCCCCTTTGGCCCTGGCGTTCCCCTGTACCGGGGCACACAAAGTCTGCGTGTCCAATGGGCCTCTCTTTCCAGTGATGGCCGACTAGGCCATCTTTTGATACATATGCAGCTAGAGTCAAGAGCTCAGGGGTACTGGTTAGTTCATAATGTTTTTCCACCTATAGGGTTGAAGATCCCTTTAGCTCCTTGGATACTTTCTCTAGCTCCTCCATTGGGAGCCCTGTGATCCATCCATTAGCTGACTGTGAGCATCCACTTCTGTGTTTGCTAGGCCCCGGGATAGTCTCACAAGAGACAGCTACATCTGGGTCCTTTCGATAAAATCTTGCTAGTATATGCAATGGTGTCAGCGTTTGGATGCTGATTATGGGGTGGATCCCTGGATATGGCAGTCTCTACATGGTCCATCCTTTCATCTCAGCTCCAAACTTTGTTTCTGTAACTCCTTCCATGGGTGTTTTGTTCCCACTTCTAAGGAGGGGCATAGTGTCCA
The DNA here is from genome assembly GCF_000001635.26 of Mus musculus. Taxonomy (NCBI): domain Eukaryota; kingdom Metazoa; phylum Chordata; class Mammalia; order Rodentia; family Muridae; genus Mus; species Mus musculus. The sequence goes on from NC_000078.6 coordinate 9,677,773, forward strand.
CACTTCAGTCTTCGTTTTTCTTGAGTTTCATGTGTTTAGGAAATTGTATCTTATATCGTGGGTATCCTAGGTTTTGGGCTAGTATCCACTTATCAGTGAGTACATATTGTGTGAGTTCCTTTGTGATTGTGTTACCTCACTCAGGATGATGCTCTCCAGGTCCATCCATTTGGCTAGGAATTTCATAAATTCATTCTTTTTAATAGCTGAGTAGTATTCCATTGTGTAAATGTACCACATTTTCTGTATCCATTCCTCTGTTGAGGGGCATCTGGGTTCTTTCCAGCTTCTGGCTATTATAAATAAGGCTGCTATGAACATAGTGGAGCATGTGTCCTTCTTACCAGTTGGGGCTTCTTCTGGATATATGCCCAGGAGAGGTATTGCTGGATCCTCCGGTAGTACTATGTCCAATTTTCTGAGGAACCGCCAGACTGATTTCCAGAGTGGTTGTACAAGCCTGCAATCCCACCAACAATGGAGGAGTGTTCCTCTTTCTCCACATCCTCGCCAGCATCTGCTGTCACCTGAATTTTTGATCTTAGCCATTCTCACTGGTGTGAGGTGGAATCTCAGGGTTGTTTTGATTTGCATTTCCCTGATGATTAAGGATGTTGAACATTTTTTCAGGTGCTTCTCTGCCATTCGGTATTCCTCAGGTGAGAATTCTTTGTTCAGTTCTGAGCCCCATTTTTTAAGGGGGTTATTTGATTTTCTGAGGTCCACCTTCTTGAGTTCTTTATATATGTTGGATATTAGTCCCCTATCTGATTTAGGATAGGTAAAGATCCTTTCCCAGTCTGTTGGTGGTCTTTTTGTCTTATAGACAGTGTCTTTTGCCTTGCAGAAACTTTGGAGTTTCATTAGGTCCCATTTGTCAATTCTCGATCTTACAGCACAAGCCATTGCTGTTCTGTTCAGGAATTTTTCCCCTGTGCCCATATCTTCAAGGCTTTTCCCCACTTTCTCCTCTATAAGTTTCAGTGTCTCTGGTTTTATGTGAAGTTCCTTGATCCACTTAGATTTGACCTTAGTACAAGGAGATAAGTATGGATCGATTCGCATTCTTCTACATGATAACAACCAGTTGTGCCAGCACCAATTGTTGAAAATGCTGTCTTTCTTCCACTGGATGGTTTTGGCTCCCTTGTCGAAGATCAAGTGACCATAGGTGTGTGGGTTCATTTCTGGGTCTTCAATTCTATTCCATTGGTCCACTTGTCTGTCTCTATACCAGTACCATGCAGTTTTTATCACAATTGCTCTGTAGTAAAGCTTTAGGTCAGGCATGGTGATTCCACCAGAGGTTCTTTTATCCTTGAGAAGAGTTTTTGCTATCCTCGGTTTTTTGTTATTCCAGATGAATTTGCAAATTGCTCCTTCTAATTCGTTGAAGAATTGAGTTGGAATTTTAATGGGGATTGCATTGAATCTGTAGATTGCTTTTGGCAAGATAGCCATTTTTACAATGTTGGTCCTGCCAATCCATGAGCATGGGAGATCTTTCCATCTTCTGAGATCTTCTTTAATTTCTTTCTTCAGGGACTTGAAGTTTTTATCATACAGATCTTTCACTTCCTTCGTTAGAGTCACGCCGAGATATTTTATATTATTTGTGACTATTGAGAAGGGTGTTGTTTCCCTAATTTCTTTCTCAGCCTGTTTATTCTTTGTGTAGAGAAAGGCCATTGACTTGTTTGAGTTAATTTTATATCCAGCTACTTCACCGAAGCTGTTTATCAGTCTGAGGAGTTCTCTGGTGGAATTTTTAGGGTCACTTATATATACTATCATATCATCTGCAAAAAGTGATATTTTGACTTCCTCTTTTCCAATTTGTATCCCCTTGATCTCCTTTTGTTGTCGAATTGCTCTGGCTAATACTTCAAGTACTATGTTGAAAAGGTAGGGAGAAAGTGGGCAGCCTTGTCTAGTCCCTGATTTTAGTGGGATTGCTTCCAGCTTCTCTCCATTTACTTTGATGTTGGCTACTGGTTTGCTGTAGATTGCTTTTATCATGTTTAGGTATTGGCCTTGAATTCCTGATCTTTCCAGAACTTTTATCATGAATGGGTGTTGGATCTTGTCAAATGCTTTTTCTGCATCTAACGAGATGATCATGTGGTTTTTGTCTTTGAGTTTGTTTATATAATGGATTACATTGATGGATTTTCGTATATTAAACCATCCCTGCATCCCTGGAATAAAACCTACTTGGTCAGGATGGATGATTGCTTTAATGTGTTCTTGGATTCGGTTAGCGAGAATTTTATTAAGGATTTTTGCATCGATGTTCATAAGAGAAATTGGTCTGAAGTTCTCTATCTTTGTTGGATCTTTCTGTGGTTTAGGTATCAGAGTAATAGTGGCTTCATAAAATGAGTTGGGTAGAATACCTTCTACTTCTATCTTGTGAAAAAGTTTTTGCAGAACTGGAGTTAGATCTTCTTTGAAGGTCTGATAGAACTCTGCACTAAACCCGTCTGGTCCTGGGCTTTTTTTGGCTGGGAGACTATTAATAACTGCTTCTATTTCTTTAGGGGATATGGGACTGTTTAGAAGGTCAACTTGATCCTGATTCAACTTTGGTACCTGGTATCTGTCCAGAAATTTGTCCATTTCGTCCAGGTTTTCCAGTTTTGTTGAGTATAGCCTTTTGTAGAAGGATCTGATGGTGTTTTGGATTTCTTCAGGATCTGTTGTTATGTCTCCCTTTTCATTTCTGATTTTGTTAATTAGGATTTTGTCCCTGTGCCCTTTAGTGAGTCTAGCTAAGGGTTTATCTATCTTGTTGATTTTCTCAAAGAACCAACTCCTCGTTTGGTTAATTCTTTGAATAGTTCTTCTTGTTTCCACTTGGTTGATTTCACCCCTGAGTTTGATTATTTCCTGCCGTCTACTCCTCTTGGGTGAATTTGCTTCCTTTTTTTCTAGAGCTTTTAGATGTGTTGTCAAGCTGCTAGTATGTGCTCTCTCCCGTTTTTTCTTGAAGGCACTCATAGCTATGAGTTTCCCTCTTAGAAATGCTTTCATTGTGTCCCAAAGGTTTGGGTACGTTGTGGCTTCATTTTCATTAAACTCTAAAAAGTCTTTAATTTCTTTCTTTATTCCTTCCTTGACCAAGGTATCATTGAGAAGAGTGTTGTTCAGTTTCCATGTGAATGTTGGCTTTCTGTTATTTATTTTGTTATTGAAGATCAGCCTTAGTGCATGGTGATCTGATAGGATACATGGGACAATTTCAATATTTTTGAATCTGTTGAGGCCTGATTTGTGACCTATTATGTGGTCAATTTTGGAGAAGGTACCATGAGGTGCTGAGAAGAAGGTATATCCTTTTGTTTTAGGGTAAAATGTTCTGTAGATATCTGTCAGATCCATTTGTTTCATCACTTCTGTTAGTTTCAGTGTGTCCCTGTTTAGTTTCTGTTTCCATGATCTGTCCATTGGTGAAAGTGGTGTGTTGAAGTCTCCCACTATTATTGTGTGAGGCGCAATGTGTGCTTTGAGCTTTACTAAAGTTTCTTTAGTGAATGTGGCTGCTCTTGTATTTGGAGCATAGATATTCAGAATTGAGAGTTCCTCTTGGAGGATTTTACCTTTGATGAGAATGAAGTGTCCCTCCTTGTCTTTTTTGATGACTTTGGGTTGGAAGTCAATCTTATCAGATATTAGGATGGCTACTCCTGCTTGTTTCTTCATACCATTTGCTTGGAAAATTGTTTTCCAGCCTTTCATTCTGAGGTAGTGTCTATCTTTTTCTCTGAGATGAGTTTCCTGTAAGCAGCAAAATGTTGGGTCTTGTTTGTGTAGCCAGTTTGTTAGTCTATGTCTTTTTATTGGCGAGTTGAGACCACTGATGTTAAGAGATATTAAGGAAAAGTAATTGTTGCTTCCTGTTATTTTAGTTGTTAAAGGTGGCATTCTGTTCTTGTGGCTGTCTTCTTTTAGGTTTGTTGAGGGATTACCTTCTTGTTTTTTCTAGGGCGTTGTTCCCGTTCTTGTATTGGTTTTTTTCTGTTATTATCCTTTGAAGGGCTGGATTCGTGGAGAGATAATGCGTGAATTTGGTTTTGTCGTGGAATACTTTGGTTTCTCCCTCTATGATAATTGAGAGTTTGGCTGGGTATAGTAGCCTGGGCTGCAGTTTGTGTTCTCTTAGTGTCTGTATAACATCTGTCCAGGCTCTTCTGGCTTTCATAGTCTCTGGTGAAAAATCTGGTGTGATTCTGATAGGCTTGCCTTTATATGTTACTTGACCTTTTTCCCTTACTGCTTTTAGTATTCTATCTTTATTTAGTGCATTTGATGTTCTGATTATTATGTGTCGGGAGGAATTTCTTTTCTGGTCCAGTCTATTTGGAGTTCTGTAGGCTTCTTGTATGTTCATATGCATCTCATTCTTTAGATTTGGGAAGTTTTCTTCAATAATTTTGTTGAAGATGTTTGCTGGACCTTTGAGTTGAAAATCTTCATTCTCATCCACTCCTATTATCCGTACGTTTGGTCTTCTTATTGTGTCCTGGATTTCCTGGATATTTTGAGTTAGGATCTTTTTGCATTTTCCATTTTCTTTGATTGTTGTGCCGATGTTCTCTATGGAATCCTCTGCACCTGAGATTCTCTCTTCCATCTCTTGTATTCTGTTGCTGATGCTCAAATCTATGGTTCCAGATTTCTTTCCTAGGGTTTCTATCTCTAGTGTTGCCTCGCTTTGAGTTTTCTTTATTGTGTCTACTTCCCTTTTTAGGTCTAGTATGGTTTTGTTCATTTCCATCACCTGTTTGTATGTTTTTTCCTCTTTTTCTGTAAGGACTTCTACCTGTTTGATTGTGTTTTCCTGTTTTTCTTTAAGGACTTGTAACTCTTTAGCAGTGTTCTCCTGTATTTCTTTAAGTGATTTATTAAAGTCCTTCTTGATGTCCTCTACCATCATCATGAGATATGCTTTTAAATCTAGGTCTAGGTTCTCAGGTGTGTTGGGGTTCCCTGGACTGGGCGAAGTGGGTGTGCTGGGTTCTGGTGATGGTGAGTGGTCTTGGTTCCTGTTAGTAAGATTCCTCCGTTTACCTTTCGCCATCTGGTAATCTCTGGAGTTAGTAGTTATAGTTGACTCTGTTTAGAGATTGTTCTTCTGGTGATTCTGTTACCGTCTATCAGCAGACCTGGGAGACAGATTCTCTCCTCTGAGTTTCAGTGCTCAGAGCACTCTCTGCTGGCAAGCTCTCTTACAGGGAAGGTGCGCAGATATCTTGTATTTGGACCTCCTCCTGGCCGAAGAAGAAGGCCCAAAACAGGACCTTTCTCAGACACTGTGTTGCTTTGGCAGTTCCCAGGTGGTACAAACTCTCACCTAAGCAGACTAAATTCCTAAGTTCCTTGGAGTCCCGGGACCAAGATGGCGACCGCTGCTGCTGTGGCTTAGGCCGCCTCCCCAGCCGGACGGGCACCTGTCCTCTGGTCCGGACGGTGGCTGGCTGTCCCCGGCCCACAAAGGGTGCTGCCTCAGCGCCTCTGTGCTTCCGCCTGTTCCAGAAGCTGTCAGGTTCTCTGGCGCACCCTCTCACCTGTTCAGACTAATTCCCTAAGTTCGGCGGGTCCCGGACCAAGATGGCGACCGCTGCTGCTGTGGCTTAGGTCGCCTCCCCAGCCGGGCGGGCACCTGTCCTCTGGTCCGGAAGGTGGCCGGCTGTCCCCGGCCCACACAGGGTGCTGCCTCAGCGCCTCTGTGCTTCTGCCTGTTCCAGAAGCTGTCAGGTTCTCTGGCGCACCCTCTCACCTGTTCAGACTAATTTCCTAAGTTCGGCGGGTCCCGGACCAAGATGGCGACCGCTGCTGCTGTGGCTTAGGCCGCCTCCCCAGCCGGGTAGGCACCTGTCCTCTGGTCCGGAAGGTGGCCGGCTGTCCCCGGCCCACACAGGGTGCTGCCTCCAAATTATGGGTTTCAATGTAACATTTTTGTACATAGATATAGCACATTTTGATCATGTTATTACTTAATTACTTTCTTCCATCTCTCACCTCCTGTTTGTCTCCTTTCTTTTTTCAAGTATTCTGTAATAAATGCTATTAGCAGATATTTGTCAATACTGACTTAGATATCTTGGGTGAGCCAAGGTTCTTCTAATGTGTGTATGGGGAATTATAGGTATGATCAGGAAGTAGGCTTCTAGAGTGTGCTTTTCTAAAATGCAACCCAAGTTTTTAGACACCCTTAGCTATGTTTTTTCTTAAGACCTCAGAGTTTTTGCAATGACCTTCTTGGATAAAATGACATTACTCAACCAAAACCAGCTTCTTGCCAAGATCTTCTATAAAATACTTAACAGAACTGCCATATAAACATTAAACATATGTGTTTGGGTTTTCTGTTGGTGAAGTATTCACTAAAGGGCTCATTTTTCTAGAAAGGTAGTACATGGAGGTTGGCAGTTTATTGGCTGCACTTAATTGAAATGAGTGTGGAGAATAATAAATGCATATTAGAAAGTTGCAGAAGAATTCATGCACTTATTGGCTCTTCAGGAGGGAGGGGGTCCCATAAGAAGTAAGGGCTATGTGTTCTTTTTCAATGTAATGATAAGGTCATTGTTAATCTTACTGTTTTGAAAGAACACTGCCTTGAAGACAGCCAGGATTAAGGAAAGTGACTTTAAAAGTACCCATTTCTAATTTAAACAATCCCATATTTAGAAAGCTTACTACCTTTTCTCTCTTCTACACACTTCTTTGTGGGTGTTAGAAGGGAAGAATTAGGGCCCAATTCTGATATTGTCTTGATCCCCCAAGCTCATTCCAAAGCAGATGGCCCAAAACAAAGTGTATTATGAAGCAAAAGCTGTATCTTAAATCAGTTCCATGAAATATACCTGGGGGATATTTGACCCAGATATTAGGCTTAGGAAGGTGTTATACCCACTCAGAATCACCAACTGTAGAACATCAGAGGCTCGAGGTTGGACAGTTGATGTTAGGGTGTTGCCTGTGGAGCATTTGTACCTCTGCATGTGCATGCCTGAAAGATTACTGTATGTGAATTTGGGATTTGTACACTACCTGTGAAAAGAACATCAGGTGAAACATTGTGGATATATGTAATGCTGAGAAATGCATCTAAGGGAATCTATCTGGAATAAGGATACACAAGATACCATATAAGTGTAAAATGACTTGCTGACAATAAAGGGATGGGCCAATGGAGGCAGAAGTAACCAGTGACTCCATCAGGGGAGAGAATGTAGGAATGGTCAAGACATACAGCTGAAAAGGTGGACCTTGTCTCTTTATGTGAGCAGCTGGTGCTAAGACAGCACCATGGTGGGTTGGGGCTCTTACTAAGGCCACCACCACCTTGAATTTGTAGGTGAGTGTTTACCTGAAGCTTACCACCTCATAATGCAGAAGGGTCCTTCCTTCCTTCCTTCCTTCCTTCCTTCCTTCCTTCCTTCCTTCCTTCCTTCCTCCCTCCCTCCCTCCCTCCCTCCCTCCTTCTCTCTCTCTCTCTCTTTCTTTCTTTCTTCCTTCCTTCTTTCCTTCCTTCACTCCATCTCTTTCTCTCTCTCTCTCTCTCTCTCTCTCTCTCTCTCTCTCTCTCTCTCTCTCTCTCTCTCTCCCAAGGACCATGGTCCATTCTTTGTTTACCTTGAGCTGCCATGTTTGATCTCTCCAGGATTTCCCTGGATCATTTCAGTGACAAGAGGGAATTTCCTGTTGGGTTTAGAGACTGGATTTTTAAATTGTGGAAATAGAACAAGTACAAGATTTTGAAATTTGACAGAAGCAGACAGTATTCTCCATATCTATGATGAAACTTTGCCCAATTTCTTGGACCTTTAAATACCACAGATAAGCTTAGCTTTCTGGCTGTCAGGGAAGGGGCTCTCACAGAGATCTGTGGAGGCTCAAAGTGACACCTGCCCAGAGGCTGCCAGAGATTGGAGTCTCAAACCCGAATTCCCCTGTTCCCTAATTAGCTTGATGCTAACCCTCTGCTGTAAGATTTGGCTTCAGTAAATCCAGATATATTAATAAATTTAGCTTCACTCCTCTTCCCTGTGGTGTGATCTTCTGTAGGTGAATTCACCTTTCTGAATTCTAGCTTCCTTCTTTGTTATGTCAGGATAAATGTCATTTAGATCTCAAGCAGGTACAACACATTTAGTTTCAATGGCTCTATTTTATCCCAAAATAACCAGTTACCACCTGCAGTGTTCACAGAGGATCATTCAAAAGGTGCTCCAAATACATTGAGAGGAATGGGAAGCAATGTGAATAATGGTTCATTAATTGTACATGTGCATAGTGCAGTAATCCACTAAGGACCAGGGAAAGGTAGATTTAATGGGTCAAGAAAATCCTATAATTCTTAGAGTCCTTAATGGGATAGAAGGAAAGATGTCTGGTATCTGCACTATCACCAAGTTTACTGTATGTACATTTTTGTGAGGACCTCATTGGATTCTAGCCACAACTGATTTATAAACTAGCCATATTTCTTACTTTATTTTAATTTTTAACAATTTTAGGCATGTATACAATGTACTATGCTATTCATCCCCATACCTCATATCTCTGCTTATCCCCTCTCACGTGCACTGGCTCTCTCATTCTCTCCTACATTCATGCCTGTTCCGTGCAGGTGGTCACAGCTGCTGTGTGCTCATGCTTGCAATGGTCATGCAATAGCTGGAAGATACAATTTTATAGCAATTTCTTTTCTGTTTCTTTTTTAACTCACATTCTTTTCATTTCCTCCTCCACAAAGTTCTATAGGCCTTGGAGACATTAATGTAGGTGTCTTATTTAAGGCTTTTCCTCCACAGGTAACTTTCAGCACTCACAATAATGAGTCTCTGTATCAACTCTTGCTTACTTCAATGAAGATTTCAGACTAAGGATGAAAATAGCAGTAGTCTACTAGAATAAAGATAAATATTTAGGAAGCAATTTGAATACAAGTTCACTAGGCAAAATATAAGTAGTGTATTTTCACATAGTACCTGTAATTCCCTGTTCCCCCCCCCCCCCCCCCGTGACAAGCTTTTGACTGGGTTATAGCATCAGGGTATATACCATCTCATGGAACAGACCTCATTAAATGCTTCTATAAAATTTTGTTGAATGTATCTTATTTTTCCATTTGCTTTTATTCAAATGCTAGAGACACATTTTCTTCAGGTTCAATGATTCGAGGGTAGTTTGTGGTGCCAAAGCTTCTGAAAATCTGTTCCATGGCCAAGGGGCCAAGACAGAGTTTAGAGGGGGAGTTAAAGACAGTTTTAATATCCAGGGACTTGTAACATAGAAAGCTAGAAGTTCTGTGAATGAGACAAGGGAGCTATGACTTCTAGAATCAGCTAAGACCTCATGGTGTAGGAGTTGATCTATAGCAACGATCTAGGGCTCAGCTAGAAAACCGACAAACCCAGAACAAAGCTGTGAGAATTCCAGTCCACGGGAGGCACAATGAACAGCTCCAACCTCTCTTTCTTTGTCCATTCTTTTTCATCTGGTACTTCCCATGGACCAATATAAAACAAATCTACACCCAGATCAGAGAGCTGTGTAGATGACCAGGGCCATGAAAAACAGAGAATAAAATATTATCACAATGAGAAGATGCTAATACACTAGAAAAATCCATTGATAGAATTCAGCAGTCAGAATTTTTGTAGTGCAAGGAGTCCCAGACATCCAAATAAACATATCCCTGGGGGTTGGGGGTGGGAAGAAAGAGAGAAAAAGAAAAAAACCCTCAATGAACCAAAAACCAGCCAAACAAAAACCAGCCAAACAACAGGCATCTAGTGTCTTCTCTCCCCTAGTTGAGGTCATCTTTAGAATATCCATACATCTCTCTCCTTTGGCCCAATCTGATCATTCTTGTGTTAAGTGACTCAGCACTCTGTGTCTGTGCATTATTGGCATTTGGTTATCTGTAGAGTTTTGAAGAAACAGAGTTTCAGTTCTCTCCCAGGGTAACCTGATAAACTCTGGTGAGAGTTATACAAAGAGTGCAGAGCCACTTAAGGAAAGGTCTGGTCTCATTGCTTCTGAGCCTCACCTGTGATCTGGAGAGACCCGAATGACCCACCTGCCATACCACCTTCTGAGAAGTTGAGAAGTCTCATTTTTTTTTTTTTTTGGAATTGACACTCTGGGTCTCTGCCATGTATTGAAATTGATATTCAAGACTTATGTATGCCTGATTAACATATTTCAACTGCCATATCTGAATTTCTCTAGAAATCATTGAGGTCATCTTCATGCTGTGGAAATATAATCAAAAAAATATTTGGAAGAAAAGCTAAACTGCAATTGACATAGGACCCATTTAAAGCACCATCACATTTTGCAGATGAAGCAAATGGACACAGCTCCAGCTGACTGGCCATTGCCAAATAGCCCAGTAAGGTCACGAGGACAGCCACATCACTACTGACATGTTTTCAATGGCAGGTGGACATGTTCTGAATATAAACTGCCAAACAGATCATATTGCTACACTTAAGGGTCCATGAGCTCTACCTCAGCCTCTCCCATTTCTTATGAATGCTCCAAGAAGAATGGGGAATTCCTATCACCTCATAGAGTTCAGGTGGTGCAGTTCTGAGATTCATGTTTAGTGACTCAAGCTGCTCAACTTCACCACAAAGCCAAGGACTCTCTGCTTGCAATAATGGAAAAGGAGTTGACTTTTAGTGGGAACAGACCACAAACTAGTCATTGTTTTTGAACCATTTACATTGACTAATTGAGTTCTCAGGCACACCCTATGAGATAGATACTCTTATTATGTCTAGTTTTCCTTATGGGAAACCTAAGCTAAGAGGTCAGGTGGATTGCTCAAATTCACAGAGTTGGTAAGTAGATATGCTGAAATTTAAATTTAAATGTCAATATTTTACTGCTCAGCCCTCCTTTGTGAGCAGGGAGCTGTGTGTGCCCCCTTTTCACAATCTTTATGCAACTTTTTTCATATTACCATATCAATACAGAATATTTTCTTTCCTGGGTCTAGCTCCAAGTCCTCCTGTCTATTTCACAAAACAAGGGGATTAGTATTGGAGTTACAATGACTGGTTATTCTCTGTGCTGTGTCATCTTCAGCCTCTAATTGTGGCCTCAGAGTTGACAGATGAATAGCCTTTCACCAGCTCCTTAACTGGACAGCTTAATGTAGAGTATAAATTGCAACCTTGAACCTCCAAGTTCAAAGTACACTAATTTGATGGGACTAGTAAACATTACACTGTGTTCTGAGACTCTGAAGAATCTAGCCAAGATTTTCCAGGAAGAACATCATCTAACTATTGTTAAAATGTGAGGAAGCATAATATTTACAGCAAAATTTTTTCCTCACATGGCACTGATAAAAGGACACAATACTTTCCCCTCTGTTAGAGCTGAGAAACAGAAATCTGGCAAATGACTTGCTTCAATTGAGAAGCCAAGAGCTTTGAGCTTGTTAGCTTCACTCTGTCCCCAACTAGCTGTATGGCCTTGGTCCTGACTATTTTTTTCCCTCTTTCTGCAGCACATAGGCTGGTTTTTGATTCCTGAGTTCTTTATTAGCTTTGAAATTCTATAATTTATTAGGATGAAAGTGAGTTTATCCTAATTAAATGCTGTTCTGTAGATGGAAGTTTAAAGATAGATTCGAGGTTAGTTTAGAGGATAGAAATGTATTTAACTCAAGAAAATTTTAAAAAGTTTAGAAATAAAAGAACAATAAAAGAAATAAAGAACAATGAAGAAAAAAGGCTCTGGGTGCTAAGACTGAGCAGTCACTAATGCTGGATACAGAATCCAACAATCCCCAGTGCTGCAGCTAGCATCAACCCGATATTCCACGGACTACATGTCACAGCTTTTTAACTTTTACCCACAGAACTTTCTGCTAGTAGGAACACGCTGTTTCCCAATGAAGCCAGTCTGGAGGTATCTCAGTGACTCATGGGCTTGGTGAACTCAGAGCATCTGTGTTGCTAAGATACAAAGAGATTGAGCATATCAGCCAGGACTTCAGATTTTCAAATTAGTACACTGTCTAGGCAGCATTCTACTTACTCCAGTGATGGTGACTCATCAACCTACAATAAAGACAGAAGTGTCTGGTATTGACTTCTTTCTATAAAAAACCCTCTTCGTTCCCTTTGTCCCTGTGGGGAAGTAGGAATGATAGTTTGTTGCCACAGCAGCAGTAAACAAGGCAGGAAATGTTTTATATTTTGCCCAAGAGCAACTTCTAGCTAGTTGAGAGGTCTACATGTACATTCCCCATCTTCCGCGTTCCACTCCCCATCACCTTTCCAACCTAGTTCTCTCCCTCTATCTGCCTCCTTTTTTTTTCCATTTTTTATTAGGTATTTAGCTCATTTACATTTCCAATGCTATACCAAAAGTCCCCCATACCCACCCACCCCCACTCCCCTACCCACCCACTCCCCCTTTTTGGCCCTGGCGTTCCCCTGTACTGGGACATATAAAGTTTGCGTGTCCAATAGGCCTCTCTTTCCAGTGATGGCTGACTAGGCCATCTTTTGATACATATGCAGCTAGAGTCAAGAGCTCCGGGGTACTGGTTAGTTCATAATATTGTTCCACCTATAGGGTTGCAGATCCCTTTAGCTCCTTGGGTACTTTCTCTAGGTCCTCCATTGGGAGCCCTGTGATCCATCCATTAACTGACTGTGAGCATCCACTTCTGTGTTTGCTAGGCCCCGGCATAGTCTCACAAGAGACAGCTACATCTGGGTCCTTTCGATAAAATCTTGCTAGTGTATGCAATGGTGTCAGCGTTTGGATGCTGATTATGGGGTGGATCCCTGGATATGGCAGTCTCTACATGGTCCATCCTTTCATCTCAGCTCCAAACTTTGTCTCTGTAACTCCTTCCATGGGTGTTTTGTTCCTAATCGATCCATACTTATCTCCTTGTACTAAGGTCAAATCTAAGTGGATCAAGGAACTTCACATAAAACCAGAGACACTGAAACTTATAGAGGAGAAAGTGGGGAAAAGCCTTGAAGATATGGGCACAGGGGAAAAATTCCTGAACAGAACAGCAATGGCTTGTGCTGTAAGATCGAGAATTGACAAATGGGACCTAATGAAACTCCAAAGTTTCTGCAAGGCAAAAGACACCGTCAATAAGACAAAAAGACCACCAACAGATTGGGAAAGGATCTTTACCTATCCTAAATCAGATAGGGGACTAATATCCAACATATATAAAGAACTCAAGAAGGTGGACTTCAGAAAATCAAATAACCCCATTAAAAAATGGGGCTCAGAACTGAACAAAGAATTCTCACCTGAGGAATACCGAATGGCTGAGAAGCACCTGAAAAAATGTTCAACATCCTTAATCATCAGGGAAATGCAAATCAAAACAACCCTGAGATTCCACCTCACACCAGTCAGAATGGCTAAGATCAAAAATTCAGGTGACAGCAGATGCTGGAGTGGATGTGGAGAAAGAGGAACACTCCTCCATTGTTGGTGGGATTGCAGGCTTGTACAACCACTCTGGAAATCAGTCTGGTGGTTCCTCAGAAAATTGGACATAGTACTACTGGAGGATCCAGCAATACCTCTCCTGGGCATATATCCAGAGGATGCCCCAACTGGTAAGAAGGACACATGCTCCACTATGTTCATAGCAGCCTTATTTATAATAGCCAGAAGCTGGAAAGAACCCAGATGCCCCTCAACAGAGGAATGGATACAGAAAATGTGGTACATCTACACAATGGAATACTACTCAGCTATTAAAAAGAATGAATTTATGAAATTCCTAGCCAAATGGATGGACCTGGAGGGCATCATCCTGAGTGAGGTAACACATTCACAAAGGAACTCACACAATATGTACTCACTGATAAGTGGATATTAGCCCCAAACCTAGGATACCCACGATATAAGATACAATTTGCTAAACACATGAAACTCAAGAAGAATGAAGTGTGGACACTATGCCCCTCCATCTACCTCCTATGACTATTCTATCCCCCCTTCTAAGTGAGACTCAAGCATTCTCCCCTGGACCTTCCTTCTTGTTTAGCTTCGTTGGGTTTGTGGAATAAGTATCCTGTATTTCATGGCTAATATCCACTTATGAATACATATCTTGTGTGCCCTTTTGAGTCTGGGTTACCTCACTTGGTGATATTCTTAATTTTCATCCATTTGCTTGCAAGATTCATTTTTTTAATAGATAAATAGTATTCCACTGTGTAGATGTACCACATTTCTTTATACATTCTTCAGTTGAGGGACATTTAAGTTATTTCCTTCCGGCTTTTTCAAACGAAGCTGCTATGAACATAGTTGTGAAGGGGTGTCTTTGTAGTATAGTGGGGAATCTTTTGGTTATATGCCCAGGAGTGGTATAGCTGAGTCTTGAGGTAGAACTATTCCCAGTTTTCTGAGAAATGGACAAATTGATTTCCAAAGTTGTTGTACAAGTTTGCACTGCCACCAGCAATTAAGGAGTGTTCTTGCTCCAAATCTTTGACACCAGGTGTTGTCACTTGAGCTTTTGATCTTAGCCCTTCTAATGGGTGTAAGATGGAATCTCAGAGTTGTTTTGATTTGCATTTCCATGATGACTAAGGGCAAGCTAAACACTGGGTGGAGCTTGCGGACTCTTATGGAAGAATTGAGCCCAGAAGGGGATAGGAACTCCACAGAAAGACAAAAAAGAGTCAATTAACCTGGACCCTTGGGGGCTCTCAGAGACTGAAGCACCAACCAGAGAGAAACAGAGTGGACCTAGCCCCCTGAAGATATAAATCAGATAACTAGAGTAGAGGCCACCCCTCAAGCTGTGCCTGTTGTGGAATCTGTTTTCCTAACTTGGCATTCTTGTTTGGCCTCAGTGGGAGAAGTGCCTAGCTCTGCAGGGACTTGATGTGCCAGGGTTGGATGTGCCAGGGTTGGGGGATACCCTGGGGGCCTCCATTGTCTCAGAGGAAAAGGAAAAAGGGATTGGGGGAGAGACTGTGATGAGAGAGAGAGAGAGAGGGAGAGAGAGAGAGAGAGGGAGAGAGAGAGAGAGAGGGAGAGAGAGAGAGAGAGAGAGAGAGAGAGAGAGAGAGAGAGAGAGAGAGAGAGAGAGAGAGAGAGCTGACTGCTGCAAATCTGCAGGTTAGGCCCTTTCACACACTCCAGCAGTACATAGATGAGGTTGATTTTAGGGCGGGCATGGGTGCTAGTTGAGTTGGTCACCCTGCCAGATCTGCCACACCACACCTGCACCACCAGGGAGAGCTCTCTAGCACTGCTCCAGGTTAGCTCACTCAATGCAGCAGTTGGCAAGGGGCAGGGGCAGCTCTCCTGTTTTCACACCCTTGGGGCCAGCCCACTGGCACCCATGCCCAAGAGCCTCTACTGCAGGATCTCTATGACACAGGGTAAGAGCAGGTGAGGATTCAGTATTGATAACATAGCAGAAGCCAGAGGCCTTAAACAAGACCAATGCCTCATTGCAATGAATATTTCCAAGTAAAGTTGTGTGGAAAAATGTTATACTGTGGGACACACTGTGACACACTATAGTACAGCTTCTATGATGAGATGTTTTCTATGCTTTGTTTTGTTTATCATTTATTTTTTTGCTTTTTAGTTTTTTGAGGAGATGGTTGCAAGGTCAGAGGGTGAATATGAAGTGGTGGGGAGATGAGAGCATTTGGAGTATGTGATGCAAAAGTCACAAAGAATAAAAAGTTAAGAAGAAGGAGTAGGAGAAGAAGAAGGAAGAATGAAGAAAAGAAGAGAAGAAGAAGGAAAAGGAGGAGGGAGGAGAAGGAAGTAGTGGAAGAAGAAGGAGGAGAAGAAGGAGGAGGAGGAGGAGAGGGAGGAGGAGAGGGAGGAGGAGGAGGAGCAGGAGGAGCAGGAGGAGCAGGAGGAGGAGGAGGAGCAGGAGGAGGAGGAGCAGGAGGAGGAGGAGGAGCAGGAGGAGCAGGAGGAGCAGGAGGAGGAGGAGGAGCAGGAGGAGGAGGAGGAGGAGGAGGAGGATACACAAGACATGAGGAGCAAGCCAGTAAGCAGCAGTCTCTGTGGCTTGTGCATCAGCTCCTTCCTTCATGTTCCTGTGCTTCTAGGGTTCCTGCCCTCACTGCTTTTGATGATGAATGGTTACATGGTACTGTGTTTCCTTCTCAAGTTGCCTTTGGTCATGATGTTTCATTGGTAACCCTCCCTAAGACGTGGTGACTTTTTTGTTTATCAATTTTCATAAAGTTTATTATTTCCTGTGCTCTTCTGATGAGGACTCTGTATATAGTATTTCATTAAGTGTTTCTTGGAGTCCTGGCTTGGTTATCATGACTTTGATTCCAATGTCCTAGTCCTCCATCAGTGTTAAGAGATTGCTTTCCTAGATTTAGCAGTTACAGATGTTGCTGTTGGCCTCCATAGGATGAAATGCACCATTCCATCCTTTCCAGGCCTTAGAGGTGCTGATGAGAGGTCCCATGTTTTTCTCACCTATTTGCCATTGTAGACAAGTTGAGAATTTTCCCTTATAGACTTGGTATTGTGTATTTGTTTCGTACTTTTGACATCTTGACTACGATACTCTGTGGAGAGTCAGCTTTGTTCAGACTTCACAATTAGGCTTAACTTCCCATTATGTATCATGCAGGTCCTGAGACTCAGAATGATGATTTTTTTTTTTCCTGCGAAAAAGCGATTTTGAAGCAGGTTCAGCTCTTCTCAGCACAGCAGGGATCTTTCATCACATTCAGCTGTGGGGACCAATTCTCTGGACCACATTGCTACTGAAAATGTCATCAATCAATCATCGAATATTTCTCGGGACAACAACTTGAGAATTAAGTGAGGTCTTGGACGTGGCAAGTTAGAAGGCAGCATGGTACAGAGGAGGGACATGGAATTTGTAGGCATTCATAAATATGCTTGAAGCTTGGTACCACTTCTTATGAACCATATAAACGACAAAATAGCTTGAATTCACAGGTCTCTGCTGTTCTGCTTGCATACTAGAATAAGTAGTTACCTCCTCATGGGGAAAAGCACTAATTTTTAGTCTCATTTTCAATATGTAAAAGTTTAAATAATATGCTGAGGCATGGCAGCAAATACCTTCAATCCCATCACCACAAACACAGAGGCAGCAGAATTCTCTAAGTTCAAGGTCAGGTTGGTCTGTACAGTGAGCTCCAAGATCAACCAAGTCTCCATAGTGAGAACATGCTATTTTTTTTAATTAAAATATAATGAATTAAAATGTGATGAATCATTGTCAAGTGTCAGCTAATCCTTTGTAAGCCCTTGATATTACACATGGCAGTGGGAGAGTGAGGATAGGCATGGCTCCCTCTCTCTAGCAGATGCAAGACAAATGGACAAATGAGTTAAGATAAAGATATGGAAGTTGGCTAGAGGCTTCTGGGCTTCACAACAACTTCACAGGAATGATGAAGATGACATGTATTGGGTACAGAAGAACAAGCCATAATTAGAGAGAACAGTTTTGGTGCATGGAATTGTAGAAGCAAGGAATGTAGACTTTATACAAGGCAGCATAAAAGCTGCTATGGCCAGGTTGGACACGAAGTAAAGGAAAACAATGAATGATGCAAGAAGAAGGTTATTTAAAACAAAGTTAACTAATTTACTTATATTGTTAGCTAGTACAAAATGGTTTAAATATTTTCAGTAGGAGGGTGATAAGATTGGGAGCTGGAACTGTTAACATTTCTTCTGTATCAAATTCCCATGGTGTTGTTGGAACAGAGTTGATGCTTGTAGATACTCAGTGATGATATATGAAATAATGGATAGATGTTTATGGAGCACTGGTCTGGCCATGGTATGTGTAATGTTGACAGCTATATGAATGTAGACTCTTAAGTTTGATCTAAGTAGCTAATCTTGGTCAGTGGAAACAAAATATTCTAAACAATTAATGAGGCAAATTTGGTCAGGCTAGGTTTGTGGTTGTATTTGGGTGTTTCAATTGATTTAAGCTCAATGGAAATAGTTTTCCCTTTTTATTAATAATTTTTGTGTGCTTTTGAAAATATGAAATGTATATATATCCATAGGGTAAAAAAAGCAATATAATCTATCCCTTTTTAAGGCTCCTGACATTTACACATTTTTTCCTTTTTCAGGCTACTTTCTAGACCTGAGAATATGTGCATATGTTTGTGCATATATATACATATATATATACATATATATGTATATATATGCATATATATGTGTATATATATATATATCATTCACTATTGAGAATGTTCACATGTGAGCATACATATAGAGCACACACATAAAACTACATAAATCACAATTATTATCCATGCCATAAGATACATGATAAATGAATTTGTTATAATCTACATGGCAGTCTTAATAAATTGTATTGTGGTATAATTTTCATAAAATAAAATGTATGATATAAAGTGCAGTGCTTATTAAGGTGTTTTAGAAAGTAATTCTATGTACTTTAAAAATATGTGAGTGGAGACATGCTAACTATACAGGTTAAGTTCTTAATCCAAAAGTTGGAATCTATAAGGTCTCCAAATTAGTTAAAAAAAAAAAAACTTGTTGCAGACAGGATCTACAAGTAGAAAATTCATTCATACTTGTACATCAAATTGCTTTATTCATAAAATTATTGAAAGCATCCTATAAAATTACCTTTAGACTATACTTAAAAATATATGAACAGAAGTGAATTTTGTGTTTAGATCCCTTATGATAATTTATATATAATCAAATATTCTGTAATTTGAAGGAATCCAAAATTCACATTCAAGATGAGAGTATTCAATCTGTATCATTCCACAGTTTGTTCAGGCATTCAGGACTATGTCATGGGCATTTTGCTCATGCCACTGAGGTTTTCTGACCGATTGCATGGCTCCCTAGTCTGGGAACCACTATTCATTAACAATTTCTCTGTGGATGGATACAGAAGTTCCTCTCTTCTGTCACAGTGAAGATGGAGAAAGGAAGAGATGTTCTCCATCTGAGATGTTTTTATTACTGGTTATCTAGACTGGATTCTTAGAAGTAGAATCAATTAGGTAAAAAGTAAGAGAGGTCAAAATATTGTCTTCTGAAGATACCCTAACAATTCAGTCCTACAGTTAAAACACACCCTCTTCCAATCATTTGAAGAAGTTTTAGACATCACGTTTTAAAATCTTTGGCAATCTGATGGGTGAAAAGTGACAGCATTTAGTTGCTTTAATTTACATTTCCCAAACCATTAAAATGGGTAAATATTTATTATGTTTACTGTTCTTTTCTATTTTCTCTGGGAATAGCCTTTTTTCACGTTTTTTTTCTTTTCTTTTTTTATTTATTAGGTATTTTCTTCATTTACACTTCCAATGCTATCCCCAAAGTTCCCCATACCCTCCCCCCACCACTTCCCTACCCCCCACCTCCCACTTATTGGCCCTGGCGTTCCCCTGTACTTAGGCATATAAAGTTTGCAAGACCAATGAGCCTCACTTTCCACTAATGGCCGACTAGGCCATCTTCTGATACATATGCAGCTAGAGACACAAGCTCCGGGGGGTACTGGTTAGTTCATATTTTTGTTCTACCTATAGGATTGCAGATCCCTTTAGCTCCTTGGGTACTTTCTCTAGCTCCTCCATTGGGGTCCCTGTGATCCATCCAATAGTTGACTGTGAGCATCCACTTCTGTGTTTGCTAGGCCCGAACATAGTCTCACAAAAGACAGCTATATCAGGGTCCTTTCAGCAAAATCTTGCTAGTGCATGCACTTTTCTCACATTTTTAACCTGTTTTTCTTCATATTATTTTTAATCAAAACTCCTTTTAATTAAAAAGTTTTATTATTTTAAGAATATGAGTATGTTTGTCTGCATACATGTCTCTGCAACACTTGTGCCTCTAGAAAAGGTCATTGAATCTCCTGGGTCTGGAGTTACACATGGTTGTGTAACTGTGTGGGTGCTGGGAATCGATCCTCAGGAAGTACAGTCAGTGCACTTAACTGCTGAGCCCTTTCTCTGGACCTGGGAACTACTTTTGTAGTAGGCCATTATTTTTCTCCACTAGAGGCTCAATTTAGTAGGCTCTTGTAGTGTACAGGGTGATCTATTTAAGATGGGGAATCTGGTCAGGGATAAGGCTGAAGATCTGCATTTCCTAAGAAATTTCCAGAGATTTCTAGTGCTGCTGGTCTACATACAGTAATTTGAGTAACAAAGTCTCAGAGTTTAGGAGTCCTACCTGGCAGAGTTCCACTATGCTCATGAACAATGTGTGGTATATTTTTCTTCTTTAAATAAAGCATTAAGAAAGTTCAGATGAACATGATCTTTGTGCAAATCAGAAACAACAACATTTTTACAAATGATTGGAGCCTTAGCATTTCTTTTCTTTCTCTCTCTCTCTCTTTTTTTTAATTAGGTATTTTCCTCATTTACATTTCCAATGCTATCCAAAAAGTCCCCCATACCCTCCCCCCCCCACTCCCCTACCCACCCACTCCCACTTTTTGGCCCTGGCGTTCCCCTGTGCTGGGGCATATAAAGTTTGCAAGTCCAATGGGCCTCTCTTTCCAGTGATGGCCAACTAGGCCATCTTTTGATACACATGCAGCTAGAGTCAAGAGCTCCAGGGTACTGGTTAGTTCATAACGTTGTTCCACCCTTAGGGTTGCAGATCCCTTCAGCTCCTTGGGTATTTTCTCTAGCTCCTCCATTGGGGCCCCTGTGATCCATCCAATAGCTGACTGTGAGCATCCACTGCTGGCGTGGACCGGAAGGGACTTGTGCCCCTGATCAGGCTGGGTTTTCTGCTTCCCTAATTAATGTAGTCTCAGGTCCCGCACGATTGGATTGGGGCAGCAGTTGTGTTCCACTCACCAAAGATCTTAAGATCCCGTGGAGTGGCAGGTCCTGTGGGTAGCTTGTGGGTGTCAGCAGACTCCAAGCCTTAGCATTTCTAAGGAACTGGCAGCATCCTGCTGGTGTGAAAGGCAGGCCTTTGACTTTTGAGTTCAAATTCTACTTTGACTTAGCTTCAAGCCTGTAAGAGTTCAGTTTCCAGCTTCATTTATAGGAAGAATAGGAACATGATAAAATAGCGATATCAGCTTTGGTTTTGGAGATTTTGGACATCAAAGAAGAACTATTGATATGCTATTCATGCTATTCCAAAATATTAAAAACAGAGATTACTGTTTCTGTACATCCAAAGCCTTTGGAAGTCTGAACTATAGAGTACTTGGACACTCAGTACTGCTGATATGTATATCAACATCATACCCAAATACACACAGAAGCAATTATGTTAATGACAGTATAAGTTGACTTTAGAATGCAAAATATTCTAGTTGGCTGTCCATTGAAGACAGTGGCAAGGCTTTTGCTACATGTTTCTTCTTCATCCATATCACATAGGCAGACAATGTTCCCCAGCTTCCTTTGTGTATGGGTGATTAAGTTCTGAACAATAGGTCACAAGCAGAAATTTGTGTGCTATTTTGTGCTGAGGGCATTTTTGAAAATATATTTGTATTCATTATTACATAATTTTATTGCATGTACATGATTTACATTGATCATATCTACTCCCTATTTCCCCACTTCAGCTCCTCCCAGGTCTTGCTCCACCATGTCTTTCTTCCAACTTCCAACTTTGTTACTTTATAATCTATTGGTTCCAATTAGTGCCTCCCATATGCTTATGGCTAGTATGCTAGTCTCTGCAGCATGAGCCACTTACCAAGAACCACATCCCCAAGGAAAATGGGCTTTTCCTTTACCAGAAGTCAGCCCTTGCCAATAGCTTCTCAACTAAGAGTGAGCCTAAGAGTGAGCCCTTCTAGCCTTCCCCACCCCATATTTAAGCTGGAATTTAATTGGTTTGATCTTGTGAAGGTGTTCTTTAGACAGTTAAAACTACTGTGATTTGACAAGATCTGCAAAGTCATATCCAGAAGATACCATTTCACATCAGCCTTCCCTAAATACAGATTCTTAAAATATTTTTGTCTCCTTTTGTCCTCTGGCTTTCTGTGACCTGGATAAACATAGAGGACTTCATGGTCCTGGAAGAGAATTTAATATGTGGAAAGAGTATGATTTTCTGTATCCAATATAGAAGGCTTGCTTATAAAACTCTATTACCTATTTTAGAATTTAGGTGAACATTATTTATTTAAATTATACTTTTGGCTTGCTTATGAGCAAAGTTCCTTTAACATAACGCCCTCTCTAACTCATGTAGATTATTTGGAAACTTGCTAACCAATAGCTAACATAAATACTATGTTTTTGAACTAATGTATTAACTGTTTATATGGGACATTTTAGTACCAGCGAAAAGAGGAATAACATGGCATGCCCCAAAGAGAAAATGGTTGAGAAACAGAGTATTTAACATAAGGAAAACTTCTAGCTGTCCTTTATTTCAAGGTTTTGCTGTCTTTCTGTTAATAATTATCCTGGAGCTTAGAAATTATACAGTGTTAGCTAGTCAAGACGCTAAGAATAGGAGACTGCGGACCAGAAAAGAAATTCCTCCCGACACATAATAATCAGAACAACAAATGCACTAAATAAAGATAGAATACTAAAAGCATTAAGGGAAAAAGGTCAAGTAACAAATAAAGGCAAGCCTATCAGAATTACACCAGATTTTTCACCAGAGACTATGAAAGCCAAAAGAGCCTGGACAGATGTTATACAGACACTAAGAGAACACAAATTCCAGCCCAGGCTACTATACCCAGCCAAACTCTCAATCACCATAGATGGAGAAACCAAAGTATTCCACGACAAAACCAAATTCACACATTATCTCTCCACGAATCCAGCCCTTCAAAGGATAATAACAGAAAAAAACCAATACAAGAACGGGAACAACGCCCTAGAAAAAAACAAGAAGGTAATCCCTCAAGAAACCAAAAAGAAGACAGCCACAAGAACAGAATGCCAACTTTAACAACAAAAATAACAGGAAGCAACAATTACTTTTCCTTAATATCTCTTAACATCAATGGTCTCAACTCCCCAATAAAAAGACATAGACTAACAAACTGGCTACACAAACAAGACCCAACATTTTGCTGCTTACAGGAAACTCATCTCAGAGAAAAAGATAGACACTACCTCAGAATGAAAGGCTGGAAAACAATTTTCCAAGCAAATGGTATGAAGAAACAAGCTGGAGTAGCCATCCTAATATCTGATAAGATTGACTTCCAACCCAAAGTCATCAAAAAAGACAAGGAGGGGCACTTCATTCTCATCAAAGGTAAAATCCTCTAAGAGGAACTCTCAATTCTGAATATCTATGCTCCAAATACAAGGGCAGCCACGTTCACTAAAGAAACTTTAGTATAGCTCAAAGCACACATTGCACCTCACACAATAATAGTGGGAGACTTCAACACACCACTTTCACCAATGGACAGATCATGGAAACAGAAACTAAACAGGGACACACTGAAACTAACAGAAGTGATGAAACAAATGGATCTGACAGATATCTACAGAACATTTTATCCTAAAACAAAAGGATATACCTTCTTCTCAGCACCTCATGGTACCTTCTCCAAAATTGACCACATAGTAGGTCACAAAACAGGCCTCAACAGATTCAAAAATATTGAAATTGTCCCATGTATCCTATCAGATCACCATGAACTAAGGTTGATATTCAATAACAAAATAAATAACAGAAAGCCAACATTCACTTGGAAACTGAACAACACTCTTCTCAATGATACCTTGGTCAAGGAAGGAATAAAGAAAGAAATTAAATACCTTTTAGAGTTTAATGAAAATGAAGCCACAACGTACCCAAACCTTTGGGACACAATGATAGCATTTCTAAGAGGGAAACTCATAGCTCTGAGTGCCTCCAAGAAGAAACGGGAGAGAGCACATACTAGCAGCTTGACAACACATCTAAAAGCTCTAGAAAAAAGGAAGCAAATTCACCCAAGAGGAGTAGACGGCAGGAAATAATCAAACTCAGGGGTGAAATCAACCAAGTGGAAACAAGAAGAACTATTCAAAGAATTAACCAAACGAGGCATTGGTTCTTTGAGAAAATCAACAAGATAGATAAACCCTTAGCTAGACTCACTAGAGGGCACAGGGACAAAATCCAAATTAACAAAATCAGAACTGAAAAGGGAGACATAACAACAGATCCTGAAGAAATCCAAAACACCATCAGATCCTTCTACAAAAGGCTATACTCAACAAAACTGGAAAACCTGGACAAAATGGACAAATTTCTGGACAGATACCAGGTACCAAAGTTGAATCAGGATCAAGTTGACCTTCTAAACAGTCCCATATCCCCTAAAGAAATAGAAGCAGTTATTAATAGTCTCCCAGCCAAAAAAAGGCCAGGACAAGACGGGTTTATTGCAGAGTTCTATCAGACCTTCAAAGAAGATCTAATTCCAGTTCTGCACAAACTTTTTCACAAGATAGAAGTAGAAAGTACTCTACCCAACTCATTCTATGAAGCCACAATTACTCTGATACCTAAACCACAGAAAGATCCAACAAAGATAGAGAACTTCAGACCAATTTCCCTTATGAATATCGATGCAAAAATCCTCAATAAAATTCTTGCTAACCAAATCCAAGAACACATTAAAGCAATCATCCATCCTGACCAAGTAGGTTTTATTCCAGGGATGCAGGGATGGTTTAATATATGAAAATCCATCAATGTAATCCATTATATAAACAAACTCAAAGACAAAAACAACATGATCATCTTGTTAAATGCAGAAAAAGCATTTGACAAGATCCAACACCCATTCATGATAAAAGTTCTGGAAAGAACAGGAATTCAAGGCCCATACCTAAACATGATAAAAGCAATCTACAGCAAACCAGTAGCCAACATCAAAGTAAATGGAGAGAAGCTGGAAGCAATCCCACTAAAATCAGGGACTAGACTAGGCTGCCCACTTTCTCCCTACCTTTTCAACATAGTACTTGAAGTATTAGCCAGAGCAATTCGACAACAAAAGGAGATCAAGGGGATACAAATTGGAAAAGAGGAAGTCAAAATATCACTTTTTGCGGATGATATGATAGTATATATAAGTGACCCTAAAAATTCCACCAGAGAACTCCTAAACCTGATAAACAGCTTTGGTGAAGTAGCTGGATATAAAATTAACTCAAACAAGTCAATGGCCTTTCTCTACACAAAGAAGAAACAGGCTGAGAAAGAAATTAAGGAAACAACACCCTTCTCAATAGTCACAAATAATATAAAATATCTCGGCGTGACTCTAACTAAGGAAGTGAAAGATCTGTATGATAAAAACTTCAAGTCTCTGAAGAAAGAAATTAAAGAAGATCTCATAAGATGGAAAGATCTCCCATGCTCATGGATTGGCAGGATCAACATTGTAAAAATGGCTATCTTGCCAAAAGCAATCTACAGATTCAATGCAATCCCCATCAAAATTCCAACTCAATTCTTCAATGAATTAGAAGGAGCAATTTGCAAATTCATCTGGAATAACAAAAAACCTAGGATAGCAAAAAGTCTTCTCAAGGATAAAAGAACCTCTGTTGGAATCACCATGCCTGGCCTAAAGCTTTACTACAGAGCAATTGTGATAAAAACTGCATGGTACTGGTATAGAGACAGACAAGTAGACCAATGGAATAGAATTGAAGACCCAGAAATGAACCCACACACCTATGGTCACTTGATCTTCGACAAGGGAGCTAAAACCATCCAGTGGAAGAAAGACAGCATTTTCAACAATTGGTGCTGGCACAACTGGTTGTTATCGTGTAGAAGAATGCGAATCGATCCATACTTATCTCCTTGTACTAAGGTCAAATCTAAGTGGATCAAAGAACTTCACATAAAACCAGAGACACTGAAACTTATAGAGGAGAAAGTGGGGAAAAGCCTTGATGATATGGGCACAGGGGAAAAATTCCTGAACAGAACAGCAATGGCTTGTGCTGTAAGATTGAGAATTGACAAATGGGACCTAATGAAACTCCAAAGTTTCTGCAAGGCAAAAGACACCGTCAATAAGACAAAAAGACCACCAACAGATTGGGAAAGGATCTTTACCTGTCCTAAATCAGATAGGGGACTAATATCCAACATATATAAAGAACTCAAGAAGGTGGACTTCAGAAAATCAAATAACCCCATTAAAAAATGGGGCTTAGAGCTGAACAAAGAATTCTCACCTGAGGAATACCGAATGGCAGAGAAACACCTGAAAAAATGTTCAACATCCTTAATCATCAGGGAAATGCAAATCAAAACAACCCTGAGATTCCACCTCACAGCAGTCAGAATGGCTAAGATGAAAAATTCAGGTGACAGCAGATGCTGGCGTGGATGTGGAGAAAGAGGAACACTCCTCCATTGTTGGTGGGAGTGCAGGCTTGTACAACCACTCTGGAAATCAGTCTGGCGGTTCCTCAGAAAATTGGACATAGTACTACCGGAGGATCCAGCAATACCTCTCCTGGGCATATATCCAGAGGATGCCCCAACTGGTAAGGAGGACACATGCTCCACTATGTTCATAGCAGACTTATTTATAATAGCCAGAAGCTGGAAAGAACCCAGATGCCCCTCAACAGAGGAATGGATACAGAAAATGTGGTACATCTACACAATGGAGTACTACTCAGCTATTAAAAAGAATGAATTTATGAAATTCCTAGCCAAATGGATGGACCTGGAGGGCATCATCCTGAGTGAGGTAACACATTCACAAAGGAACTCACACAATATGTACTCACTGATAAGTGGATATTAGCCCAAAACCTAGGATACCCAAGATATAAGATACAATTTCCTAAACACATGAAACTCAAGAAAAATGAAGACTGAAGTTTGGACACTATGCCCCTCCTTAGAAGTGGGAACAAAACACCCTTGGAAGGAGTTACAGAGACAAAGTTTGGAGCTGAGATGAAAGGATGGACCATGTAGAGACTGCCATATCCAGGGATCCACCCCATAATCAGCTTCCAAACGCTGGCACCATTGCATACACTAGCAAGATTTTATCGAAAGGACCCAGATGTAGCAGTCTCTTGTGAGACTATGCTGGGGCCTACCAAACACAGAAGTGGATGCTCACAGTCAGCTAATGGATGGATCACAGGACTCCCAATGGAGGAGCTAGAGAAAGTACCCAAGGAGCTAAAGGGATCTTCAACCCTATAGGTGGAACAACATTATCAACTAACCAGTACCCCCTGGAGCTCTTGACTCTAGCTGCATATGTCTCAAAAGATGGCCTAGTCGGCCATCACTGGAAAGAGAGGCCCATTGGACACGCAAACTTTATATGCCCCAGTACAGGGGAACGCCAGGGCCAAAAATGGGGAGTGGGTGGGTAGGGGAGTGGGGGTGGGTGGGTATGGGGGACTTTTGGTATAGCATTGGAAATGTAAATGAGCTAAATACCTAATAAAAAACGGAAAAGGAAAAAAAAAAAAAAGAATAGGAGTCTGCATACTCAGCCCTAAACAGGGCATCTATGCTAACTCTTCTCTTCTCACTAAAACTCAGAGAACATCATGGAAGAGGAAAAGGAAAAAAAGTCAATCCCAAGGTTGAAGAGGACTGCTGTGATAGTGTTGTCTGGGCATGTATGGCTACTGTGCTCATGACATCACAGAAGCCATGACTTCCTACAGAAGACCTCCACAAAATCAAGCCAGCCAAAATCCAGCATAGACACTCTAGATGATCTCCAGGCCTCATGCCATGGTTAGAAGCTAATGGCAGTGTATAGTTGCTTGGAGAGTATTATAGTGAGCTTCAACTGTGATCTTGACACAACCTAGAGCCATTTGGCATAATGACAAACCTTAACTGATAATTTCTTCCATTAGACTGGTCTATGGGCATGGCTGTGGGAGCATTTTCTTGATTAGTGATTTATGTGGGAAGGTACAGCCCACTCAAAGTGGTACCATGCTTAGGCAGGTGGTGCTGAATCAAATTAAAGGTTAGCTGGCCATGAGAAAGGGAGAAGGCCAATCACCAACGTTTCTCCACAGTTTCTGCTTCAGTGCTTTCTTCCAGGGGTTCCTACCTTAGTGTGCCTGGATGATAAGCCAAATAAACTCTTTCCTTCCCAAGTTGGTTTTGGTCTCTGTGATGGTTTGTATATCCTTGGACCAGGGAGTGGCACCACCTAGAGGTGTGGCCTTGTTGGAATAGTTGTGACCTGGTTGGAATGGGTGTGTCACTGTGGGTCTGGGCATAAGATCCTCACCCTAGTTGCCTGGAAGTCAGTCTTCCACTAGCAGCCTTTGGATGAAGACATAGAACTCTCAGCTCCTCCTGCGCCATGCCTGCCTGGATACTGCCATGCTCTCCCCTTGATGATAATGGACTGAACTTCTGAACCTGTAAGCCAGCCCCAATTAAATGTTGTTTTTTATAAGACTTGCCTTGGTCATGTTGTCTGTTCACAGCAGTAAAACCCTAACTAAAACAGTCACAATGTTACAATCAATGAAAAGCAACTGTTCTTTATTGAGGATGTGGTCGTTGGTAGTTTTCCATACTCCAGTGGATGGCCCTGCCCCAGGTACACACTTGTAGCAGTAAATGTATTTGTGAGTTATTAAAATAAATAAACATGAAATCAGAAAGAAAGTATATTGGGAAGAACATGAAGTAAGTTGGAGTGCAGAGATGAGGGAAATAGATCGTATTTTATTATATAGGTGCACTAAATTCTCAAAACTAAAGAAAAATTAAAGAGTTCCACATTATAATTAAAAATAAATAAATAAATAAGGTGACCTGATGTATGAAGAAAAAGGAATTACACAGTGGAAAAATAGTGAAGAATGCCCTACAGGGCCACTCTAATTCCTTTCTTTCTGGCTAGGCCTTGAACAAGATGGCCATTCTTCAGAGAATGAACATAGAGTAAATGTCATTTAGTGTTTCCATTGATGTTTTTGGCAGGGATGGTGAAAATTCTAGACTGAAATGATATTGTACGAAGTCAATACTATGCCATACTATAGTAGAATGGATTTCCTCCCTTCTTGCTGTCTGGATCAATTCTTGGAGGAGGGAGAGAGTTCGGTCTCTCTGTTGAAGGAGCACACTGGTGTGATAGCATGTGAGAGGACAGTCCAATTGGACTCACTCGGGTTGGCTTTTCCAACTTACCACTAATGTGAGCTTTAGGAGGGCCTTTGCAAAATAAATAGAGCTTATTGAGGGTTTTCAAGAAAGTTTCCAGATTCCATTGAGCAAAAGTGGAATATTTAATACTCTACTGTAAAAATAAAATAAAAGTAAAAAACCCTCCTTGGAATTCTGAATCCCACCTGTTAAATTATTTGTCCTTCCAATAGAAGCAGGAATGAAAGGCGTATGTTTAACATCATTTTGGACCCATTTTCTGTGGCGAGAAACCAAGGTAAACACATTTTTCCTGATGTAATTATTGATACTAGTTCAGCTCATGTGATGCAGGCATGGCTGTGTGAACTATTTCACATGAACCTGTCCTCAGCTGTGTTGGAACGATAATGGGGAAGTCTAAAGCATATAAATGCCTACTGTCTAGGAACCCTCGATATTTCAGGGAGTGCCAACCTTAAGTGTTACTCTCTGAAAGTGTCCTTTGGATTCTTGGCCTTCACTCTCATTTGTACCCATAGGTGTTTGGGGGGCATTTATGTCATTTTACACACCTTGGTCTGTTAGATATTTTTTAAAGCACTCATTTATTTTTAATATATTTTATATTGGGATAGAACATATCACTTTCCCTCTCTGTTTTCTTCCTCCAGCCCCACTGGTCGCCCCTCAAGTTGGTAGCTTTTCCTTGGTTATTATTGTTAAGTACATATATATGCATGAATATGCACAGATTTATAAATGCACACCCCTGAGTCCCTTTAGTTGTTTGTGTGTATGTATCATTTGAGGGATAACTACTCTGTATTGTACAAACATAAAGGGGACTAATTTGTGAGGGAGGCTAATTCTCCTTTGGTTGGCAGTCATTAGTTGTCACTTCTGTTATGGTTCCATAGATTTAGTTTTGCAACAAGGAATTAAACGTGATACAGGCCCATGCTGGGTGGTTTTTGTCTTATAAGTAAGTGCAAGGGTGTTTGGGAATTGCCCTACAAAGGTTTCAGTGAACCTTGATGTGGTTCTGTTTCTTACATATCCTACCGTTGTGCTCTTTATTCTTCTTCACTTTGCTACGTTGCCATTTTTGCATCAGTAATAAGTAGATTATTGTGTTCCACTCCACAGACAAAGGGATAAACAGGATGACTGAAAGTTGGGAAGCAATTAGAAAATCAAAAGGAGAAAGAAATGAAAATAGAGATAAATAAACATTTCATTTGTTCTGTATAAGAGTTTTGCTTTCCTTCCAATTTCACACAGACGTGAATGTGGTTGTTTACAAACACTAACTATTTTCTTTTAATTCTCTCCCTTTGACATTGATGTTCTCCATCTTGCCTTCTCTTCCTACCTCTGTGCTTATATTTAATGCATGTTAATAAATTGGTATCCTTTCTTTCCTAATATTCTCCATATTTACATACTGACATGTATTTTTCTCTCTCTTTGTATCTTTAACAAAAACCCACTTCTTTGTGCAGCTATTTTAACAATAGTTGCCAGGATCACATATGGGCTTTGCTCTCATACTAACTCTACAAACACATCTAGCCCACAATGTAGTTTATTCTTTCATTTGTTTATACTGCAAATATATTTTTGAATAAAGTTATGCCCAAATAGGTCAGGCATTCCAGTTACACATGTGGACTGGATAGATACCCAGATCTTAATGAGTCACAAATAAATGTACTTAATGCCAGGAGAAAGCATTCATGGGGGTCTATAGCAGGGACACCAGGTCAGTGTGCAGCGCCCAGAGACTGGTAATGCCACTAGACTAAATGCTTTGTTGTACGAATGTATTCTAAGCCTTTGCCTCAGGCTTAGCATGGGAAAGGAATCTAGTGTAGATTCAGGGCAAGCAAAATGATGCACCCCTTCTGGAATGGTACAAGAGTAGGGCTTAATGCATCAGAGGTCTTTTACAACTGTGACAGCGAAAGGGTTCAGTTAGAAAATGGATATTGAGTCTGACTCTAATATCTGTGTTCTGCAGTATCATTAATTTACAAAATGTTTCCACTGTTCTGGATCTTTCCAACTAACTTGGCAGGTAGTTATCTTTGCTTTTCTTTGGTGAAGATGTTTTTAATCCTCCAAGGTAGTATAGGTGGTTGTCACTGGTAAGGCCTGAGACTCCAATGTTGTCCCATCTTTGACTTTTCTCACTTTACTGTTACTTAGTAAATTACACAGAGGCAACTCAAACAATGAAGCATCCAGTTTGTCTCTGAGTTGCCGAAGAGTCCCTTAAATCAGTGGTGTTCAACCTGAGGAGCGACCTCCTGAGGTATCTATCAACTGACACTTTTACAGGGGTCAACTAAGACTATTAGAAAACACAGACCTTTATATTATGATTCATAACAGTAACAAAGTTACAGTTATAAAGTAGCAATGAAAGTAATTTTATGGTTGATGGTCACAACAAGAGCAACTGTATTAACTGTTTACAGCATGAAGAAGGTTGAAAACTACTGTCTTAAATGTTAGGGAACTTAGCCTACAGTTTTAGGGGACCCAGTTTTTCCTGTCTTGTCTGGATCACTCACACAAGAGATGGAGCTCCAGAGGAAGCCAAAAAATATGTTCCCAAGTGTCAGACATGTCCAGAAAGCCTACCACTAACAAAGCCATCTGTTGAACCAAGTATTGCCTGCCTCAGCCTTCTGTTTAGGTCAGAGGAAGACCCATACATGTAGGAGAGGAAGACATTAAGGTGAAGGCCACAGTCAGTATTTTGATACTATTTCAGTGAGATTGTTTGGGATAGAAATTAGTCTCCTTTGAGAGCACATGGACACACTTTACCTGCTACACATTTATTTGTTAATTTTATGAGAACTTTGGCCCTACCTTTGAATGTGGTTAGATTCATGTATGAGTGAGTACGAAGGCAAAATAAGCACAGATAAGAAATGGGAGAGAAAAGGAAGATTTATGATTTCGAGCAGATAAAGGAAGGGTAAACATTATTTACCAGGTAACGTCTTTCTCAAAGGAAGGCATTTTATCAGCAAATCCTATACCTGTTCATGTAGGCAAGCACTTTGGGGTGGGAACATTCTTGAGCATGTTCAGATAAGGAATATGGTATGGGATATGTTTAAGGGTTAAAAAAGAAACATGGTAGACACTTGCTGGTGAATGCTTATCTCTAGGTCTGCAAAGTTAAACGGTGGGAAGGAACAATTAGGCATGCTTAGTTTGTGCCTCAAAGATGGTACACAGGAACATATCTGAGCGTGTTAAGTTCCTATCAAAGAATGAGCCTAAAATACAACAACAACCACAACTCTACCACAATCCCATAGCCTCCACCTCTACCCACCCCCATTACCAATCCACCCCCACTACCCACCACAACAGATGCTTTCAAAGTGCCTTGGTTTGAACCTAAGTTTGCCCCATGTACTCATTAACAGATCTCTAATGTAATTTAGGAGAGCAGAGCTATGGCCATATTATAAGGATGAGAACAGGGTGCTGAGAGAATTAGAGATGGTTTTACTACTTGATTCTTGTGCTTCTGGGGAAGCTGAAGGGATCAGAGTCCTTGAATGTAGCTTACACTGCAAACGTACTGAGGAGTTCTCCTGAGCTTTAAAGACTTCCATGCAAGCTCTGAGTTACTTTCCTCTTTTTCATATTATAACTATTTTTAACATGAAGGTTTAACATAAAGTCTCAGAAACAAAAGAAAAGACCAAGACAAGGAACAAAAACCAAATCTGAATTAGACGTGGTGGCACATGCCTGTGACTTCAGCAGTGGTGGAGGCAGGAAGAGTCCAAGGCTAGCCTCATCTATGCAGAGTTGAAAACAAGCACACAAAGATAGAAGGACAAAACTCAGCTGTTGACTTTGTGCAAATAACTAACCTGGTTCTTGTCTAAGCTTCTGTATCAGCCAAATGCAGATAAGCCTAGAAATTGGAGTTATAGGATTAAGTAAAATAATATGAACACAAGACACAGTAATGTCTGGTTTTAAGTAAAAACACAAGCACATCTATCTTAATTATTATCAAAAAGATCTTCTGGTACTTTTAAACAGGACTGTTTATTTTACAAGGGTTGAATGTTCACATCAAAATTAGGAAGGAGATGCCAACATTTTCCACCCATCCTTGCTTTGAAATGTATATATTATCAATCAAACCCACAATATATGAATATATTGGAGACAGGGATAATGATGATTCTTAAGTGTCCTCATAACAGTTCTATGTAGCATGACCTATCTGTCAATTTTTATTAATTCTTTTATTTATTTATATCCCAAATGTTGCTTCCAGATCTCCCCTCATAGAGATCTTCCCTTATCCCCTCTCCCTTTGCCTCTGAGAGGGTGTCCCTCCATATATCCCCCTCCCTGGGGCATCAAGCCTCTATAGGATTGGGCACAGTGTCTCCCCCTGAGGCCAGACACTGAGGCAGGTGCAGATACTCACATTCAAGCACTGGACAGAGGCCAAGGACTCCTATAGAAGAAGTAGGGAAAAGATTGAAGGAACTGAAGGTGATGACAACCCCACAGGAAGACCAACAGTGTCAAGTAACCTGGACTTCTGGGCACTCCCAGAGACTGACCCACCAAACAAAGAGCATACATGGATTGATCTGAGTACCCCAGCACATCTGTAACCAATCTGTCACTTTATTATGTATGCTTGTATCTGAAGAAGAGAGAAATGGGACTTTGGACCAGGGGGTAGTGTGAACAGTGATATGCCTATAGTGCAAAGGAAACATTGTTTTGCCTCACATAGTGAGCTAAAAGGATGGACCTTAATTCAATGGATGCCTTGTATGAATAGTTAATGCCCTTGAACAGATTAGGAAGCACATCTATAGAATGAAGTCAATGCACTCACTTGCCCCTAAGTATATAAGCAGGCAGGATCACATACTGATCATTTGTTCCTAACCACTTTTCCCCAAAGTCCCTCCTAACATAATATATCTTGAAGGGTAGCATTCAGAGCAAAGTAACTCAGTAGTAAGTAACTGTCTTCCAAGGAATAATGGGGTTTCTCTAAGTCTCACCTTAAATTCCTTATTTTCAGTTAAGGCAAATTAAGTGGGATATTGCAACACCAGGTTGTCATTCTCATAGTAATGTTTATGGGAAAATGTCTCCTCTCTCCTGCACGGAATAATTAGGAGTCAATCCTTTGGGTTTATGCACACTGGGGTCAGTGTGTGGTGGTTTTGTTTTTATTTTATTTTATTTTATTTTATTTTATTTTATTTTACTTTATTTTATTTTATTTTTGTGAAGGCAAAGGGAGAGAAACTGTAGAAGAGTGTAAGTGAGCACTAGAACAACATTTGAAGAAGTGCAGGTTATTTTTAATTAATACCATACAACAGACATCCAACCACAGCAGTCCAATAAGTTTGATGGTATCTACCTGTAATGCTCTGACTTCTTCTGCTGAGAACTAGATGCAGCAATGACTTCAGAGAGTACTGAAGACGATCAGGAAAACAGGTGTCTCATCAGTTGCTGATGAGATGAGGACAGTAGGTTGAGGTGTAAAGGGATAGCCTGATCCAAGGCTGATTCCATATAAAATATAACTACAGCAGGGGAGTGAGGATTTTATGCTCTGTGATGCCATTAACTGGTCGATCTGGCTTGGAAGCAAGTCAATTCTTCTGGGATGGCAGCTTGACAGTGCTGGATCTTCAGAGCAAGAATATCTATCTTCATTGCCATGTTCATAGTTGAGCTGCTACTAGGTACTGGTAGATTACAAGAGATCTTATGGTGCAATTTTGCTGCTGTTAGTTCTAGTAGGGGAGCTTAATCCTCCAGGGATAGGTTTACATGACCATGAGGGATGAACGCTTAGTAAAATTTGATGTCTCAAGAAGTTCTGAGAAGTAACAGGTCAAAGGGCATAGAAGATCCGAGTGATGAATATATAAGTAAATGAAGCATTGTATGAAATCAAGTCACATTTGAATTGATGGAATGAGATTTGTCTGATTATAAAGATTTAACTAGGCTTGCAACTCAGTAAACGTGAGATGCATTTGAAATTAGGCTGGTAACAGTGTTTAAAAAGTACACTTAGGTATTCTAAGTTTCTGGGCTAATATCCACTTATCAGTGAGTACATATCATCTGAGTTCTTTTGTGATTGGGTTACCTCACTCAGGATGATGCCCTCCAGGTCCATCCATTTGCCTAGGAATTTCATAAATTCATTCTTTTTAATAGCTGAGTAGTACTCCACTGTGTAAATGAACCACATTTTCTGTATCCATTCCTCTGTTGAGGGACATCTGGGTTCTTTCCAGCTTTTGGCAATTATAAATATGGCTGCTATAAAAATAGTGGAGCATGTGTTCTTATTACCAGTTCGAACATCTTCTGCGTATATGCCCAGGAGAGGTATCTTTTGGCAGTATTATGTCCAATTATCTAAGGAATGGCCAGATTGACTTTCAGAGTGGTTGAACAAGCTTGCAATCCCACCAGCAATGGAGGAGTGCTCCTCTTTCTCCACATCCTTGCCAGAATCTGCTGTCACCTGAATTTTTGATCTTAGCCATTCTGACTGGTGTGAGGTGGAATCTCAGGGTCGCTTTGATTTGCATTTCCCTGATGATTAAGGATGCTGAACATTTTTTCAGGTGCTTCTCAGCCATTCGGTATTCCTCAGTTGAGAATTATTTGTTTAGCTCTGAGCCTCATTTTTAATGGGGTTATTTGGTTTTCTGGAGTCCACCTTCTTGAGTTCTTTATATATATTGGATATTAGTCCCCTATCTGATTTAGGATAGGTAAAGATCCTTTCCCAATCTGTTGGTGGCCTTTTTGTCTTATTGACAGTGTCTTTTGCCTTGCAGAAGCTTTGCAGTTTCATGAGGTCCCATTTGTCAATTCTTGATCTTACAGCACAGGCCATTGCTGTTCTGTTCAGGAATTTTTCCCCTGTGCCCATATCTTCAAGGCTTTCCCCCACTTTCTCCTCTATAAGTTTCAGTGTCTCTGGTTTTATGTGGAGTTCCTTGAATACCCAAGATACAAGATACAATTTGCAAAACACATGAAACTCAAGAAGAATGAAGACCAAAATGTGGACACTTTGTCCCTACTTAGAATTGGAAACAAAACACCCATGGAAGGTGTTACAGAGACAAAGTTTGGAGCTGAGACAAAAGGATGGACCATCTAGAGACTGCCATACCCGGGGATCCACCCCATAATCAGCCTCCAAACCCTGACACCATTGCATACACTAGCAAGATTTTGCTGAAAGGACCCTGATATAGTTGTCTCTTGTGAGGCTATTCTTGGGCCTAGCAAACACAGAAGTGGATGCTCACAGTCAGCTATTGGATGGATCACAGGGCCCCCAATGGAGGAGGTAGAGAAAGTACCCAAGGAGCTAAAGGGATCTGCAACCCTATAAGTGGAACAACAATATGAACTAACCAGTAACCACCACCCCCCCACCCCGCCCAGATCTCGTGTCTTTAGCTGCATATGTATCAGAAGATGGCCTAGTTGGCCATCATTGGAAAGAGAGGCCCATTGGTCTTGCAAACTTTATATGCCTCAGTACAGGGGAACTCCAGGTACAAGAAGTGGGAGTGGGTGGATAGGGAGTGGAGGGGGGATGGTATGGGGGACTTTTGGGATAGCATTGGAAATATAAATGAAGAAAATACCTAATTAAAAAAAATAAAAAAGTACACTTAACTTGGTTTAAAAGGGCTTATCAATTCTTTATGTCTTTTTAAAACACAGGTTAAATACCTACTGTATAGGCACTTTACAGTAATATTTGTTTCTCATGAACCTTTTGAAAGATATATTTTTAATAGATATATTCTTTATTTACAATTCAAATGTTATCCCCTTTCTAGGTTTCTCCTCCAAAAACCCCCTATGGCTTCTCTCCTTCCCATGCTCATCAACAGACTTACTCTTGCTTCCTGGCCCTGGCATAGAACCTTCACAGAAACAAGGGCCTCTCCTCTCATTGATGACCAACTAGGCCATCCTCTGCTACATATGCAGCTAGAGCAATGAGTCCCACTATGTGTTTTCTTTGGTTGGTGCTTTAGTCCCAGAGAGCTCTGGGTATACTGGTTAGTTCATATTGTTGTTTCTCCTATGGGGATGCAAACACCTTCAGCTCCTTGGGTACTTTCTCTAGATCCTTCATTTGGGGACCCTGTGCTCTGTCGAATGGATGGCTGTGAGCATCCAGAGCCTTACAGGAGACAGCTATATTAGGCTACTGTCAGCAAGCTCTTATTAGCATCACAATAGGGTCTGGTTTGGGTGGTTGTATATGGGATGGATCCCCAGATGGGACAGTCTCTGGATGGTCATTTCTTCAGTCTCTGTTCCACACTTTGTCTCTGTAACTCCTTCCATGGGTATTTTGTTCCTCCTTTTAAGAAAGATTGAAGTATCCACATTTTGGTCTTCCTTCTTCTTGAGTTTCATGTGGTTTGCAAATTGTATCTTGAGTATTCCAAGCTTCTGGGCTAATACCCATGTATAATTGAGTGCATATCATGTGTGTTCTTTTGTGATTGTGTTACCTCACTCAGGATGATATCCTACAGATCCATCCATTTGCCTAAGAATTTCATAAATTCATTGTTTTTAATAGCTGAGTAGTACTCCATTGTGTACATGTACCCCATTTTCTGTATCCATCCCTCTGTTGAAGGATGTATGGGTCTGTTCCAAGCTCTGGGCTATTATATATAAGGTTGCTATGAACATAGTGGAGCATGTGTCTTTATTACATGTTGGAGCATATTCTGGGTATATGCCCAGGAAAGGAATTGCTGGATCTTCCAGTAGTACTATGTCCAATTTTCTGAGAAACCACCAAACTGATTTCCAGAGTGTTTGTACCAGCTTGCAATCCCACCAGCAATGGATGAGTGTTCTGTTCCTCTTTCTCCACATACTCACCACCATCTGCTGTCAACTGACTTTTTGATCTTAGCCATTCTGACTGGTGTGAGGTGGAATCCCAGGGTTGTTTTGATTTGCACTTCCCTGATGACTAAGGAAGTTGAACATTTTTTTAGTTGCTGCTCAGCCAATATGATTCCTCAGTTGAGAATTCTTTATTTAGCTCTGTACCCCATTTTTAATGGGGTATTTTGTTCCATAGAGTTTGCCTTCTTGAGTTCTTTGTATATATTTGATATTAGTCCTCTATCGGATTTGGGATTTGTAAAGATCTTTTCCCAATCTGTTGGCTGCCTTTTTGTCTTATTGATAGTCTCCTTTGCCTTACAGAAGCTTTTCAATTTTATGAGGTCGCATTTGTTGATTCTTGATCTTACAGCACAAGCCATTGCTGTTCTGTTAAGGAATTATTTTCCCGTCTATATGTTTGGGGCTCTTCCCGATTTTCTCCTCTATAAGTTTCAGTGTCTCTGGTTTTATGTGGAGGTCCTTGATACACTTGGACTTGAGCTTACTACAAGGAGATAAGAATGAATCAATTCTCATTCTTGTACATGCAAACGGCCAGTTGAGCCAGCACCATTTGTTGACAATACTGTCTTTTTTTTCCATTGGATGGTTTAGTTTCTTTGTCAAAGATGAAGTGACCATAGGTGTGTGGGTTCATTTCTGGGTATTCAGTTCGTTTCCATTGATCTTCCTGTCTGTCATTGTACCAGTACCATGCAGTTTTTTTTTTGTTGTTGTTTGTTTGTTTTGTTTTTTTTGGTGTATTGAGAGTGTTTCTCTGTGTAGCCCTGGCTGTCCTGGAACTCACTTTGTAGACCAGGCTGGCCTCAAATTCAGAAGTCTGCTTGCCTCTCCCTCCCCAGTACTGGGATTAAAGGCGTGCGGTTTTGTTTGTTTGTTTGTTTGTTTTGTTTTGTTTTGCTTTTTTTGTTTTTGTTTTTTTAAGTCACAATTGCTCTGTGGTACAGCTTGAGGTCAGGGCTGTGATTCCACCAGAAGCTTTTTTATTGTTGAGAATCGTTTTTGCTATCTTAGGCTTTTTGTTATCACAGATGAATTTGGAAAGTGTCCTCTTTAACTCTGTGAAGAATTGACTTGGAAGTTTGATGGGAATTGCATTGAATCTGTAGATTGCTTTCAGCAAGATAGCCCTTTTTACTATATTAATCGAGTGAATCCATGAGCATGGGAGATCGTTCCATCTTCTGAGATCTTCGAATTCTTTCTTCACAGACTTGAAGTTCTTATCAATTCTTATAATTACAGATCTTTCATTTGCTTAGTTAGAGTCACACCAAGTTATTTTATAGTATTTGTAACTATTGTGAAGGGTGTCTTTTTCCTAATTTCTTTCTCAGCCTGTTTATCCTTTGTGTAGAGCAAGGCCACTGATTTGTTTGAGTTAATTTTATATCCAGCTACTTCACTGAAGTTGTTTATCAGGTTTAGAAGTTCTCTAGTAAATTTTTTGGGGTCACATATGTATACTATCATATAATCTGCAAATAGTGATATTTTGACTTCTTTCTTTCCTATTTGTATCCATTTGATCTGCGTTTGTTATGTAATTGCTATGGCTAGGACTCAAGTGCTATGTTGAATAGGTAGGGGGAATGTGGGCAGCTTTATCTAGTCCCTGATTTTAGTGGGACTGTTTCAAGTTTATCTCCATTTAGTTTGATGTTGGCTACTGGTTTGCTTTATATTACTTTTACTATATTAAGGTATGGACTTTGAACTCCTGATCTTTCTAAGAATTTTGTCATTAATGCATGTTGGGTTTTGTCACATGTTTTCTCAGCACCTAATGAGATGATCATGTGGTTTTTGTCTTTGAGTTTGTTTATATAGTGGATTATGTAGATGGATTTCCATATGTTGAACCATCCCTGTGTCTCTGGGATGAAGCCTATTTGATCATGATGGATGACTGTTCTGATATGTTCTTGGATTCGGTTTGTGAGAATTTTATTGAGTGTTTTTGCATTGATATTCATAAGGGAAATTGGTCTGAAGTTCTCTTTCTTTGTTGGGTCTTTGTGTGGTTTAGGTATCAGAGTAATTGTGGCTTCATAGAATGAATTGGGTAGAGTACTTCTGGGTTTTTTTAATTAGATATTTTCTTCATTTACATTTCAAATGCTATGCCAAAAGTCCCCTATGCCCTCTCCCTGCCCTACTACCCTACCCACCCACTCCTGTTTCCTGGCCCTAGCATTCCCCTGTACTGAGGCATACAATCTTCCCAAAACCAAGGGCCTGTCCTCCCAATGATGACCAACTAGTCCATCTTCTGCTACATATGCATATAGAGACATGAGCTCTGGGGGTACTGGTTAGTTCATATTGTTGTTCCTCCTGTAGGGTTGCAGAACCCTTCAGCTCCTTGGGTACTTTCTCTAGCTCCTCCATTGGGGCCCCTGTGTTCCATCCAATAGATGACCATGAGCATCCACTTCTGTATTTTCCAGGCCCTGGCATAGCCTCACAAGAGACAGCTATACCAGGGTCTTTTTAGCCAAATCTTGCTGGCATATGCAATAGTGTCTGGGTTTGGTGACTGTTTATGGGATGGATCCCCAGGTGGGGCAGTCTCTGGTTTGTCTGTTCTTCTGTCTCTGCTCCAAATTTTGTCTCTATAACTCCCTCAATTGGTATTTTGTTCCCCATTTTAAAGAGGAATGAAGTATCTACACTTTGGTCTTCCTTTTTATTAAGTTTCATGTGTTTTGCAAATTGTATCTTGGGTAATCTAAGTTTCTGGGCTAATATCCACTTATCAGTGAGTACATATCATGTGAGTTCTGTTATGATTGTGTTACCTCACTCAGGATGATATCCTCCAGATCCATCCATTTGTCTAAGAATTTCATAAATTTATTGTTTTTAATCGATGGGTAGTACTCCATTGTGTAAATGTACCACATTTTCTATATCCATTCCTCTGTTGAGGGACATCTAGGTTCTTTCCAGCTTTTGGCAATTATAAATCAGTGAGTACATATCATGTGAGTTCTTTTGTGATTGTGTTATCTCACTTAGGATGATATCCTGCAGATTCATTTGTCTAAGAATTTCCATAAATTTATTGTTTTTAATCAGTGGGTAGTACTCCATTGTGTAAATGTACCACATTTTCTGTATCCATTCATCTATTGAAGGACTTCTGGGTTCTTTTCAGCTTCTGGCTATTATAAATCAGGCTGTTCCTTATTTATAATAGCCAGAAGTGGGAAAGAACCCAGATGCCCCTCAACAGAGGAATGGATACAGAAAATGTGGTACATTTACACAATGGAGTACTACTCTGCTATTGAAAACAATGAATTTATGAAATGCTTAGGCAAATGGATGGATCTGGAGGATATCCTCCTGAGTGAGGTAACCCAATCACAAAAGAACACACATAATATGCACTCACTGACTAGGCTGATTATGGGATGGATCCCTGAGTGTGGCAGTCTCTAGATGGTCCATCCTTTCATTGAATAGCCAGAAACTGGAAAGAACCCAGATGTCCCTCAACAGAGGAATGAATACAGAAAATGTGGTACATTTACACAATGGAGTACTACTCAGCTATTAAAAAGAATGAATTTATGAAATTCCTAGGCAAATGGATGGACCTGGAGGGCATCATCCTGAGTGAGGTAACCCAATCACAAAAGAACTCTCACAATATGTACTCACTGATAAGTGGATATTAGCCCAGAAACTTAGAATACCCAAGATATAAGATATAATTTGCTAAACACATGAAACTCAAGAGAACGAAGACCAACGTGTGGACACTTTGCCCCTTCTTAGAATAGGAAACAAAACACCCATGGAAGGAGTTACAGAGACAAAATTTGGAAGTGTGACGAAAGGATGGACCATCTAGTGATTGCCATATCCAGAGATCCATCCCATGATCAGCTTCCAAACGCTGACACCATTGCATACACTAGCAAGATTTTGCTGAAAGGACCCAGATATAGCTGTCTCTTGTGAGACTATGCCAGGGCCTAGCAAACACAGAAGTGGATGCTTACAGTCAGCTATTGGATGGACCACAGGGCCCCCAATGGAGGAACTAGAGAAAGCACCCAAGGAACTAAAGGGAACTGCAACCCTATAGGTGGAACAACAATATGAACTAAGCAGTACCCCGGAGCTCTTGTCTCTAGCTGCATATGTATCAAAAGATGGCCTAGTGGGCCATCACTGCAAAGAGAGGTCCATTGGACTTGCAAACTTTATATGCTGCATTACAGGGGAACGCCAGGGCCAAAAAGGGGGAGTGGGTGGGTAGGGGAGTGGGGGTGTGGGTATGGGGGACTTTTGGTATAGCATTGGAAATGTAAATGAGCTAAATACCTAATAAAAAATGGAAAAAATATCAGGCTGCTATGAATATAGTGGAGCATGTGTCCTTATTACAAATTGGAACATCTTCTGGGTATATGCCCAGAAGAGGTATTGCTGGATCCTCCGGAAGTACTCTGTCCAATTTTCTAAGGAACCACCAGACTGATTTCCAAAGTGGCTGATTATTAAGTGATGGGAGGAATTTCTTTTCTCATCCAAACTATTTGGATTTCTGTAGGTTTCTTGTATGTTCATGGAAGTTTTCTTCTATAGAGTTTGAAGATACTGGCCATTTAAGTTGGAGTTCTTCCCTCTCATATATACCTATCATCCTTAGGTTTGGTCTTGTCATTTTGTTCTGGATTGTTTGGATATCTTGTGTTAGGATCTTTTTGCATTTTGCATTTTCTTTGATTGTTGTGTCCATGTTTTCTATGGAGACTTCTGCAACTGAAATTCTCTCTTCTATTTCTTGTATTCTGTTGTTGATGCTTGAATCTATGACTCCTGATTTCTTTCCTAGGTTTTCTATCTCCAGAGTTGTCTTTCTTTGTGATTTCTTTTTTTGTTTCTACTTCCAATTTTAGATCCTGAATTGTTTTGTTCAATTCCTTCACCTCTTTGATTGTGTTCTCCTGTAATTCTTTACAGGATTTTTGTGTTTCCTCTTTAAGGGCTTTAACCTGTTTACCTGTGTTCTCCTCTATTTCTTTTAGGGAGTTATTTATGTCCTTCTTAAAATCCTCTACCATCAGTATGAGATATGGTTTGAAATCTGAATCTTGCTTTTCTGGTGTACTGGGGTATCCAGGACTCTCTGTGGTGGGTTTACTGGGTACTGATGATGCCAAGTAGTCTTGTTCGGTTTGTTTTTGTTTTTGTTTTGTTTGTTTGTTTTGTTTTGTTTTGTTTTGTTTTGTTTTGTTTTTTTGAGACAGAGTTTCTCTGTAGCCCTGGCTGTCCTGGAACCCACTCTGTAGAACAGGCTGGCCTCGAACTCAGAAATCTGCCTGCCTCTGCCTCCCAAGTGCTGGGATTAAAGGTGTGTGCCACCACTGCCTGGCGTCTTGTTCTATGTTGGTTAAATTCTTGTGTTTGCCTTCTGCCATCTGGTAATGTCTGGTGTTAGATGTTCTTGCTGTCTCTGGCTGGAGCTTGTTTCTCCTGTGAGCCTGTAAGTCAGTGTCAGGAGTCCTGGGGGACCAGCTCTCTCCTGACAATATCAGTGCACAGAGGGCTGTGGAACAGTCCCAGCTCCTGGGTACAGATGGAGGCTGGTAGGACCCTGTTCCAGCTGCTTTATGCTTCTGTGGCCTGTGTACTCCTCAATGGTCCCACCTTAGAGAGTCACTGGAGAGAAAATGGGGATTTCTCCTGAGTCCCAGTGTCAGGTGTCAGAGTACTCCCTAGAGGCAATCTCTCCCCTGGCAGGGAAGGTGCACAGAGGGCTGCAGAACAGCCTTGCCTCCTTGGTAGAGATGTAGGCCCATAGGACCCTGTCCCAGCTGCTCTGCCACTTCTGAGGTCTGTGTGCTCCTGGGTGTTCCTGCTGAAAGATACATTTAAGATTAAATTTTGGATGAATTCTCTGGAATTTAAAACAGAGAAAGCTGGATAAAATGGTATGATTTTGGATGCATATAGATGCAAGAATCTAGGATCAAGATAGTATATGAAATTAATTCACAAGTATTCAATGGTACCTATTATGTACAAAAAACAATGATAGAACATTCACAGGACCAAGGTCCTCTCCTCCCATTGATGACTAACTAGGCCATCCTAGCTACATATGCAGCTAGAGTCATGAGTCCCACCATGTGTACTCTTTGGTTGGTGGTTTAGTCCCAGGGAGCTCTGGGGGTACTGGTTAGTTCATATTGTTGTTCCTCCTATGGGGATGCAAACCCCTTCAGCAACTTCGGTCTTTTCTCTATCTCCTTCATTGGGGACCTTGTGCTCATTCTAATGGTAGGCTGTGAGCATCCACCTCTGTATTTGTCAGGCACTGGTGGACCCTCTCAGGAGACAGATATAACAGGCTTCTGTCAGAAAACACTTATTGGCATTCAAAAAAGTGTCTGGGTTTGGTGATTGTATATGGGATGGTTCCCCAGATGGGACAGTCTCTGGATGGTCATTTCTTCAGTCTCTGCTCCATACTTCCTCTCTGAAATT
The DNA here is from genome assembly GCF_000001635.26 of Mus musculus. Classification (NCBI taxonomy): domain Eukaryota; kingdom Metazoa; phylum Chordata; class Mammalia; order Rodentia; family Muridae; genus Mus; species Mus musculus. The sequence continues at coordinate 9,722,437 of NC_000078.6, forward strand.
CCTTCCACAGGTATTTTGTTCCTCCTTCTAAGAAGGATGGAAGTATCCACACTTTAGTATTCCTTTTTCTTGAGTTTCATGTGGTTTGCGAATTGTATCTTGGGTATTCCAAGCTTCTGGGCTGATATCCACGTATAAATGAATGCATATCATGTGTGTTCTTTTGTGATTGAGTTACCTCACTTAGGATGATATCCTCCAGATCCATCCATTTGCCTAAGAATTTCATAAATTCATTGTTTTTAATAGCTGAGTAGTACTCCATTGTGTAAATGTGCCACATTTTCTGTATCCATTCCTCTATTAAGGGACATCTGGATTCTTTCCAGCTCCTGGCTATTATAAATAAGGCTACTATGAACATAGTGGAGCATGTGTCCTTATTAAGTTGGAACATCTTCTAGGTATATGCCCAAGAGTGGTATTGCTGGATCCTCTGGTAAAACTATATCCAATTTTCTGAGAAACCACCACATTGATTTCCAGAGTGTTTGTACCAGCTTGTAATCCCACCAGCAATGGAGGAGTGTTACTCTTTCTCCACCTACTCTCTAGCACCTGCTGTCAACTGAGTTTTTGAGCTTAGCCATTCCTATTGGTATGAGGTGGAATCTCAGGGTTGTTTTGATTTGAATTCCCTTTATTACTAAGGATGTTGAACATGTCTTTAGGTGCTGCTCAGCCATTTGGTATTCCTCAGTTGAGAATTCTTTGTTTACCTCTGTACCTCATTTTTAAATAGGGTTATTTGATTCTCTCGAGTCAGCCCACTTGAGATCATTGTAAATTAGCCCTCTATTGGATGTAGGATTTGTAAAGGTCTTTTTCCAGTCTGTTGGTTGCCTTTTGTCCTATTGACAGTGTCCTTTGCCTTATAGAAGCTTTTCAATTTTATGAGGTCCCATTTATTTTTTTTGATCTTAAAGCATAAGGTATTGGTTTTCTGTTTAGGAAAATTTCCCCTGTGCCCCAGTGTACGGGAATGCCAGGGCCAGGAAGCAGGAGTGGGTGGGTTGATGAGCAGGGGGAGCGTAGAGGAGATAGGGGATTTTTGGAGGGGAAACCAGTAAAGGGGATAACATTTGAAATATAAATAAAGAAAATATCTAATAAAAAAAGAGAAAAAATGATAGGCTGTGAGAGGTACTTGTGTAATATGGATGCTAAAACTTCATATGTTAATATGACTTTGGATAGTTTGCATGTAGAGAATGGAGATTATAATGGTCTGGTTAGTCTTGATGATTACATAAAGGAGGCAGTAAGTAGATATGGGACATTTGTTATTAGGTAAATGTAACGACCAAAGGTATATTCTGTGTGTATCTACACATTTGTTCATTTTAATAGATATTAGGGAACTGTATTACATATTGAATGCAGAATCTGGTCCAAGATTTAGAAGCCATGCCCATTAACTGTGTGTGAGAAAGGAGGTCTCAAATGGAAGACATGGATGATTTGATGTGGTGATAATGGAGCCAGTCAAGTGACTAAGGAAGGGCCTGGAGATGGGAATTTGGCAAGGACTTTGGACATTTGGCTGCATCCTTAAGTACAGTGCATCTGGAGAAATGCAGCTGATGTGAAGTCTTAATCTTGACAAATGTGGTTATAAATCGAAAATTGCAGAGTCCACTGTATAGCAGTAAGACCCAAATGTGGGAACTGTGAGAAAAGGAGAAATGAAGGCAAAGAACTGAGTTCTGGACCCAAAGTTATTATTCCCATGGTTAGAAAGTGCGATGTGGGGTTTGTTTATTCTGTGTTCTAGCTCCAAGGAACCTGAGACCATGCTGAAGTAACCAAGGATAAAGATGGGATAGTTGAGGTTCTCTGTAAGAATTATATCATTACCTTAAGAGTCCAATGACTTTAGTCCCTCAAGTTGGCTGTGTGCTGACAGATTATCTTTAAATCACAATAAAAATGACTCTACTGGCTATTTTAAGTCTTTGCTTTCCTTTTTCTTTGGCTCTGTCCTAAATACACTTTGGCTTTGATTTACTATAGAAATATCCTGTGTAGTTTGGGGCTGAGAGGTAGAAGGTCAGGTTTTGGGATTTGAAACCCAAACAAATCTTCCATTACTTCCTATAATACTTTCAACTTAATTTAGGGGTCAGAGGATAGTCTGAGAAAATATCAAGAGCAATCCAGACATTTAATTCTGAAGAGATTCAAAGAAAATCACATCTGGATAGCTGCATGAGTGTATGTTGGGTTGTCAGATCTTTCTGTTGATTGTTAACCAGGCTTTGATTCAATTTCTTAAATGTTCATTTGAAAAGCAACCATAGTTGACTTTATAGAATAACTTATAGAATGAGTACAGGGCACAAAAATTAAAAGTCCACAATAAATAGCAAACCGTTGACAAAATAAGTCTATTTACTGACCAAGCCAATTTAACTGATACAGCAATTAGATTTGAGTGCTCAAACATCTGGGATACTTCTCTGGGATTGTTCCCCTCCTCTCCTTTCTCTTTCTGCCTCTCCCCCTCTTCTTTGTCCTCTCCCACTTTTTGTGAACATTGTTTTCCCTCTAGTTAATCTTCCCACATGGAGTGTGGAATAGTATGGAAAAATGCAAAGTCCATACATTGCAAACCTAGGTTGGTTACTCATGTTAAAAAAAATAAGCAAACAAACTATTTGATCAACCTGGCTTGGAAAAAAAAATATATATATGTATATATATATTTTTTTCTATGACAGCCATGCATTCAGTATGGGAAAAACAATTTCTACAAAGAAGGGACTATAAATTTGTAACAACAAACATTAAATAACAAAAAGTAACAATGAGGAAACATAAAGCAAAACCAGGGAGTGGACAGATCTACTTCCAAACTAGATTTGATTCCTTCTTTCAAGGAGCTCAAACGCCAATGGGTGAGCCTACATATTCAAACAACCAATAATAAAAATGTCTGCAATAAACTGTCTCTGATGCAAAGTTAAATGAAATAAATGATGAACAGAGAAAAGAGGTACAGAATATGGGCATGGTATAATTTATTCTGACTAGATGATCAGAAATGTTTAAAAAGAAGGGGCATTCAAACTTCATTTAAGAGGAAAACAGTTACGAGAAGAATGGTGGGAGGTAGTGGTAGAGGTTATGATGATGAAGAAAGCAGATAAAAACCAATAAATGCTTAACCACTATGCTTAGCATATTCCGTATCATTGATATTTTAAGAGATAAAGCAAAGGAAGGGTATTTCAGATTGTGAAAGGATGTGGGGGAGGGGCTTCTCCTTGTAAAGGAGTGCTCATTCTATTCCCAGAAATCAAATGGAGGTTTACAACTGCCAGTAACTCCAATTCTAGGAGACCTGATGCCCACTTCTGACTTTCACTGGCCTCTTAACACATGTGGTACATATAAACTCATGTAATTGAGCATACACACACAAATAATGAATTTACTCTAAAGAATACAAGAAGCATTTGGTTATTATGTCAATAAGTATATAAAAATCATTTGATGTGTTTAACGTCAACAGTGTATGGAAAATTTCATATATAATGATTTCAAAAATATTGGAAAAGAATTAGAGACTACACTGGCCAAAGGCATCAAATAACCTCATAAATTATGCAAGTCATACTTAGGGTTCTGTGGACACCTGTGTGGTATGATGTAGCCTAAACTGGACATGCTTATGGTGTGTCTATCTAACCTTCAAAGGCCTGGAAAAATTCTCTCCAGTGTTGTTTTGTGCAAAAAAAAAAATCTCCCATCTTTAGGTTAAGGTGGAAATACCTCGACCTCAGTCTATGGATAGACCCAAAAAAGATGGCAGCTATTTTCAAGCTAAGGCATTAAAGGTGCTAGCCATGATGGAACACACTTCTAACCCCAGCAATCAAGAGGCAGGCAGATCTCTGAGTTCAAAGCCAGCTTGGTCTACATAGCTAGTTTGAGGACAGTCAGAGCTACATTACAAGACCCTATCTCTTTATCTTTCCCTGTCCCTGCTCCTCCCACACACAAACACGTGGACAGACAGACAGACACACACACGCATGCACACACACACACACACACACACACACACACACACACACACACACGGGCAGGTATGCACACAAAGATGGGCAAATCATCACAGGCAAAGGATGAGCTGGTCCATTTTTTTCCCCACAAGAGATATTAATCTTTTCTATTTTAATTCTAATGTTTCCTAAAACCTCTGGGATTCTTTTAGTTTTCATTAGGAATTTCACCTGTTCCTAAAATAACCTGTGAGTACATCATTTTGATGAAAATTATCTTAAAGTTATTGGGAAGAGAGGCCTCTTGGTATTGCAAACTTTAAATGCCCCAGTATAGGGGAACACCAGGGCCAAGAAGAGGGAGTGGGTGGGGAGGGGAGCAGGGCGGGGGGGGGGGCAGAGTATAGGGAACTTTTGGGATAGCATTTGAAATGTAAATAAAGAAAATATCTAATAAAAAAGTTATTTTCAAGATTAATTGGTTCTAAAGTCCAACCCAGTGGGAAGATATTATTTTTCATGGTGAAAGTTGAGTCCCAGGAAAAAAATTCAGGGAATTCTGATAGCTGTGGGGAAAACAAAACAAAACAAAACAACAAAACAAAACAAAACTCTGAGGAAAACAGAGGAATAATGATCCCAAAAAAAGGATGTTATATTTTAGAGATACTAGTTGTGGTCTTTTTCGTTAAAGTTTGTGATCATTTGGGAGTACGGAGGGGACACATGTGTGTGGGGCGAGGCTTTAATCAGCAGGAGAAGGCTGAAGCTTTGTTTCAGTTGGGCTGACTCCAGCGGAGATTAAGGAGGGACATTAAGGTTTGTTGTAAAACAATTAGTGGCTTAGGGGAATATTCAGTCCTAGTTTTTAATTTTACTAAACATCAAGCAAAATTCCAAAAGTAACAGCAAAGTAAGCAAACCTCATCCAACCTTAAGACGCTCATATTTGTATTTGCACAGATAACTGATGCTCGCCTTGCTGGGCCACAGTATAGAGACTACCTACTTACAGACATTGAGTTCTTGCTGGCGCTCCTGAACATTCTGGGAGTAGAGGCACGATTAGATGCAGGCAATCATCTGTTTCTGTGTTCCCAGATACCTATAAGGCTTAATTAATGATAAAATAAATTATCTTAGAAATTTCAGAGATTTTTAGACAAGCAATTAGTATGAGAATAGAATTTTTACTATTCCTTTTTAAATTTACTCACTCTCCACACACAAATGAACAGACTATGTGAAAACCTGAAAAACAAGGTTGTTTTTTGTTTTGTTTTGTTTTGTTTTGTTTTGTTTTGTTTTGTTTTGTTTTGTTTTGTTTTTGGACAGCATGAGTGCTAGTATGCTATCCTTGCTACACAGGTTTCTCTACCTTAGTCCCCTCCAAAGCCATCAGATAGAAATATAAAATTGTCCACAATAGGAATGTTCCCCAAACCTGGCTTCATTCTTCTAACTATTATCTGCTCTGGTGGCCCATGTTGTGTTACTTGTTAAATAGTTTAAATTTCAGTGCTATTGAGTTGCCAGGTAAGATGGTGTACATGAAAGTTTATTATTTGAGATAATACACATCATTTTATGTGTACTATCTCAAGTTAGCCTGCCCCCCTTTTGTCTGTAGAACAGTTCTCCTACTGAATACATGGTTATCATAAAGGTTGGCAAACAGCAAATTGACATGAAATTCAAGTTAGGTCAACCAAATAACTTGTTTGCTTACTTAATTTTAAAAACATGAACAACTAGTCTTAGTTTGCAAAATATGGTCCTTGCATATTTTATATTAATTACCCCCTTCTGGGGGCCTATGTTTTGGGGAAAACTGTACAAAAGAAGGAGACCATGAAGATGAAAGAGAAAGAAATGTGGAGAGGGTGAAGGGGGAAATATTCTATAGAAGTTTTCAGATGACTTGGTATGCATGTATAGTTGATTATAATGTTCTCATGGGATTACCATCTTTCAGGAGGCTTATAGTCCCGCTGATGTAGTTGGATTCAAATTATTGCTATTTTCAGTAATGTTCTTGAGATTACAATCTATGATCACTAATCTCCATTCAGCTTTGAAAGCACTCTAGGTAGAGAATGGATACTGCCTTGAAGATACCTTCCCAGAGCAGTTTGTAGAACATAGTTCTTGATGGAGGTGATTGCATATCCCTGAGATCATGCGGGGAAATTCGGTTTCCATCCTCTGATCTAGGATGAAGCTGCAGCTATAAGTCAGCTTTGACTCTTCATTTCCTGACTCTATACCCAGGATGCTCGTGGACTGAATTGGTAACTTACTATTGGTTTCTCTCTCTCTCTCTCTCTCTCACTCTCTCTCGCTCTCGCTCTTGTATTTTTTGTTTGTTTTAGTCTGGAGTGTCTTCTATTAGTTTCCATCAGTTTCTCATAAACCTAACAAGTCCCACCTGAATATGAGCCAACATCAGGTAACATTATCTCTCTTATTATGTGTTATACACTATAATATGTATAGGGAGCTTTGTTTATTACCTGCAGCAATGTTATGAGGTAGATTCTGGTATTTTAACTGTTTTCTTGATGGAGAAAGAAGATTGGAGTAGGTCACAGAGGAGGGAGTGATCATTTGATACGGAACCTTTAGAGTCGTAAGTCCACTACTGCAAAGAATCAAAAACTAAGAGGGAGTTCTCACATACTTTGAGTTCTGTAGCCTATCCTTTCACCCCAGTATCATTTTAACCTCATCCATTTGCTATGCCCCTCATAAGCCTCCTTAGCCGAGCCTGGAATGGATTTTCACCATTTTCAATGTCTGAGCAAAGGGTAAGTATCCCGAGCTTTTGTCCCCGCCAGCAAGAACACACTCAGGACAACCGGAATCTTCTGCGGCAAAAGCTTTATTGCTTACTTCTCAGGAGGAAGACCTCAAATACAGGAAACTCAGTCCTTTTATAACCCACAAAGAGCCGTTGGAGACGTGTCAGCTCCTGATTAGCTGCTCACCATTAGCCCAGGTGACTTCACGGGATAGGCAGGGCACAAGGCATGGAAAAATACCCCAGCACATGCGCAGACTACTTGTTTACTAGTTAGAACACCAGATATCAGCGCCATCTTGTAATGGCAATTGCAAGGGCGGCTCCTCAAAGGTAAGTGCTATGAGAGCCATCCATGAATGCTTAAGTGAGGTGATCACTGGCTATAAGGCAAAAAGACAGACTTCCTTCTTTGAATGACTAGAAAGGACAAGAACATAGACATTTGTGAACCTCCTGCATCTCATCAAGAGGCTGCCAAAGAGCTGAAAATTCAGAGCTTTTCATATAAAAATAAATTCAATGCAAGAGTAAGAGTACTCGAGAAAGTGTTTGATGATTATTTCTAGTCTCAGTCTGAAAAATACATTCTTAAGGAACAAACCTGGGTGGAATTTTTTCTAAGTCCCTTGTAACACAACTGAATAGTATTCTAAAAGCAAATGTCTTATCGCATTGTGAAAGACAATGGAGGTTGAAATAGGAGCATAGAAAAGTCTTCCAGAACTTTTAGGGAAAAGCAGACAGAAAATAGGAATCAACATTGGAATTAAATCTGGAGAGGAAATAGACAGACATACAGGAGTTGGCTTCACAGACAAATCACATGACCTGCAAGGATGAGGATCAGAGTTTGGGCCTCAGAACCTATGTGAAAACCAAGAAAGTGCAGAGGTCAACCTATGGGAGGCAGAGGAAAGGATTTCCTTCTAGAGTAGCTGAATAGGTACACTAGCTTAACCAGCATCCCCGAGCTCTGGCTTCAAGTGAGAGACTTTGCTTCTAAATATGTGGTGGGGAATGCTTGAGGATAGAACACCTCCTCCATGTAGACATCTGTGTCCTGACACACATGTGAGCATGCATATGCATCAGATACGCATACAGATACAGAAAGGAAGAGAGGTGGTCAGGGGCTGGTAAGATGGCTCAGCGGGTAAGAGCACCTGAGTGCTCTTCCAAAGTCCTGAGTTCAAAGCCCAGCAACCACATGGTGGCTCACAACCATCTGTAACGAGATCTGACTCCCTCTTCTGGGGTGTGTGAGGACAGCTATAGTATACTTACATATAAGAAAGGAAGGAAGGAAGGAAGGAAGGAAGGAAGGAAGGAAGGAAGGAAGGAAGGAAGAAAAAAAAAGAAAGAAAGGAAGGAAGAAAGAAAAGGAAGAAAGAAAGATTTTTTTAAAAAAGGAAGAGAAGTCAGCGAAGACAGTACAAGAATAAATAGAAATAATAATAGAGGAAAACTGCACTGCAACAGGATGGCATGAAAACAGAAAAAAGTATTAAAACAAGATGAAAGGTCTCAGAAACAAGGATAAATGCAATACACATTTTATCTCACAGGGAAAAAATTAATCACCTTGGTTTAAATTAAATAGAATATATAAAATTAAATAGGATATTAATGTGTCATGTAAGAGAAAATAAAGTAACAGATGGTTTGAAAGTCAAGCAATGGGCAACAATGTGTAGGGAAACATAAAAAAATAAATCATGCAGCAGACATTGGTGTCAAATAACTTAAGGCTAGGATTAAAACCATGTAAGGAGACTGAGAAATACTTACAGAAACCCACAAGATCACTTTTATATTGATAAATATTGATACACAGTGAAAACATGAGCTCACAGATTCACATGTTGCCCATAATATCTACACAGGAACCAGTTAATCGTAGAATGATTTAGGGGAAATCAATAGTCCAATCTTGCTAGATTCGACCACCGCACTACCAATGTATGAAAGTAGAAGTTAGAATAACAAAAGTTGAGAGAAGGAGAAAAAAGCACAAGTAAAGACCACAAGGCCAAGGGGATAAAGCAAGCTGACTTTTTACATGAGGGATCCATTTTATGTGCTTGGAGATGAAGTACTTTCTTTTCAAGTGTCCTTGAAACACTCATAAACATTGAATTATTCACCCTGTATGCCACAAAGAACATCTCAATAAGAAATGTCCCCCAGGACCAAACAGAAAGTGTCCTGACCACAGCCCAGCATCTGACCGAAGCCTCTAATAAAAACTAACCAATAAAGCACCAAGTCATTACACAAGGCCTGGGTGAACTCTTAGCCTCTCTCTCAGACTATTACCGCCTTGACTTTGAGGATAGGCATTTTGTGCTCTGCACTGTTGTAATTTTTCACAACAAGAGGAACAATCTGAAATAATATATCCCAGCAGGGGAGCATAGAAATTTACTGCAGACAACTTCACGTTAGTTTCCAGAAAGAAGAAAATATATCAAATGCTTTTTAAAAATACAGAAGTAAGATTTAGAAAGTCTCTCTAATAGTCATCCCGCCCAACTCTGACTTTGCAGAGGATGGAGATGCAGAGAGAAGGTTTTGCTCCTCAAAACACAGCAAGTGAAACTTGTCTGAATCTACTAGGGTTTCCTGATTGAGCTCTCCGTCTCTCCTGCTTCAGGCTCCATCCTGGAGCAAAACCTGGGCACAGGTTGAATCTTCACATGTCCCAGAGCTGAGCAACTGTAGTGTGCTCGTTTGCCTCCCAGAGGTGAGACTGGTTGCTTTGAGGAGGTTCCCTGGAACCAGAATGCCTGCTCGTTTTGTAAGGACAGCTGAAGCAATATGGTTGCCATTATTAGAATTAGAATCACAGGCCTTCTCCCTCTGCCAGATAACCTGCCCAAGAACCTCTGACATCATTAAACACTGGAATCTTTAAACTGTAAACGTGTGTTGGGAGCTGTTTTCTGGAATGCTCTTGTGAACTCTTATTGTCGAGGATCATTTTTGTTCTTTTTTTTTCCTTTAGGATCTGACCTGTTTTCCCTTCTACGTGTTCTCTCCTAGAAGCTCAGATATATTGCAGCCTCTGCCTCCACTCTTTGGCTGGGGTTGCTGCGAGCTCCGCGTGTTTCTAAGTCACACCAGGTGGGCAGCTGCTTTCCCACATCATTGGGCTGAGTTAAGTTTTCTCTGTTGTTGGACTGGACTGCAGTTGCATACCGTGCCTGATTACCAGAGCAGAGACCAGACATGTAAAACCCATGCTTGGTTCTCAGAGCTCTGTTGAGCTGTTTCAAAGGGGACCTGGTTTCTAGCCATGAACTTATGAACTGGAGACTTTATGAAATACAATCCTCATTGTTATTATAACATAATCCTCTTTTGGTTACCCACCCAATATTTCTCTAACATGCATTTCTTTCTTTCTTTTACCGATAAAAAAAAAAAAAGCTCTAGATATGGAGGTTGGTAGTAGCCATTCACTGCTCCTATTTTTCTGGTGAGATAGCAGGGTCCAAAGCTCCCAGAAGTAGGTTCTGCCTCTAAATTCTCCATGGTGAGCATGGTGTGTTACCCGTGGAGAACCTCTGGGTACAAGCATATCTTCTGAAACACCAACATCTTAGTTGTATTATTTTAGATGAGTCCTATGGGGGAAGAACAATTACATGCAAGGGGCATTAGAACAAGAAGGCGTTTCAGAGAACTTGTGCCCCACTGTCTCAATTTGAATTGATGTGTCACAAATCACCCCCAAACTTAGCTTAGCTACAACTTACTGTCTCCCAATTCTGTGGTTTGGTTGAAGCTTTGTGAAGCTATCTTTTTTTTGCCCCAGGTCTGACTAGGAAACTTGGCTCTACTCCATCTGGCTCCTCTCCATGTGGTCACTCACCATTCAATTATCTGACTTGAATGTCTTCAGTTAGAGGGTAGATTCCAAGGGACAGACAGAAGAAGTCAGCCAGCTGCTACATTTGGATGGCTGGATCCAGCCAGCTTCTTGGGGTGGGGAGGTGGATGAGAGAGTGCCACGAGCTTGGAAGAAGGGATGCTGACACTGTTGTTACAGACAATCCACCACCTTCCCTGCTTTTCAGACAGATGTAACGTGAACCTTCAGCACTGAATAATGCACAGTTGGACATTCTCCTGAGTACTATGAGAAAAGAGTTTAACATGGCCAACTTCTGATGAGAGTATTGGAGTTTCCTCTAAGACCGATTCAAAATCACCAGGGAGACAGAAGCTACAGTGACAAGAGATTAGAGCACATGGGAGAGCGATGTGCACTTTAATCTGCTCTGCCAGCCTCACAGCTGTGGTTCATCCTTTAAGTTCATGTTTTCTTTTGGATTTCTAATAACCTCCTCCCCTCTCCATCAAGATGGTCTTTATATATGTCGAGTGACTTACTCCAGCTTCTTCCTGAATACCAACTTCAATCTTTCAGTGTGTTAAAAAAATATCAGACCATGAAGGATAGAGGTGCTTCATTCCCATCCGCAATGGCTGCACTCTACCTCCTGAGAATGGTAGCAAGATAGTGAAGCAGTGCTCAAGATCTGGGAATATTTCCATAGGCAGGAAATGTTTTGGTCTTTGAGGTTCTTCAGAAGACTCGTAGATGCTTCCTTCATGAGGAGTTAAATTTCCTGGCCACTTTTATTTTTTCTTTGCTCATTTGGGAGAGGTTCAGTAGATTAATGGCATTCTTTAGAGAATGCTATTGTGTTCAACACTGTGTTTTATACACTCTTACAAGCTGTTTTCTTCTGGACCAAAGCATAAGGGCATCAGAATATTGGGTTTAATTGAGAAAGAAGATGAAAATGGGGTGCCGCTGTGGTAGGAGTCAAAGGTTGGGTTGTACTGATTACCCAGTGTGAGGGCAAGTCTCTGCCTTATGCCTTTATTGTAGTCGTTTTGGAGGGTAAGACATGCAAAGCTTTGGAAATCTAACAAATAAACCTATTAAAACTCAGTTCAGACGTCATCAGATCGACTATATACATAACGTGTCCTAAGACCTTGAGGTCAATAGCTAGATGAGCTTCTTTGGTATAAGTGTTACTCAGTGCAGCACCTTGAAGACTTATTACCTTGGAGCTTAATAGAGAAATTATAAGGATTAATTCAGTTTATGCTAAATATTTAACTGAAGTAGAAGCTCTTATTAATCACTTTTCCCCCTTGTCTGAGTATGTGCACATCTCCTGTGGTAACAGCGCCAGCGTCTCCTAAGGTGGGATGCTCACAACATACTCCTTAGCTGACGAGTTGGAGAGACTTTAATGGTAAATAAGATAGATGAAGTAGAAATGACTGATGTGACCTTATTGGGGAGCGTTTCCCTTTGCAGTACTTTCCTAATGAAGAGGAAACAAACCACCACTAACTTAGTGGCTTATAACACAAACTTATTCTCTTACAGTTTTGGAGGTTAGAAGTCTAATGCTTGTCAGCAGGCTGTATTTCTTTGAAGTCTCTAGAGAAAAATCCATTTCTTTGTCTTTTCTCACTTTAGAATCTGTCTCTGATCTTTATCTAGTGTACTCAGTCAGTGTAACATCTATGGTTGTCACTGTATGGCCTCTGTGATTCTGACATACCAGTTCCTTCTTGTAAGGACCATATGATTATATTGGGGCCAGAAGAAAACTTTAGATATTGACCTCAGGTAACATCTGCCTTTGATTTGGGACAGGTTATTTCACTGGTCTGTAACTAACCAAGTAGGCTAGCCTGATTGGTCTCAGGATACAGAATGGCTAAGATCAAAAACTCAGGTGATAGCAGATGCTGGCGAGGATGTGGAGAAAGGGGAACACTCCTCCATTGTTGGTGGGATTGCAAGCTTGTACAACCACTCTGGAAATCAGTCTGGCGGTTCCTCAGAAAATTGGACATAGTACTACCGGAGGATCCCGCAATACCTCTCCTGGGCATATATCCAGAAGATGTCCCAACCGGTAAGAAGAACACATGCTCCGCTATGTTCATAGCAGCCTTGTTTATAATAGCCAGAAGCTGGAAAGAACCCAGATGCCCCTCAACAGAGGAATGGATACAGAAAATGTGGTACATTTACACAATGGAATACTACTCAGCTATTAAAAAAATGAATTTATGAAATTCCTAGGCAAATGGATGGATTCTTACATTCTTTCCACTCCTTCTTCCAAGCAATGATCCCTGAGTCATGGGAGGGGCAGATGTTATAGAGATGTCTTATTTAGGGCTGAACATTCTTGGTCTCTTATTCTCTGTACCCTGGCCAGTTGGGTGTATCTGTGTAACCTTCCACCTAGTGCAAAAAGAAGCTCATTTGGGAGAACTGTAAGTATGAATGAACATGATGTGGGTACATCTATCTAATGTTAATGAAAATGCTAATGAGGTCTTTATCATTAACACTTTTGGCCTCCAAAAATGCTGCTGCAGTACTGTTTAATATTTGTTGCCATCTTTTGTGGTACTGCTCTTGTAAGTGAGTCATGCCTTGAGTAGAGTTCCCTTATATCTCTTTCTCCCATTTTCTGGGGCTGCTTTATATGTGGATTTCTGAAATGTGAGGTTTATCGAGAACAGATATATATCATTCTAAAGACAATACCCTCTTGGACTTGCAATGTTCCAGTTAACCTCTCTCCCCTACATTAATGAAAGATACTATCTGAGAAACAATCACTGGGTTTGGGTTTTCTTGAAAAAAAAAAAAAACAAACCAAAACAAAACAAAAAAAACCAAAACCAAAAAACTCCATCAAAGAATACTCACCCTAACCAAAACGATGAACATTTTGTAGCTCCTTTGAAGATTTGGCATAGCTTTTGTATAGATAACATTTGAGCTATTTAGTAAAAAGCTCATAATAATTATCTGAGTAAGAAGATGGGGAGAAGATACACAGGGAAGTATAAATTTGACTGCCTACATAAAACCAAGCAGCTGGACTTTTGTCCATAGCACCTTGTTGAACACGGGCACCATAGATTTCTAGGACCACAGAAATTCTGTTGCCTTTGAGGATATGCATCCAGACTCTAGAGGATTTAACCTCCTCTGACCGTCTTTGTCTGGCTGATTAATAGAGCTGATTTGGGAAAAGTCACCTTCAAAAAAATGTTGCAGATTACTGGGACTGCCGGCATAGAGACAGGCTCAAGAAAGGAATGAGGCTCCACTTATATGTGAACATTTTCATTTTAACTTTATAATTGTTCTTTCATAAATTAAGAAAAATATGAGGGGTAGGGGGAGAGAGAAAGAGGCAGATACAGAAGGGGAGAGAGAGAGGGAGAGAGAGAGAGAGAGAGGAGGGGGGAGGAGAAACTCAAACTCTACCCACAATTCCTCCTCTATGTTATGATTGATTTGAGGAAAGGTTAACAGAAAGGCCATTCCCAGGGCTGTGGGAGCACAGCAGACTGGGGAATGGGAAGTGATGTGTAGCACACAGACCCTGTCTCCTCAAGATTGGAGCATGCATTGAAGCAGTCTCTCCTGTTGGCTACGTTTTGAATAGAGGAGGTAAGAGGGCAGGAGAAGGTGAACTCTGGCTGTGCATAGAGACAAGTCAGACAATGTGAGTTTTAATTGAAATCATATCCACAGCATTTTACTTTTCAAAAGCTGTTAGTATGATCGAGGTTACATTTTCTTGTGACTGCTATTATTATTGTCACACTGAGTGTTCTGGGCAGGGGCTGAAGGTTACATGTGGGCTGAGAATGTTGGGCTGCAATGGGAGGGGTTGGCAGACTCATGTCTTGGAAGGCCCCTCCCTACCAGGTTCTTTTCGCCTTTCCACTGACTGCTTGGGAAGAAAGGAACCAGCCGTCTCTGGGTGCTGCCAGCCCTCCTTTTCAATAAGGGCTGATGATACAATCTGGTCCCCATTCTTCCCTGCTTGTTCACATCTCTCATACCTTCATCATCTCTTTCCATTCTGGGTAGCTGCATCCTATCCTGCAGCTTGTGCATCAGAGAGAATGTGTCTCTTCTTTGAGTCTTCTATCAGAGAAAGTGTATCCTCTGGGCTGGCTGGCATTTCAAGAGGTGGTGAAAGGAGGGCTCTCTGACCTGTAGTTTGTATTAGACATTCCAGATCTTTCCAAGAGATAGGCACTGGTAGAGGTTCAAAATGGGCCTTTCAGAAGCTTATATGGGTTTCAAAACCCTGCCCCCCCTCATGATGTCACACTATTATTAGCAACAACTTTAGAAGGCAGGTAGAAGATATTCATTGAAGAGACTAGGCTGTGCATATGTTTTAGATTTAAAAAAAGAGCCAAGAGGAGAAAGGTCAAAGTTTGGAACCTCAGTGGTCTGGGGGAGAAAATCTGCCAGAGGTGATGCACACAATCATAGGCCTATGCCCGAGAAGAGTTGGTGTTCTTGATGAGAAGACAAGACCTGCACACACAAGGCAGAGTTCATTGCTGCTGGTATCAAGTAAGGGCTTTGCCCAGAAGTCCTCTGATATTAAGAATGGCAAGTAGCACTGGGCGTGGTGGCCCACGCCTTTAATCCCAGCATTTGGGAGGCAGAGGTAGGTGGATTTCTGAGTTCGAGGCCAGCCTGGTCTACAGAGTGAGTTCCACGACAGCCAATGCTACACAGAGAAACCCTGTCTCGAAAAACAAACAAACAAACAAACAAACAAACAAACAAACGAATGGAAAGTAGCCTCAAGGAACTGTGAAATCTTGGATTAAAAATACAGTATGTTTAAATGGGAGGGTGGATCAGTTGTGGCACCTGTTGTGAAGGACAATGTCCCTTTCTGTTCACTTTATTTCCTAGGACACTAAGTCTTCTCTCATATCTTTTTTTTTAATTAGGTATTTTCCTTGTTTACATTTTCAATGCTATCCCAAAGTCCCCCATACCCACCCCCCCCCCAATCCCCTACCCACCCACTCCCCCTTTTTGGCCCTGGCGTTCCCCTGTACTGGGGCATATAAAGTTTGCAAGTCCAACGGGCCTCTCTTTGCAGTGATGGCCGACTAGGCCATCTTTTGATACATATGCAGCTAGAGACAAGAGCTCCCAGGTACTGGTTAGTTCATATTGTTGTTCCACCTATAGAGTTGCAGTTCCCTTTAGCTCCTTGGGTAATTTCTCTAGCTCCTCCATTGGGGGCCGTGTGACCCATCCAATAGCTGACTGTGATCATCCACGTCTGTGTTTGCTAGGCCCCGGCATAGTCTCACAAGAGAGAGCTATATCTGGGTCCTTTCAGCAAAATCTTGCTAGTGTATGCAATGGTGTCAGCATTTGGAAGCTGATTATGGGATGGATCCCTGCATATGGCAATCACTAGATGGTCCATCCTTTCGTCACAGCTCCAAATTTTGTCTCTGTAACTCTTTCCATGGGTGTTTTGTTCCCATTTCTAAGAAAGGGTAAAGTGTCCACACTTTGGTCTCCGTTCTTCTTGAATTTCATGCATTTGGCAAGTTGTATCTTATATCTTGGGTGTCCTAAGTTTCTGGGCTAATATCAACTTATCAGTGAGTACATATTGTACGAGTTGCTTTGTGATTGGGTTACCTCACTCAGGATGATACCCTCCAGGTCCATCCATTTGCCTAGGAATTTCATAAATTCATTTTTTAAATAGCTGAGTAGTACTCCATTGTGTAAATGTACCACATTTTCTGTATCCATTCCTCTGTTGAGGGGCATGAGATTCCACTTCACTCCAGTCAGAATGGCTAAGATCAAAAACTCAGGTGACAGCAGATGCTGGCGATGATGTGGAGAAAGGGGAACACTCCTCCATTGTTGGTGGGATTGCAAGCTTGTACAACCACTCTGGAAATCAGTCTGGCGGTTCCTCAGAAAATTGGACATAGTACTACCGGAGGATCCCGCAATACCTCTCCTGGGCATATTTCCAGAAGATGTCCCAACCGGTAAGAAGAACACATGCTCCACTATATTCATAGCAGCCTTGTTTATAATAGCCAGAAGCTGGAAAGAACCCAGATGCCCTTCTCTCATATCTTGATGTCTCCAGTATACACAATGGAGCAGGGGTAGGGAAGAATCTCCTCAGGAAAGCAACTGGGCTGGGGGCACAATAAGGGCCATATTCTTTTACTTGGGAGCCCATCCTGATGTTTCATGCAGAGTCTCTACATGGCCATGGCTTTGAAGATTTCAGTAGACACTGTCCCCAGTTTGACATACATCTCAGTTTATGTCTTAGTCCCTTAGGGACTAAGTGACTCCCTAGTATAGGCAACAATTGAAAACTTTCAAAATTAGTTAAGGGAAATTTTTTTTCCCATGGGCAGCCATTAAAAAAATTCAAAATCTGTCTCAGGAAAAAGTATGGATGATAATCAGTCAGGCTTGTTTGAGGTTTTTCTGACAGACTCCCACTTCTTTTGTAGATGACCATGTTTGGAGAAAGATACCAGCATGACCCTCTGTCTCACTGGTTTTAAAGCAGTTAAGAAGACAAGAGTCTTTGGATTTCCAGTATCAAAAAAATTCAACCACTTCTTTTGTTTCATAATATGAGTAGGTAGAAGGGGATTATTTTATAGGCTCAGATTCCCTCCCAGTCATGAGGTATCCAGGCAATTATCTGGCAGGTAGCCACCTCTCATGTATTCTGAAATAGATGAATCTGCCCTAGAGTTCATGCTCAGCAAATTGTATTTTAGGGGGTGTCATTGCCTTAATTGCCCTTGGAAGAAAAATCATGTTTTATCATAGTCCTTTTGAATCCATTGGAAGACTAAAGTGACTTTGAATACCATTACTAGAAGTTCAAATGTTTAATGGAACCTGGGCTATCAAGCTAACATGCCTGTCACGTAGTCGTCCATAATGTGTGTTGAGCATTCCTGCCTGGAGTGAAAACCATGAGTGTTATGTTTTTGGCTCAGATGTTGGCAGGTGTGTAACCTGATTCCTGATAGCAGGACAGCCGATTACATTCTGCTATAAAACCATTTCTAAGGCTTTTGGCACCTAAACTGTTATTGCATGTCTGCAGGTGTTTAGTAATTGGATTAATGTAGAGGTGAAGGAATGTCTGTTCCCCAGCCCTGAGAAACACTGAGGAAAGACAAATGTACTTCGGAGAGTGACCAGGAATGCACGATGACAGGCTTGTGCTCACACATGAAGCCAGATCTAAGCCTATGTGTTTCAAATGAACTGCTATGAGCAGCCACCTTCCATAGGAAGGTTTATCCAAATGTAAATACAATAACAATTGCCTTGTGAGTCAGGAGGGAAAGACCATCAATGTGAGTTTTGATCCCCTTCCAAGAGCAACTCTGACAATTTAAGATTAAGCCTTCCTATCATGCAGCACATGAACCCTAAAATCCTGGGCAAATAATAATAATAATAATGATAATAATAATAGTAATAATAATAGTAATAATGATGATAATAATAATGATAATAATGATAAATTTGAAATTACAAGGTAAATATAGAAGAGAATGCTAAGATTCTTGCTAGAAGTATAGAGACCACAACTAGGATCTGGGATCATCAAACATTTGCCAATTAATTCCCATCTTGACTATAAAGACACAGGGTTTATTGAGTAATTGGACTCTGAGGATGTGTTTGATAAAATGAAAAAGTGTTCACTGACCATTGCAACTGCAATCAACACAAAGAAGGGGGAAATCTTGAGGAGCCTTGTAACTGTGACAAATTGAAACTCATGTTGTCCTCAGAGTGCAAGCAGCCAAATTCCCAAAGGCTCCCATCTAAGTAGATAAGACCTAATGGTTCGGTTTTGCACAACAAACCTCTTTCTCAGCTTTACAACTCAGAAGGGGGGGTGGTCATTTGAAAAGAGTCCAAGTCTGAGGGAGATAAGACAGAAAGACTTTAAATCCTAGAGGGACAACTTGCCGTTCACAAACATTATTACAGTAGGTGGTAAGAAGACAGTCAGGACAGGGGAAGACGAGAAACTCACGGCTTCCAGAACATGAGTTTGAATGAAAGGGCTAGTGAAAAAGAGAGGGAAATGTGTGTGTGTGTACTAAGTAGCAAGGCTAAATGGTTGTTCATTTTGTGAATAGAATATAAAGATTACAGCAGCCTCTGAATGTGGGGGATCCAGCACAGCCAAGTTGTACTGAGAATTATCACCTAGGAATTGTGGCGATATGTTGGGATACTCTGGAGGAAGTTCTCATCTGGCTGGGGTATCTTGTGGAGTTTGTGTATGAGGTCTTATGCTTTATGAGTATAGAGAGGAGGCATGTCTGCAATAGTGCTGCTCCCATTTAGAGATCTCTGGTCCACATTGCCTAGTTAACAGCTCCTTGCTGACATTCCCCTGACCCCCAGGCCTCAGCCAGAAGCATTGGGTGAGAAGATGTGCTGAAGATCACAGGCTTGATTGGAATGGAGGGTGAGCGGAAAGCAGGACTCTGGAGTACAGTGGCAGTTTGCTTGACATGGGGATTTCTGGAGGGAAGAAGTCATGGTGTCTAAAAAAATGTATCAAGAAAGAAAGACTACAAGGACTAATAGATTAATTTTAAAAATGAAAACAAAAGCGTGAAGTAGCTACGCATGATAAGTTCCAATACCTCATTGGTTCAACTCAGGATAGTCCTTGCAGACTACAAGTTCACCCTCCCCATCGATTAGCTGGGAGAATCACAATAAATAGACTTGCTTTCAACTGCACCAAGCTACTCAAGAGTACTGAAGATTTTAGGATGAAATAGAGGATAACCTTAGTCAACAAGTGGTTGGGAATATCCTCTACAGTTTCATGTGCTGCAAGCCTGCAAGCCCCAGGTTCCCATGCATCACTGAGAAGTGGAAGAAAATTAATTGGTTGGGCACAATGAGAGGTAAAGCTGGTGTTCTTTAGAAGGTGCTGCTTTACTCTCAGGAACATATTCTTGTTCATGTGGGGCTTCTTGAGACAGTTAGCATAGGTTGCCTTGAATGAGCCTGGCACCTCCCCTATATGGCATCCTATCATGCTATATGACCTCTCCCCTTCTTTTCCACATGGCTATTTCCATTTCCTCTTCTTAACTATGTTTTGATGCAGGTTGAGATGGAGTTCCTCACCAACACATTCTTGGACTTCCAGAACTTTGTAAATCATCATCCTTAGGTACTTTGTGATTGCAACCTCAAGCAGACTAAGAGAAAGGTTGGGATGGAGATGAGATAGATTGACAAATAACTGTTGTTTTCACATTTGCCCTGTGGAAATGATCCATTCAATTAGAAAGTACCAGTTAAGTCCAGAGCATTGTCAAGGATGCTAAATGTTGTGTTATACACATCTATTTCTTTCAGGAGAGACAGATAATCTCTCAGAAAGAGAATATTTTGAATATTCTGAGAATACAGGTGAGATATGAGGTATATGAGTGCATGTGCATGTGGGTATGCACTCATGTGCTTGCATGTATGCAGCTAGTGTAAGTTTATCACCAAAGAGAGAGAAGCAAAAAGAGTGTCTTCATTGCACCATAGGCTAGTTATTTGGGGATCACTTATAATATGTAAAAAAAAATGTATGCTTTTTTGTGGGTACAGACAGTCAGTCTTTGACAAAAAGACTGGAATTATATATAATTCTTTAGACTGAGTGGCAAGAAACCAGAGTCTCAATCTCAGCATCACTAACTTTCTGTTGGCTTCATCAAAAAGGTGTCTGGTGAGGGAGGTATTTATATGTAGAGCCATTGGTAAAGATGCTGCCCATAAAACCTGTAGAGAGTTTTATCAACCATGAGGCTAGAATTACTTTAGAGTCATAGTTCTCAGCCTTCCTAATGCTGCAACTCTTTAATACAGTTCCTCATGTTATGGTGACTCCCAACCATGAAATAGTTTTCATCGCTACTTCATGACTAATTTTGATAATGTTATGCAGTAAATATCTGATATGCAGGATATATGATATGTGACAGCCCAAAAGTTGAGAACTACAACCTTAAGGATAATTGAATGCCACAAATGCCTTTCAAGATTCACTGGGCCAGAAAAGACAAATGTGTCCCTGCCACAGATTACTATTCTGTATAAAATATTTCCATAGTACCATTTTTTTTCTAGCAGCCCCCAAAGACAAGAGTGTCCCACAATTAAATATCCTTATTTATAAGTTACTTGACAGCCTGAAGTTAATATCTTTCTCTTTTAAAATTTTATCACAACCAACAGCTTGCTGAGAGATTGCTCTGCTGCTGAGATTGCAACATTAGATAGAGATACCAATGTTGGAATCCTGTGCTAAGATCTTTCTGTATACATTTCATTGCTTCTGAAACCACAGTGCAACACCTACACCCAACACCCAGAAGCAGCTAGCCTGTGTTTTTACCAGTCTCAGATCTCTCCTGAGGGCTGTTTTCCCAGGTAAAATCTTAATGATTATCCTACTGCTCTGGATTATTTGGACTGTGAAAGCAAGACAAAACAGGAAGAATGTTGAATACTAAGTTAAGGTAAAGTGTTTCCCAATTAGTCGAGGGTCAGTAGAATGTTTTAATAAGTAAATTGAGTTGGATCACAATGAACATTATTTGTATATACAACCCACAAAATAACCACTATTTTAAATCAGAAATAGATTCTATTTTATCATCTAGTTTATATTTTCTGTTGTTATTTAATCAAAAACCCTTTTATCCCAATATGTGAATTAGGTAAATGTTGACTCACACCTCTCCATAATCTATGCCTTTTTTTGTTTCCTGTCCCCAGAAAAACACTAGGATACAGGCTATTTTTTTCTGTCCTACCCTGTCTAGGGGAGATGGTTGGGCAAAATGCAGAAAACTCCAAAAGTCTATTTTCAGCTGAAATTATAAAATGCAATTAGACTTTCTGTCTCTTCTCTCTAATGTGAAAATAAGTACAAGAAGACTTATAAAGAGTTGGATATTGACAGCTTCTGAAAGCTTGGCACCACTGAGTTGTATATAAGATGGGCCTGGATTCTTCCAAAAATAATATGAAGTATAGGAGTGAAAGAAAATGGCCCACTTAGTTTAACTGTAAGAATTTCCTCCACCTTCAATAGGACTGGAGAACATCTGGAATTCAGACAGCCGAGTCATTAAGGGACTGGAACACAAAGGAACCAAGGAGGGTTAGAAACTTGACTCACATGGCTACTTTGCTTTCTTGCTACCTGGATGAGAGGCTTGGCAAGGCTTCCTTCCTTTGCCCCCATCTTTTCCAAGCACTAAGAAAATTCCCAAGGAAGGGGTATTGTGGAAGAAGGTACGGGATAGCTCCAGACTCAGAACTGTCTGTGGTTGTTTGATTGATGTGTTGATCCACCTTTGCAAATCTCAAGCATTCTCTATGAGTCAGACAGACCCAAAGCCAGAGCCAGAGCCAGAGCAAAATACTGAAAATACCTTATAGTTTCTGTCTGGTGGGAGCTCCCAGTCTAATTTGAAAGGCTGCTTCTTGTCAAGGGTTTTGAAATTCTGGGTGTAACAACATTTGGGCTCCTTATTTCTTATGTACTAGATGAATCTTTTCCAGTGGCTTCAGAACACCCATGTCTTAAGAGATGATGGAGATGTATTGCCAAGAACATTTAGGTACTAGCACTTACTTATTCAGTGTGAACCGTGGATAAGGAGAGCAAGCTGCTCAGGACACAAAATATAAGGAGATATCCATACCCGGCTGCACAAGCTTAGGGTCTCTCTGTACTTAGACTTTACTTGCTGTTCAATGGTTTCCCATCTGCCTACTCAAAGTACGGTTGAAAAATTAATATGTGAAAGTGTATTTTATTAACTGTGTTGTTGGTGTGATGCAATTTCAGACAGCATCAACAGAAGAACTGTTTGTTTTGGCTCAGAGTTCCAGGACATACAATCTACCCTAAAGGAGAGGGTATGAAAGAAAGAACAAGAAGCAGCTGCTCACACTGTATCCACTGTCAGAGACTAAAGGACTAATAGGAACTGGGGTTGAACTTTAAAATATCCAGGACCTGTCGCCCTCGATGGAGGCTCTACCCACTCAAGTTTTGGCACCCTTCCAAAACAGTGTCACTAAGTGGAGATCAAGTGTGCAAACACATAAACCAATGGCTACATCACATATTCAAACCACGTGTCATGAACTATAGTTATATAAGGAAATATTATTTTTGTTAATACCCAAAATTATGGTTTATGTTTATTTTATTAGTTTTTGTTGCCCAGTCTCTGTAGTCAGTGTAACACATTGCATTAAAAATCAGAGATAGGAACAGAAGGAGCAAGTTCCACACTTTACAAGAAGCTATAGTGAAATTCAGTACCTCAGTAAGTACGGTGTGATTTGTTTCCATTAATTTAATTATTTATTCACTTTACATTCTGATCACAGCTCCTCTCTTCCCAGCACCCCTTTCCCCACCATTCCTCCTCTTCTCTTCTGATTCTAACCCTGGTATCTGATAACCCCCCCCCCCCATACCAACCCAGCCTGGTACCTCAAGTTACTTCAGTGCTAGGTGCATCCTCTCCCTCTAAGGCCAGTGTGAGATTTTGAAGCTACAGAGTAAGACTTGCATTTCATTCCCAACTCTGTCACCTATAAATGCTTACTTTCAAAAGTCTTACTTTCCACATTTGTGAAGAGGGAATAATAAGAGTTGGGTGGCCATGCCAGTTATGTGTGATGATCTTGTAGAAGGCAAAGAGCATTTCCTGTGCTGAGCTCCTCTTGTTACGGGGAGATATAGCAAAGCCACTCAGGATATACAATAGAATATCTCTACAGAAACTTTGGTTCTTTCCATAGATGAAAGCATATCACATGGCCCTAAATTCCAAGGATATTTTCTGCACAGGTTTGATTTCTGGAAAGAATTCTGCTCACTCTTGCTCTCTACTTTCCGTATTTTCTGAAACTATAGAAGTAAAAACATTACTGGAATCCAGTTTTTATCTTCACAACAATTTAGTGATTTATATGTTTTCTTTAAATATTACAAATATAAATATTATAAAATATGTTCAATTTGGAATTTAGAATTTAAATTCAAAAGTGCCAGGGAAGGATTAAAGGATGGTTGTGATGAGTAGGTAGCCACTGACAAAAAAAAAATACAAAAATTAAAAATTTTAAGCAATTTACCCAAGGTTGCAAACAATAAAGAGAAGTTAGAGGTCCCAATTTAGCCCTACTGTATCAGTATATCTTAGTTGGCCTCTGAAACACATTACCACCCTGCCAATTAGAGAAGAACATTTGTTAAAACCAATTATAATACTTTAAATATAATTTTAGCGCCTCAACTATGTTTCAGGGGCAACTTGAACCTGCTGTGCCCTAAAGCTCAGAGGACAAAAATCCCCTTCAGTTTTCATAAAGCTAAGCTTCTTGTGAAGAAGTCTAGAGTGTGTCTTTAACTCTTTTGAAGTTGGAAGTGTGTGTATGCTTCTAGCTATATTAGGGACTAATCCTCTCCATCCCTCTCCAGAGGATTCTTGTACTGTCGCAGGTGAAGGCACTCTGAGCAGCAGTTTGGGAAGATACAGCATTTATTCCTTTGTAAGGCTGAGTGTTTGATTCAGTCTTCTGATTCAGTCCCCTTTCTCTTGAAGAATAGTCTTTCCACGCTCACAATGCTTTCTCAAGTAGCAGTCCCTCATTTATAATGGCTATTGAGTGGGGGAGGCTTTCCTTATGCTGTGAGGTTTGGTACATTGCAAGATATGTCTTCAGGACCATGTGCAAGAAACTATGAGCAGGTTCTGGCATGCTTGTGCTTGCTCAACTTGGTAGTGGTGACAAACGACTATGCCTCTGCCTTACTCTTCCACTATGAATGCATTGTGAATAGCCTTTCTGTCAAGTGGTATGGTTGGATCAGCCTCACCCAGAAGGAGCTGTGTATAGCATACTGTCCTGCTTGACTCCTGGGGCTAGGCAGCTAGCTGTCTCTGTGCTAAAAGACCTGGAAGTTGGGTTTCAGCTTCTAGAGATGCTGCCATTGTCTGAAATTGGTAGAACCACTGCTGTGGCTGAGGTTTTCCTGTCCACTGTCATCCCCAACAGATTTCTGACTCCAGGAGCACTTTTTAAGATGCAGGGCAAATTGAGAGATGGTTGCTGAAAAAGGTGGAAACACCAATTGGAAAGGGGATGTTTCCCACAGCCAAAATGGACAACTTCCCTGAATCTGAAGGCTCCCTGTTTCAGTTCTTCTGAGTGTGTGACCTGAACTGAGGAAAATGCCTCAGCCAGCCTTCCTGGGGCCACATTCAAAGCTCTGCTGTGCACGTGTTCCCTCTCTCCCCTTGCCTTCTCTGCGCCCTCTTTGAAATGAAAAATAAAGCCACCTGTCAAAGCTGGTGATATGTTCAGACCTGTAATCCACACAGATTCAGGAAGACTTCAAAGTGGAAACTCCTAGGGTCTGATTACATTTCACTACAGATGGTGAATTTATGCCCTGAGCCCCCAACTCTGCTCTGACTTCTGTATTGTAAGTTTGAAACAGACTATACAATGGAGTATTTTCACATTAATGACTTACACGCCATTTTCCCTAACAAACTTTAGAGGCTCTCCCTGGATTTCAACAGAGACGAAATCGATAGCTTTGTAGATATATTCTGAAAAACACTTGTTGATTAGAGGATAAACCCTCCAACACCAGGATGACTGTCAGTTTCATAGAACCTTAACTTCTCAAAGTCAGTTGCAAAAGAGACCTAGCTCACAGATTGGGTGTGTTCAATAATTGGACCATTATGTACAAAGCCCCCAGCTCTGTGCCTGAGAGGAATGAATGTTGTGTGAATATCTGAGCTTTTGTTTTTCTGAAGAAGCAGGCATAGACATCTATCAGAAAAGGAAGGAGAGTACACACTTTAGTGACTTTTCACCGAAAAGTCTGTTATCTATGGTCTAGTAAGACACCACTGGCAACCATTCACACCCATGTGATCTGGCTCCAACTTTTCTTTTTTTTTTAATTTTTACTATTATATTTTATTGTATAATATAATTTGGTCAATAAAATTAATATTTTATATTTAATAAATTTATATTTTGACTATTATACATTTTAGTAAAGTAAGTATCTTTGTAGAAAATTATTTTGCACGTTTTATTACCTCCTTTACTTATAATTTTGTGAGCTTTTGCTACACACATTTACATTTCTACCTTTCACATTTCTAAAGCAGAAAACCATGGGTGGTCTGTGCTTCTCTTCTGTGATGATTTAATTTTGGAGGGGAATATCTGTCATGCTAGTTCCTCAGAGAAGCACTACCCAGTCTTTGTCATCTGTTGTTCTAGAACTTAGTACACGTCTTCTGGGCTGGAGAATTTGCTTTGGGTATCTGACTTCTCTTAGAGGGGTAATGTCCTTTTTGACCCATCCTACTAGGCACTGTTTACATGGCTTTCTCACTGTGCACATTTGTCAACATGTGATTGTGTTCATATCTCAGATGAGATGTAATTATTAAAAGGGGGAAATAAACCTATGTGGGTTGATCCTGAACCATCTCCTCCTGACTACGGCTGGGACTGTTCAGACCTGCGGAACAAGCCTCAGGAGAGCCTCTCTATGTTGGCAAAGGAGGGGCTCTTACCATATGAAAATAGAAGACTCGTTTGCTTTTCTAATTGGCCACAACTAGCCCAATAGGAGAATGCATTTCCACATGTACAGGGATGTTTCTGTATTTCCTAGTCTGTAAGGTTCAGGTGGAGCTTAGGCCCTTGCTAGCTCCTAGGGCCCAAGACTTTGGAAGGGAAGCTCAAGACAATTTTGCCTATTGCTCCACACCTTCTGCCCAGCCTTTCCTCTGGCTTAGAAAGTATGTGAGAAGAGCAGTTTGAGGTTGTCGCCCTGAATGACCTGTTGCCTACTAGCAGATAAGTGTCCTTGAAGAGATCAGAAGTTTCAAACGTGTCCTTTGTCTGTACAGCTGAGCCTGTTTCATCATCTTTCATATTTACTTTTCTTTGGGTCTCCTTCCCTCAACATGCAGCAGAAAGAATTACCTGGATAATTTAAATAGGCACTTAAAGTGTCCATATGAAAGCAGATCTATGAAACACTGCAAGTTCTGCCAAGAATGTAGAGAAACAGGAATGTGATTATACTATTGGTGGGGACTAAAATGGGGCAGCCATTATGGAAAACAGCATAGAGGGTTTTGCCTATACATTAAGAAATAGAACTACTACCCAATCAGGCAATTCCAGTTCTGGGCATTGATTCACAGAAAAGGAAATCAGTACATTAGAGAGTTCCATGCCATCTTCTGTTTATTGCAGCCCTGTTTATAGCACTCAGAATCAATATATAGACAAGAAAATGTAGTACACAAGTGCACATGTGCATGTCCATGCACCCACACAGTTTGCACACGTGTACACATAAAGAGGTACTATTCAGCAGTGAGAGGATGGAAACTGTCTTGACATTTGCTAAGACATGATGGAACTGGAGATCAAATACAAGGCAAAACAAGCCAGGCTAAAACAACAACAGCAACAACAACAAACAAAGCTCAGCTCTTAAAATCAGTGAGTCCAGTGGTGTTTTTCACATCTTGGGAGAGAAAATAAAAGGAATGGATGAGAAGGGTTGCTTAAAGTATGGAAAATTCACAACAGGATAGGAGAGGTTAGCAAGGGTGTTCTACTGTAAAGACAATGGTTATTACTATCTGTACTATATGATTTAAAATAGTTAGACACTTTTGACTTTTCTTTTATTTTTGGTTGTGAGCCTAGCCTTTAACGGCTGAGCCATCTCTCCAGCCTATTGACTTTTCTTATCACAAAGTAATAACCAAAAAGTCTGTGGGTAATCTAGGTATACCTATGGAGTAAATCTATATAATATAGACGTGCACTGTGGCATCACAGTGTATCCCAGGAAAATGTATAGTTGTAGTAGCAATTAAGAAGAATCTGAAATGCTGCTGTGTCCTCTACCCAGTTTTACATCCGTCATAGTCCAGCCAGCACGTAGCCCCAGTCTTTTCTTGGCATTTCAGAGTAGAAGTGGCCACATGTAGTCCTGTCTGTCTCTGGTATTGTGGTCTCCTGTTTCTATCAGTTAGGTACACTGATGCTGTTTCCCATACTTGCGTGAGAGCTCACACATTGAATACAAGCTAAGTATCTGTTATGAGGACTTTGAGAAGTATACCCTGCTACTGGGGATTAGTAAACTCTGAAGGTGGCTGCAGGAGCCTGGGAAGAGGAAGGGCAGCTTACAGGCTAGCTGTCTGTTTGTTACTCTCCAGACCACCCCTGTGTAGGGAAGATGCCTTTGCTGGTGAGCTGAGAGACTGGAAATCTGGGTATATGAAAGGAGCAGTCACAGTTTAGGACCAGGGATATTCCTTGGAATGGAGTGTTGTCTTTTCCCACTCCATCTCCAGCCCAGCAGTGTTAAGCTTCAGTCAAAACTTGCTTCAAATAAAGCAATGACAAAAGCAAGCCATTTGGACTGTTTTACTTATCATGTGACTTGGGGTCCTCAATATGGATTCAGCACAGCTGTGTTTTTTAATAATCTAGACCAGATTAAAGGGCCCTGCGCTTGAGACGTGTACTTTATTTAACAATGTGTTACTTATAGCACCTCAGACACAAGTGGGCTTCTACATTTCTGTTGGAGAAGCTGCAGGTATGCACAGTAAGCTATAGTTTCCACAGGGTTTTTCTTTTCTAAATCCTATGAAAGGAAGAAAAAATGCAAAAAAAAAAAAATCAACAAACCAAGCTTCTGTAGCTCCTATGTCCCTCAAATAAATGAACAGTAATTAACTTACACAGTTCAGTTCATTTAGTTTTTAAAATAGCTCCATGCTATTTTACTTTTAAAATATCTTAGGAGATTTCCTGAAGAGATCATTACACCAAGTTGGTCCTGACTTGTGTAGGCAATAAAGCAAATAAAGTCATTAAAAATAATTTGAACAAAAGGAGTAACTTGATATTATGCCATCTACATTTGGTTAAAATGACATTTTAAAGTTTGCTTTCATCTTACCAAACAGATCTCCGAACAGAAAAAAAAATGTGATTAATAAATTATCCTCCATAAATCTTATGATAACTATTATAGTCTTTGGAGAATTATGAATCCACATCTGGAAAAAGTATTTTATATGCTACTGCCTGTAAAACAGCATGCCATGCATTTTACAAGTGCACGTTAGTTAGTAAAAATACGGTATGGTTTTTTGTGTTCATCATTTTCCCCTACAAAAGAAGTGTAAGCCTAGTTTATTTCATAGTAAAGAGTGCTAATAAAGTTTATATGACGCTTGTTTTCCTCCCTTACTTTGGTGCTAATGTAGTTTCACTGGGTTAGTTTGAAGGAGCTTTCTAACCCAGCTCAAGGAAGCCATCACTAAAAGCAAAGTCAGCTGGTGCCCCTAGTAGCTGGAGTGGGCAGAAATCAGCTGGTCCAAGGGGTGGCAGAAACATCACAGGAGTACACTGAAATCATCAGAGCTGTGCACCTCATCCTGCCTTGTGTGTGTGTGTATGTGTGTGTGTGTACATGGGCCTGTGTGAAAATGTCTTTGTGTGTTTGTATGTGTGTATGGTGTGCATATGTGCCTGTGTGTGTGTGTGCACATGGGCCTGTGTGTAAATGTCTTTGTGTGTTTGTATGTGTGTATGGTGTGCATATGTGCCTGTGTGTGTGTGCGCACATGGGCCTATGTGTAAATGTCTTTGTGTGTGTGCGTGTGTGTGTGTGTGTGTGGTGTGCACATGTGCCTCTGTGTGTGCACGTGCACTCATTATCCTGATTCTTTTTATCCTTTTTCAGATTCATAGTAGGTCTCCTGAGTTCCTGACTCAGAATGCATGCAAGATAAGATCATTTTTAGAATTAGAAATTTGATTAAACTTAAACATTTGTTAAGGAAAACGAGCAAAGTGCTTTGAGAGCCAACAGTGTCCCTTGGAAATAGAAAATGTTTTCTCGTTTCCAGGCAGCTGTTTGTAATAAGAAGTAGCTGCTGAGTGAGAGGGAAGGACGCCATTAAGTGAAGGTAACCCCTCCAGGGTTTTATGGAGCACCACAGTCATGCAAGCACCATCAGTGATAAATATCACAATAGTGGTTACAGCGCATCTGGTTTTATTTCCATGTGGATCCCCGAATACACTTCAATCCAAGTCACAGAATACATTTAACGATCACAGAAATGCACAAGCTTAATGTACACAAAAGCAACCTCAGGGAAAAGAAAAGATGGCCAAGTCTTATTTCCAGAAGAATGACCTACCAGGATCCATAACAATAACACCTGTAAACCAAATTCTCTTTTGTTTGGATTCTGGAAAAGCGAGCGGCACACCAGACTTTCCTAAGTAGATACCAGGCCTTCAGTCTCCAGAGAGTTTTAATGCATTTATCTTGGAGGCCTTATTTCCAAACATTTAGAATGATCAGATTAAGGGCTTGGGGTGCTGCTGGAAAAACAAGGGTCTTGAAGTACCCTTAGTCAGCCTGTGGAGGTAGCTCAGCTGGTAAAGTGTTCACTGCATGAAGACCTGTGTTTCATCTCGAAAACCCATGTTAAAAACAAACAAACAAGAAAGCAAACGAACTGAACAAAACTGGGTTTGGGGACATGTTCTTGTGACTTTAGCATTAAAGGAGACCGGCAGATCCTGGGGCTTATTGGCCAGTCATTCTCATCTAATTAGTGAGCTACAGGACAGTAAGAAACCCTGTGTCTAAAAGCACTGTGACATATGCTGAGGAATGACACTGAAGCTAGACCTCTGGCTTCTGTCGTAACTTCACATACAAATCTATATCTCCTCTTGAGTAAGATACGTGCGTGAGTACACACACACACACACAGACAGACACACACAGACAGACACACACACAGGCACAGACAGACAGACACACACAGACACAGACACACACAGACACAGACACACAGACACACACACACAGACACACACAGACACACAGACACACACACAGACACACACAGACACACACAGACACACACAGACACACACACACAGTCACACACACACACACAGACACACACACAGACACACACACACACACACACTCTGTTCAGCATTATAACTTCTTATAGAAGGAATCTGAGGACCAGAATGAAGCAGGAATAATGCTTAAACCAGGAGTTTGACCCTATGCTTCCTGAATTCAGCTCTCCCAACTCCAATGTAATAGTTTGAAACATTTCTGGCTTAAAATGTGCAGGATCACATTAGAGGAATAAGGTCTTCATTCTTTTACTGGTATCATTAAAATTATACCTTAGAATCCTTTGACACAGGTAGCTGATATTGCAGCCTAGAGTACAAGAGAAACATCCATTTCTTGCTATGTACATGAAGACTATCTGGATAATTCTGGGGGAATTATGTTCACTACTGTAGTTTTCTAGGCTTATTCTGCCAATAACTAGATGAGAGAGATCACGGAATCCATACAGTGGCCATGCACAGAGATTCCTCCAAGCGGAAGATCACAGCAGGTGATTGCTTAGATCCCTTTCAGATAAAATGGCATGTTAAGGAATTATTGCAAGCCCAGTGTCAGATTTGAAAGTCAACATATCAGCAAGGCATTCAATGTGGCATTTCTCCTTTGAACTTAAACACTTGAGCTAGCAGCCATCTTCTGAGCCTGGAATTACGCTACAAGTTACTTACTTTGTATGGAGTTAGTCATGTGGCTGAGCTATTAGGGAGTACCTAGGCACACGGTTTCTATTCATCTATGGTTTAGTGTGGGTTTGTTTGCATGGTAGCTGGAGTTTTAAGAGGCAAAATAAAAGGCAGGGAATCAAGGTTTTGGAACACAATTATTTTCATTTCATTATATTGTCAAGGCACAAGACCAGGCAGAGGCAAGTAGGAGAGCAGACAGCTATGGCTCATGAATTGAAGAAGTTGATTAGTTGGAGTGCAAAGTCTATGTAACTTGGAAACTCAGCCAAATGGAGAACTTTAACCATTTTTTCAACTTACAATAGTGCTTAACTTATTGTTGAAACTACCATTTCTTCCATAAGACAATGGTGGTTAAGTCATTTGAATTTCTTTAATCACTATAAAACCTAAGAAGTAATCACAAATATTTAAAAGATGACATTGCTGAATGTGTGTATATTTACATGTGTATATGCAGGTGGATGCCAGAGTTCAATATTGAGTGGCTTCTTCTTTTGTTCTCCACACCATTTTTAAGACCAGGTCTTGATTATGTAGTTGGTGAGACCCCAGGCTCTGTCTGACTCTGCCCCACAGCACATGGGCTTTAAGCTTGTGCCACTATGTCCTGATTTCTTCCTGGGTGGTAGAAATCTAAACCCAGGTCCCTCATTTTTGCACAAAAAATTGTTTTATCCACAGAGCCATCTCTTCTGACTCCCAAACAGACATTTTATCACGACAAGTAAGAGTGAGATTAAAGTCAAATGGTGGCTGTCCCAATTTTCCATTTTCCTACATGGAAAAAACAAAATTGGTTTACCACCCAAAACTGTACGAAGACAAACTGAAGAAATGAGAGTCATGGGTTGACACTCTCTGTATCTAACATATGGCTTTTATTTTCCTTGCATTTCTGTGGACTGGCAGAAATGTCACCCAAAGTGCCACTGCTCTGTGTGGCAGAACTTGAGGAGCACTGATTGCTCCCAAGAGCCCTGGTGCTTAAGGTTGGGAGGCAAACCAGCTCACCCTGTGTGGTTTTTGTACATGCTTGCAGTGCAAGTCTGGGCTCCACATACAACTCATCTGTAGACCTGCTGCAGTGAGTGAAATGTTATCCCGAGTATCTGTCCCCATGGGAACTTATATTTAATTTTCTAAAGTATCAGGGACTGCATGCATCTCTCATCTAAGGGGCATGATGCTGGGGTTTGGCATTACAGCTTTGTCCTTCCCTGGTGTGCTTGTAGGAGGGCTCAGCTCTCCGGGAGCCTGTTTGTTAGCTTCATTCCGCACTCATCAACTGGGGAGACTCCATGAAACCTTTCACTTGGCCCAATTTGATAGTTTTCTGCCTGTGAGATGAGAGCACAGTCAGCACTTTTCTCTGTTATATTTAATTTTTGCATGCATTAAATGAAAACAATCTGTGTTAAGTGCTCAACAGTATGCCAGGATCATACCAAACACTTACTATAAATAACTGATCATTACAAGCTTGGTGTTTTCTAGTGTTGGTGATTTTGCCCAACCCTCCCATTGAGCATACCATGTTAAAGACTTCTTTTCATTTTAGCAGCAATTGGGTCTTAATTTGTAAAAGCATAATAATAAAAGAAGGTTAAACTGTAGCCATGTTGTTTTTTGTTTTTGTTTTTGCTTTTAGTTTTGAAATTGAAAGCAAGATCTCTTTAAGTTCAAGGCCACCCCAGTTTACACAGACAACTCTAGGCCAGCCAGAGCTGTACCTAATAATTTCTTTTCTCAAAAAAAAAAAAAAGCCCACAAAAACTGTGTTGTGTACTTACATCTGAATATTTGTAACTAAGATCCTCCAAAGAAAGACTGTGTGGTAGTTATCTCTCTGGGTCTAGGTTATCTCACTGAATATAATCTCAAGTTCTATTCATTTACCTGTGCTTTTCACTTTTTCTTTCCAGTTCGATAGTGTTACATTGTGAATATGTACCAAATTTTTATTATCCATTCATCAATTGTAGGACATTTAAATTATTTCAATTTCCAACCCTACACAAAGAAGTATAGAGAAATACTAACTGTTGAGAGTAGGAGAAATGGTTTACCCCAGGGAAGAACAGACCAGTTGGTTATCAGATGTGAAATGGTTAGCTTTGAAAACAAATACATAAAGTAACATTATACAGACTGAGCATGTTATATTTATGTGTTTAAGGACACACAAAGGCAATTCATGAAAAAAGGGGCCATGAATTTGAAAGAGAACAAAGAGGGATATTTGAGAGGTTTGGAGGAAGGAAAGAGAAGAGGATAAATAAAAAGAGCAAAGTGTATAATTAAAAAAATTGGACAAACAACAAAACTAGGAGAAAATATTTCAGAAAATTTATATCAACTTTGCTCTAGTGGTATTGCTATTCATTTAGCTTCAAGAGTCATTTGCCACTTCTCTGAAGGAGAGAGAGAGACAGAGAGACAGAGAGACAGAGAGAGACAGAGACAGAGAGAGACACAGAAAGAGACATAGAGAGAGACACAGAGAGAGAGAGAGACAGAGAGAGAGAGACAGACAGAGAGAGACAGAGAGAGAGACAGACAGAGAGAGAGACAGAGAGAGACAGACACAGAAACAGAGAGAGAGACAGAGAGAGAGACAGAGAGAGACTGCCTGCCAGGCAGAGTCCAGACAGGTCAGGGTTTGTTGGCATATTTCCCAGCCTGCTGAGGCATGGAAAGATAAGAGGAGGTGCACTTGAGACTCAAGGCAAGGGACTGAAGATTCTAGTGACCTTGGTGGAAGGAACAGAGAGGCTTTTGGATAGGAACAGATGTCTTATGTGTATTTTTCAGCAAATTGTTTCTGGTAACTTGTGGCTTTGCTTCCCACGGTATTGAAGTATAAGAAAGTCATAAGAAATACAATCTCTGTTGGTTTGGTAATGACCTGCAGCTCCTCCATTATCTGTCTCTTGCATCTTTTTTCTATCTTCCTTATAATCAGCCTCACTCCCCCTCTCAGAGGACTATTTGCCTTTGTACTGTCTGGACCAGTCAGATTTGGTCTCTCAACTATGGGTGGTTTACACAAGAAGGAGGGAGGGAGGGAGGGAGGGAGGGAGGGAGGGAGGGAGAGAGAGAGAGAGAGAGAGAGAGAGAGAGAGAGAGAGAGAGAGAGAGAGAGAGAGAGAGAGAGAGAGAGAGAGAGAGAGAGAGAGAGAGAGAGAGAGAGAGAGAGAGAGAGAGAGAGAGAGAGAGAACAGGATCATACACAATGAATATCAATGACCAGCACATGTCCCTCTTACAGATGATTATCTTGGGACTCATTTACACTAATGGCTTTTGGCCTTTTATAGTTATTCTTTATTCCCAATTCTGATACCTGTGTTAGCTCATCCGCAAGAAGGACCTCCACAGCAACATGAGTTAATTATTTTTGTAACTATTCTTACTGTCTTTTTTGTTAGTTTGTTTTAATATCTCCAAAGACATGGTTCTTGGCAAAGTATTAATCTTTAGTTTTCCTAATGCTGAAGAAACCACTTCAGCAGGATTTTGGCCCATATCTGTGCCAGTGAATTCTCCTCTTGCCTCAATACATTCTTTTTAAGGTACAAATAAAAAACTGATCTCTGCATATATGCACATGCATGAATGTACCATGCCATTCTCTTTGCTTGGAACTTAATTTTAAAATTTCGATGGCAAAGATTTTCTGTAGCAATTTTTTCATTTGAAAAAAGAAACAACAGTACAGCCATTGATAAATAAGAAAAACCAATATTAGGAGGAGGTAAGAATATTAGTAATAGCATTAACTATATCATATTAAACTTGATTCCATAAATTATTTTTAAATCTCATGACTCAAAATGTGAAAATGCATAGGTTCATCACTTTGTTCTTTTCTCTATTGGGTTGACATGTATATGTCTGTGTTTGGCATTTTTAATCTTGAGCCATTTAATTGTTAGCTTATAAGTTTTTACTTAATCAGAAAGAAAAATATCTTTGTGATGAGGTGGCATAAAAATCCCTTACTACACAGAAAGCCAGCCTTAAATAATTCTTTGAAATAGAACTGACCTCCATGGACTAGAACGAAGGCAGTAAGGAAACAGAATGTTCCCTGAAACAGAACCCAGAAGCCAAAACTCGTGATTCCCTCAAGGGTTGAAAATATTTCCCCCTGAATTAACTTATACTTGTGTTTCTGCCACTATGTTTTTTTTGCAGTGAACATTTGATAAAGATGGTCATTGTTCAGTTTCCAGGTGGTCTGCAAGACCTGGATGCTACCCATGATCCTGAGCAGGAAGTCTTTGATAAATCTAGATGCAATTTCCCTAATGATGCTATTGATGCCTGCTACAAGTTGACTTATGCATCTTCTGAAGATGTGTGTGTGTGTGTGTGTGTGTGTGTGTGTGTGTGTGTGTGTGTTTCACAAATACACATTTATCAAAATCTTGTAAAGCATTAGCCATAGTTATAGAAATGTTTCAGAAAGCAGAAACCAAGAAAATATTCATAGGTAGAGCTAAAGCCAGCAACTGCATAATCATGATAAATGGTAAGGATGGGGTTCTTCAGGCTGAGCTGAGTATAGACCTAATCAAGAGATTTTCATGCTGAGTTGTAAGGGCTCTCTAGGATGATCTGAGTGTTCTTAGGAAAACGTGTTGGATGAGTAGAGTAAGCAGCTTTTGATTGGATCCCAAAGATCTTTGTTACCTCTTGGCAATAATGCCTTTCTATCACTACCCATCAAGGACATAAGAACTTTCTGACAAAAAATATAGTAAAGGTAATGGGATGTAGACTCCATGATTATCTCCTAAAAGACTGTGAATTAACTCTTGCTGGCTCTTTTCCACTGGTTCTTACTGTGTACTTGTTCTGTCTACAAACTACCCCGTCACCACCTGCCCTAAGTAAAGGATCATATGGCTATGACATAAGATGTCTGTGACTGATATCCAGGTACGATCAAGTTCCTCATCTCAGCACAACATAAAGAACTGGATCGTATTAACAACTATGTCACTGAGCTTCAACTGTTGTCTCTATCCAAAAACGCATTCAGAGAATACAGAATCCTTACTGCATCCTGGAACAGATCCTGAATCAGAGGAATCTGAGATGCTATGCCAGCTGTGAGTTAGTCTGTGTGTTGTTTTCATGCTCTTGCTTTTGTGTAACTTTTTATGATGCTGTGGATGTTGTATTACTCTTTTCCAGAGAAGAAAACCCTGTATAATTTTATATATAGAAAAATGTCTGAATAGAGTTTAGTTCAAATTATCTTGGAAGTGACTGACTTCAAAGTGTACAATGGTCCAATAGGATGAAGATAGAAGCTGGAAGTATGTTCTGGTCTGATAATCAATAGACAAGAGACCCAAGAGCTGAAGGTAGTCCTAGGAAAGCTCCTGGAATAGTCCCTCTTGCTCAGGAGATCTCCTGTTTTTATCTTGTTTGGGCCTTCAGCTGGTTGGATGAGGCTCACCTATGTTACAGAGGGCAGATTGTTTACTCCAAGATCATGGTTTAAATGTCAATCCCATCCAGAGATACTCTTCAATCAAAATGTTAGTGATCACTGATGGAAACTCAGATCTTAAAGGCAACTTTAGGAGAAGATGGAATTTAAATTTCTAGGCAAGGGGAGAAAGTCTGATAGTATTCTATGAGATTCAGAAATGTTAAGCTGTGACTGTAGCTTACGAAGGACTGAGGTCATTTGCATTGCCTTGCAGATACTGTCCAAGGTCATTAAGTCTTGTTTTAGATGTAATGTTCATTGTATAGCAGGTCATAGTAAATGGTTTTGAATATGTGGGAACACATAATTAATTGCATGTAAACTTAGAGAGAAATGACCACAAGCATCCTGATTACAGAGGAGTACATACCAGGACCCCCAGACCCCTTTCCCATCTCTGTCTGTATGTCACTTTCTTCCCTTTGTGACTTTCATTATGATAATAGAATTTGAGAAATGTTATTAAGATTCACAATTATGAGTATTATTGAAAGGAAGCATGTTTTATCAACTGCTCTAGCTATAAGATTTTCTTTTTGTCTCCACTAGATCAATTTTCTTAAAAACAAAGATTCTGCTTCATATGTCTCTGAAATCCATATCTTTAAGTACAGGAGTGATTCCCCACAGATACTCTGAAAATACTTACTGCTGGATGCTTGACCATGGGCCATAAAAAGATCTTCAATGCGCAGATGAACTTGTAGAATAAATGTATGGTAATAGAATATGTGTGTAGCTGAGCCCAAAGATATTTCAGAATCTTAGGCTTTTAGGAGAAATTTATGTATTGTCTATTTAAAATCATTAGTGTTACACGTGTTTCCATAACTTTAAAGGTAATTGCTGCTTTTAGTGCTAGTAGTGCTCATGGTTGAATCCTGAAAGTCAGCATGGATGCATTCTAGAGTTTAATTAGGGCACTGTGCATGTGAATGTTTGTGGTGTGTGTGTGTGTGTGTGTGTAATTTGTATGCATGCGTGTAGTAATTTGAATGCATCGTGTAGCTGTATAAAATTGTAAGGTTGTGTTTCTGTGTATTTATTCCTGTGTGTGGATCACTTCTGAGTGTGTGTATATGGAGAGAGGGTGACAGAGAGAAAGAATAGAAAGTGACTGAAGGAGAGAAACAGCAGAGGCAGTTCTGAGGTCACATAAGTACAGCGGAGGCCACTGTCCAGTCTGGAGTGTTTTACCAGGTGATGAAACTTCTAGACTCCATGGAAAATAGAATCTGAACTTCTTCTCTAAATTGTAAGTGTTTGCTTCATTGTGGCTTGCTGGCACTAGGATTTGGTCTGTCAAGGGTGTAATAAAAATTAGCATAGTGCTTTGAAATGCCAAGGAAAACAAATGCTCAACAGGAGCCTAAACACGCACAGCAGCCAAGGGATCTTACCCCAGCAACAGGACTGGGGTCTGGGTTCTCAGGAATCAAGGAGGTCTCTGGAGGCAAGTAAACCACGTGATTACAGCACTCTTGGTGGGAACACTTGCTAGGCAGTAAGTTGCAAGGCAGTAAGCGGGACACTTGATGTGGGCTTCCACCTGCAGCATTGCTGAGATTAACGTGCACCGTTGACCAGTTCAACCAGAACATTTTCAAGAGGAATCAGATGCCGGTGCCAAGCTGCCTCAAAACAGATGGGCAAGCACAGAGAAGGAGCACAAGGTGAAATACCACATGTCAGGAGAAGATATTTCAAACTTAATTCACAACAGGCAGATACAGTGTGGAAGAATAAACTGGGTTGTGTATATTTCTGGTGTGAACCCACATCCCTCTTCTTAGCCTCTCCCACTGAACCTCTTAGGTTTCTAAGACTCACCTGTTGTGAAATGCTAGCATTTGTTCTTGGAAAAGGACTTCAAGTAATGTTTTCAGTCTTTGTAAAAAGTTCTGTTTTCATGAATTCAGTGTGAGACCTAACATGTCATCACGTTCTTCAGTGTTAAGAAGAATTCTTTCTTCTGTCTTTACTGGAACAGAGAGTGCTCTAACACTATTATGTATCAAGGTCTTCCATTTTAAGCCCTTGTTTTTATTGGACACTGCAAACTACATATATCTAAAACCACTAGATTGTAGGCCAGATGATCAGGCTGGGGAATAGCCACTTATTCCCAGGTTCACGTCAAAACTGATTGAAACAAAGATTCAAATATGCCACCTGCATAATTTCCAACTGTAATTTACTAGGAACCCAGCCCTTTCCCAAGTGTTATTTGTAACCACAGGTTGCGTTTGTTGTTGTTGTTTGTTTGTTTGTTTTTTAACCAAGTTCCAGATTGATGCTGCATGGAGCTTGAAAGAACCCTTAAATGTGCCTAAATTGTTAGTGTGTGCGGGTTGCCACTACTAAGGCTCTGAGCCTATTTTGTGGGACAAAACCTGTAGCAGGGACTATCAGTGCTTATTAGTCTTGGAAAGAAGAGTCACAAGGAGGATCATGCCTACAAAGGTGAATGAGAGACGGTGACAGAAATGTTAGGTGTATAAATTAACTGGTGAAATATGAAATGGCAACTGACAAATGTATAAATGAAAAGAATACATTTGCATTTGAAAACAGTAAAATAAGTATAAAGTTTTAAAAGTTATACATACAACCATAGACGTCGTCCCTACATGAGGCCTGTGATATATATGTATTATTAACATTCATTAATTAATAAGGATAATTGCAAACTTGTTAAGCCCAGATGTGAATAATAAAAAGAGTATTGATTTTAGCTTCAGAAAGTATTAATTTGAATCTAGCTTTTTTCCTTTGTGACCTGTGTGGCTTTTGTTAAGTAATTTAACTACTCTGTTTCTTTTGGTCGGTAGTGAAACGGAGAAGGCAATACTTATCTAATTCCCATTACCATAATGGACAACTATGCAGGTGCATAGAAGCCATTTTATAAATAAGTGTAACAGGAATGAATGGATAGATGAATCTATAGCTTATACATGAGGCCTGTCTGGGGTGCCTGTGGAAAAGGGAGCAAAGAAGAGTAGCAAGTTGCTGTTTAGAGTTTGGAATGTGTGAACAGTGATGACTGCCAGGAAGTAACACAGCTGTTTTTGTGGAATGACAGTAACTTTGGAGAGAGAAACCTATCCGATGATCTTGTATCTGGCTGTTCCTAGGGGACATTTCTCTACATCTGCCCCAGTGTGGGCAACTGAATCACCCACAGCTGGTTGACTTCTTCCAAACCCATGCAAAGACGTCATGCAAAATGCTTCTGCAGCTGAATGGAACTCAGCTCTTCCCATGGAGCTCCTGTGGGGATGCCTAGTCACTGAGCACTATCAGTAATAGGGCAGTCAGCAGAGTAGCTTCTTTTTGCATCAGCAGGCTTCCACATTACAGAGCCCAGCAAAGCATCAGACATGCTTTTCATCATGTAAAACTCAGAACATGGTTCAAGGACAGCAGCAAATGCTTCATGCTTTGTTGTGAAGGGGAGAGGCTCATATATTTAAGGGAAGAATCTCTGCCTAGGGTAAGAATTCCACCAGCAGTCTTCTTGGAGGTCTATCCTATTCACTCTTTCATTTTAGGGCATCAGTGTTCCCATTGCCTTGGGTTATGTTTAATAGCTATGTAGTGAGTCACTTCGGTGTGTGTGGTTCATTGCCATAACTTAGGGATGTTGGGTAGCTGCTCATGGCTGACATCACTCTGCCTATTAAAAGTTTTGACGTGAACTTCTGCTGTTCCTCCTTTTTGTCTTCCACCTGCCCCTTTCTTTTTGTTTTTCTGAGATGGGTTCTTGCTACCCCCAGGCTTGATCTGAGCTTCTGAGTTTCCTGCCTCGGCCTCTAGGATGCCAGAATAACAAATGCTCAGCCCAGACTCAGCTCAAACAATACATCAGGCAACGTAACCCACAATCTTTCCAGTTTATTTATTTATTTTTTGAGATAATTTATGTTGCCAAGGCTTGCCTCAAACTTACTGTGTAGCTGAGGGTAGCCTTGAAATTCTGGTCATCTTCCCTATACTTAGTGCAGGGAATATAGGTGTGCATAATTATGCCTGGTCTCATTATAAATGGTAAACTAAATTTAGCAATTCTTGTTGTTGCTGTTAAGGAAGTTACTTGGGCACTGCATTATTATAAGCATGATGAGACTACTCCAGAAGAGGTTTGCTCCATGGCATGGAGCCTTCACAGGCATGCTCAAGTCTTTTTTTCCTGAAACAGTATGGCACAAAAGCTTGTTACAGAATGATATAAGGGCTGAAGAACTATCAAGAAAGGAATTGAGGGAGAACAAGAGAGGAGACAAACTCACAGCCAGAAGGACAATTGTCACTATTTCAAACATGTAAGCAGGACTGAGAACCGAGTAGAGTACCAGAGCTGCAAAGGATGAACAGGGGCTCCTTTTGTAAAATGGTTGGCATGCCTCAGGATGTAGTCTGTTAAAGGATCACACACAGTATCACTCATCTAAAACAGGAAATAGCCTTACTTTAACTGGTAAAAGATCAGCTATCCAGGTCACATTTTAGTGCTTGTAGTTAGTGGATTTTTACAGATCAATTCCTACAGATACTTCAAGAAGGAGTGGGTTCATTAAACCTCCAGACTTAAGGGAAGGGAAAACTTGTTGACAATGTTAGGTTTAAGCTTGGGGGTAAAAGAAGGATGAGATGGGAGAATTAAAAATGGATGAAGGAGGTAACATTCAAGGTTCTGTATCCTATCCCCTTTCTTAGTTCAAGATCCAGTGCATCAAGTGCACAGATCACTGACTGTCTCAGCTAGAGCCTGGCTCTCAATGAGTGGCTCACCTCACTCAACTTTCATTAATTCAGTCTCAGTATTTCAGGCCTTTCCATCTCAGCCTTTAATGGAAATGTATTCTATCAGCAACAAAGAGACAGCCATGCTCAGTGGCTTCTGGGGCCAAGGGGTCTTCCTTGTTCATCACTTTAGTTCCTTCAAGTTGTTCACAGCAGATA
This sequence comes from Mus musculus, assembly GCF_000001635.26. NCBI lineage: Eukaryota > Metazoa > Chordata > Mammalia > Rodentia > Muridae > Mus > Mus musculus. The sequence continues at coordinate 9,764,403 of NC_000078.6, forward strand.
ACACCCACATCCTTTCCTGTATCTCAGATCTTCTGCAGCTCAAAGCCTATACTTTCTGCTGTTTTTTGTTTGTTTGTTTGTTTTTGTTTTTTGTTTTTTTGTAGAATTTATCTTCCAGGTAGCCTGTCAAACTGTAAACCCCTTTTCAGCAGATGTGCAAATTTTTTGTTCACAAAACCCTACTCACAAAATACGAATGTGATTTAGCCCATAGGCTTTAATTGAGCACCAAGATTTTTATCTAATCTTGCACTGGAATTACACCAGAAACTGCCACAATGAGAAGGCACACATTTATTACTCTCCTTCTCCTTCTCTTCTTCTCCTTCTCCTTCTCTCCTTCTCCTTCTCCTTCTCCTTCTCCTTCTCCTTCTCCTTCTCCTTCTCCTTCTCCTTCTCCTTCTCCTTCTCTGTCCCCTTCTCCTTCTTCTACTCCTCCTCCTCCTTCTCTTCCTCTCTTCCTCCTTCCTCCTCCTTCTTCTCCTTTTCCTTCTCCCCCTCTTCCTCCTCTTCCTCCTTCTCCTTCTTCTCCTTCTACTTATTCACTTGATATTCTGCTCACTGACCCTCTCTCCATTATAATTGTTATTTAAAGTAAATAGATGCTACTAGACAAGTGCTATGGAAGATATAGAAAAGGAAGGGATATCTAACAGGGAGGTTAAAAGACTTGCACATGTTACACACTCATCATCATCATAACCAGTTTGATGCATAAAGTCTTTGGTTCATGATCAGTGATCCTTTGCCGTGTTCCTCCTATGTCACCATATACCCCAAGGAAAATCTGAATCTTAAGCTTATTCTTCCAATGAACTGAGACGTGAAAGACTTAAGTTACTTACTCCAATCTAAAAAGATTCAAGACTGAAGGAATATAAAACATAAAAATACATGTTGGGACAGGGAGTGGTGGGACAGGGGGTAGACAGAGCTAACCAGGCACAAGAGTGGGGTCTAGGCATGTCCAAACTCTGGAAATCTTATCCTGAGACTTGAAGGAGTAGGATCCCTCCCCACATTGTCCTGGCACATATAGCCCTATGCCCCACCTTTGCTGCAACAGAGGATGTTGCATAGCCTGGTAGCCAGGCTAAGCTTCCTCTCACCTTATAAGGTAATATCTTCAAGCACTTGGAATTCCTCCTTAGGCAAATGAGGTATCCCTAACACCCCAGCCCTGGGCAATGATGTACACTCACCTCAAATGTCTGTATTCATTCCTCAAAGGTTTAAGTGACCATTGGTACCACCATTAAATAAGCTGTCTCACTGAAACTGCCCCCTGAGTGTCTGTTTTTGCCATGCTCACTGCCACCTGACGTCTCTTCACTCTAAGCCATTCTTACCTTGCTTATCTTCTCAGGACTTCTGGTCAGAAAAGTGGAGCCGCAACAGCAAAACCCAGTCATAAATGTCATGTAATCCATTTACGGTTATTTAAAGCAGTGGAGATCTCTTCCTTGTGATTTTGGGACATATCTACACTCATACATAGAAGAGAAACCTCAGTGTGTGGTACTAGAGACAGGAGAAATTTTGTTATGGAAAATTGTTGAACAACTTTGGAACCCCTTTTGAGATGGAAGGCATCCTATCATGAAACATCAGTGTTGTTGGGAAATACTGCAAAGCAGAGTCCTGCATTAGATACAATGTTAGAATAATTATCATTTTTTTCTAGCCTTTCATTCCAAACATCCACAAAGTCAGTTCTTGCCATGAGATTTGCCTTATATATAAGCCATGTTCAGAAGTTCCATTTAGGAATCCTGTAGGTGGGGATAGGAAATCGGTCTTCACTTTTACAGTATTTTCTTCAAGGTTTAAGGAGGTGTGAAAAGTAACCCAGCTTACAGATGCCCAGTGGTTCCAATAATGATGTACACCAGGGCCTGGCTTCTGAATTTTCTCTGTGAAGCCCATATGATTCATCAAAAACTATCAGTTTCTCTTCTTCCCCACGATCACTTTTTGTGAAAACTCCTTTAGTACAAAAGAGACGAGAAGCTGATTTGTCTGTTTGTTGTACACTTATGCCTGAGCCACCTGATCCATTGTTCATTTTTGTAGTTTCTTTCAGGTCTGATCAAAATGAATTTAAAACTCTGTGCTTTAGGAATTTAGTTTCTAGAATGTCAGCTCCATCCTGCTGAGTGTTCCATCAACACCCCTAACCCAGTTATCTGCAGAAACCTTGACCCCTGATGGGGAGCCTTAGATGAAGCCAGAACATTGCTTTAGAAAGGACTGTGAAAAATACATATAAAATACAAAAATGTGAATTATGTGTGAAACAAACAAAACACCAGGCAACATGGAATTCGTGTCAACAAAGGCTCCATTCAAGCCATTGCTTATCTCTGATAGAAGGCTGATCCCAGTGTCTGGAAACAGTAGCAAGGGAGAACTTTCTGCAAAAGAGCTTTGGAAATAATGAAATGATTTCTTTTCACTCCAACTGTTTTTGAGTTTCAAGCTCCCTTCTCTGTTTTTTTTTTTTTTAATCATCTCCCCAAATATTTTTACATGCTGGGGGAAGTTACCAATTGTTGAGACAATCTGAGCCCTGGGTGGGTAATAACCAACATTTATGATAGGTTGATGCATTCAAGAGAAGAGAAAAACTTTTCAAAAGATGGAGCTGACAGTTGAGTTTCTTGCTGACAATGAACTGTTCCTAAGGCTGGGTTGCTTAGGTGCATGTGGCATCACAAGTTGCTTAGGAAGACCCATGCATGGGGATGTCCTGAATTCTGTCACAGTCCAATTATCATGAGGTTATATTTTTGTTTATAAAATTGTTCATTTAATATAATATGCAAATATAATAGCAATTCATATAACTTATATGAATATACTCCTATATTTGTACATATAAATATGATAATATACAAACATTTATATACTATATTAAATAACACAATTATGATTTCATTTTAAGTATTAATTCAATGGATATATTGAATTCAATATAAGATATTAACAATTATACAGCTCAAATGTTATGTATTTAGTATGCAATATATTATAATTGCCCCAATTTTCACACTGCAGTTTGTTTCAATTAAAATATTAAATATAGTGATATTAACCTAAGTAGACTTTGGTGACATTCATCAAATATAACAGTATTTTTGTACTGGTTTCTAAGCTATCTACATAAATCCAAAATATTCTCTCTGAGAGAGCATTTTCAAGAAAGGAGAAACTAATATATCCACTTTTAAAGCTAATCATTTTCAGTTATTCACAATTGCTCTGTTCCTGTCTGGATGGTCACTGGAGACTCTGGCACCCAAGTACCATAGGCTGTCCTGTCAAGTATAATAAGTACGATTCTGTTCAAGTTCAAGGGGGGCCACACAGCTGTAGGTTGGCTCTCAGCCATACCAGCTATCCCCAGAACAGCCTTCCTAAAGTATTCTGGTAGAAAAGAGTCCATGTGGTCCAACTGGCAAAACTTTTGCATAAATATATCTCCCTTTACAAGGCAGATGAGAGTTTGAGGCCTACTGGCCACTACCTCACCCGAAATCCACTGCCACTACACACTTTCATTTATGTGGTGGGCTTTCTGCTTGCTCTTACTGTTCAAATTGCCCCTGGGGCTCATTGAAGGCTCATAAAGAGAGACCTAGGGCAGCAATCATCCAGGCATGGAGAAATGAGACCCCCTAAAATAGAATTTGCCTTTGTGAATTAATATATTCAGGTAAAATCCAACCCACCATACTTAATAAGTATAGACAATTCATTTGTTTCTATATGTCTATATGCTATGAGGGTTTTTTGTTTGCTTGTTTTGTTTTGTTACATAGAGAGATCTCTTCACACTACCACATTGTATCTAGGGGTTAATTGTGTTGGCTAATTTTTATCACTTTGCCACAAAATGAATCACCTAGGAAGAGGGACCCTCAGTCAAAGAATTAACTCCAATAGACTGCCTTGTGGGCATGTATGTAGGGACATTTTCTTGATTGATGCAGGAGGGGCCAGCCCACTGTGGTCAATGCCACTTCTGCATAGATAGCTCTAGATTGAATAACAAAGCATGTTGAATAAGTCATGCCAGCAAGCCACTTATTTAATCATGCTCCTTTAAATTTACGTTATTATTATTGACCAAGTACTTGAATGGAAGCCTGGTTAGAGTCTATGTATTCAGTGGACTTCTACACTTCCTTGTCCTGGCCCCTTAAACAACTTGGCCAATGTTTCAATCCACATGCATCAACAGAATGCCTGCTAATTGTCAGATGATTTGTTAAACCTTTGGGTCATTTAAGAAAGGTTTGACCATCAGTATTAGTCACACAAGCAAGATCTATAGTTTCTATCTACTTACAGTTTGCTAGAAAATCCAGAGAAATCCACTGCTTTATTCCCATACAATAAGTGATATGACAGATATAAGTATTTAGGATAGGGACATGAATAATGACATGGGGCAGGAGTCAGGGATAGCCAAAGAAATTCTAATCAGGCGTGTCTAAACAATGCTTTATATTAAAGAACAGAAGTTTCTTCTTTCTTGAGACCCAGAATTACTGTTCACATAAGTATGCTTGAAATGTGGAGGCTACAGGTAATGATGAATATGTCTAAGTTCTGCCACTAGACTATGCTTGGAAGGCAGGAAAACAGGCTGGGCCTTCTGTTTGAGTTTCATCCTTGCAAGCAGAAACAAACCTCTTCCCTAATTTGACTCCCAACAATGATTATCTTTATGGTATTCATCCATGCTCTCAGGACTCCTCTCAGGACTATTACCATAGGCAACCTTTTAGATCATCCCCATATAAGTGGGTCCCCAAGATGGTTTTTAGGAGATTTTAGTACAAAAACCAAGGAGTAAACCCATAAAGGCACAGGCAGCTTTGTCTAGAAGGCCAATAAAGATAAAGCAGCTTAAAGACCACTTGTCTCAATGCATGGCTGGTCAGACTTCATTCCTGGTAGTCCAACCCTGCTCAACAATGACACAGAGTTGAGTGCAGGACATTGATGAAATCCAGGACAGAAAGTGAAAAAGGCACACAGCCTCAGAGCCTTCTACCCTGTTGTCAGGTGTAAAAAGTAAGCTTTAGAACACCAAGCTTATTGGTAGGATATCATTCTGTCCAAATAGTTGATGTTCTTTGTGATTTCAGCAATAAAATCCTCTAGAATCTGACTTGGGAGCCAGTACTTCCCCTGGGCCCATCGCTGACTGGGGCCTGGACATTCCAGGACTGTATATAAATGGTTCTTTTGCTTCTATTCTGTTTTCCTCTAGGCCTTGACATTGGTGTTAATATTCTGTTTCTCTCTATTCTTCCCCAGAAATCTCTGAGTTTTGTGTCACGTCTAATGAAAAACCAAACCACTACCTCAGCTCTTGAACTTTACAGGGAAGCAAATATTTGCTTCCTTTAGAGGCCCATAGTCACCTTTTAAACTTTTCCACACAAAATCACTTGTTCAAGGAAGGTAAACTCTCTTGCCTGGGAGAGTTTGGCAACTCTTGAGGTTACATCAGCACTGGGTCAAACTAGTGGATCATTATTCATGGGAATGTGGGAATAGATGTTCCATTCTCCTGTTTTACAGATGAGTGGTCTCCTTTCCCATGTTGTGGCAAAACTGACTTAAAGAGATGACCCAGCTAGTACATCATTGAAATTGGCTTCTTCAGAATTCTTTTCTTACCAATAGCAGAAACCACAGGAAGGAAAATAACAGAGCAGCACAATTGTGATGCTACATATATGTTCTGCATCTTGAAATATCCCTTTAACAGCCGGCGTCCCATGGACCCTATATACATGATGGTATAGAGGAGGTGCAAAGGCCACCCTCCCCACTTATCAGTCCAGGAGGCCAGCTTTTCCTGTACTTTTAGAGCAAAGTTTGCAATTCATAGTTGGCTGGGATAGGAGAGCAGAATCTAACTACAGTCCCTGACCCCAAGCTCAGTTTGGAATTTATTTGTCCCACAATTATTGAGCAGCTACAGAGGTCTAGGCTCCAGGCTGAGGCATAAAAGAGAGAGGTTCCTCAAGAGGCATCCTGGAGGCAAACAGAGGTTGTTTAGGTATAAATTCTCAGCAGCTGAAGTCATAAGGTCAGCGGCAGCAGTGATCACCTTAGCCTGGGAGTGAGGCAGAAACAAAGGTATGATTAGTACTTTAGAAGGACATAAGGTGAGGTCATTACTACTAAGGAATTTCCCATGCAGTACTGTACAAAGTCAGGATGCTATGGTCCTTAGACGGATATGAATGCAGAGCACAGGGGCCAGGAGATGCTTAGTCAGGGTCCCTGTGCAATAGCAATAGTCTCAGACTTTGCCTTGTCTTTTTTTTTTTTTTTTCCTCAGAGTGGTTTGGCTTGCAAGGGAGTTTGTATGATCTCTATTGGTAGAAAAGTACAAGGGTATGTTTCTTAGGACTCTCAGTACAAGCTATTCTTTTTGTTTTACCATTTAGCTGGGATTCTGCAAGGAGGAGACCACAGACCATTTGCTAGTCTTGAAGGAGCTCCTTGAACCAGCTTCCTTTCATCTGGCTGTTCTCAGATGTAAAGGACACAGAACAGAAAGTGTCTGAAGGTCTGGGTGGTGGGAGAGAGGGGGTGGAGTGGAAATTCAAAGCAAGGCTCTAGGCAGCCCTGATCTGTAGCAGCTCATCAGTGCCCCTGCTTCACATCCGAGTGGGAGCCCGCATGCTCCTACTCCTGCCTGGCTCCTGCCTTGGCAACCGCATCTGGTAGCAATGAGTGGAGCAGAGTGGGGCAGGAGAAGGTCTACTTAAACAAAATGTGTTTTCTCACACACATAAAACCACAGGCCTCCTGGAGGCTAGTGCCCCTCTTTTTCTTGAGTTTGTAATCAGAAGCATGCGATTGAAAGATGGCTTTAACACCCCTATTTTTTACACATAAAGGGGCTTGGCGAGGCTCCTTTGCAGGTCTTCCCAGGGCAGATTAGCCATGTCTAGTGGGTAGAAGTTGACTGGTCTAAATCTCAAGTTTACCAAATCCTTACCTTAGGCAAATGGCTCTGAACCATAGCTAGTACCTGGCAGATGTGTTTACCTCTGAGAGGCAAACAATCAAGTTACGGATGTCTCTGCATTAAGTATGTTTATGATATTTATGTTGAGCTTCACCATGAGATAGCCCCAGCTTAACAGCAGATTGCATACACCTGTAAGACTAGCCAGTGAAAGAGCCTAAGTATTTCCAATGCTCTCAGTAGAGTAAAGCAAGCATTCTAAAAGAAGAAAATGATATGATGGCTGATTATTCATGTTGACATTTAAGATCCTCAGGATATAATGTCTGAATTCTTATTATTTTTTTACCAAAATAATAACTGTCAAGATAATGAATTAAGAACAATACTGGAAAGGCACTGAAATCAGAATCCAGTCACATGAATTGTTCAGATGTTTGGACTGGTGGAAATGGTAACAATCCTTCTCAGGAAATGACTGGGAGTTAGCAAGGAGCTGGAGCTTCACCCAACAGTAATGCAGTGAGAAAATAGCATCACAAAATACCCCCTTTTCCTCCTGGGGGGTTTGCAGCCTCTACATCTGCCTTCTCCAAGGCAGCCGAGTAGATAGACTGGAGGCCAAGTCCAGTGGAGAGAATAAAGGCGCACCTCACCAAGACTCATTATCTCTGGTGCTCTAAGCGAGTGTCCATGCAGTTGGGCTGGTCCATTGGTGGTAAATTGCAGGGGAGGGAGGAGAGAAAATGTGAGTAATGTAAGATTAAACAAGGAATTTAATGGTTTGGAAAGAACTGTCTACTTCAGAACAAATGGATCAATTCACAGGGAGGGAGATTACAACAAAGTAGGAGTGTATAGACACAGACTTCAGGGACAGGGAATCCCCAATGAGGTCAGATGTGTGTGTGTGTGTGTGTGTGTGTGTGTGTGTGTGTAAGTGTGTGTGTGTGTGTGTAAGTGTGTGTGTGTGTGTGTGTAAGTGTGTGTGTGTGTGTGTGTGTAAGTGTGTGTGTGTGTGTGTGCACGTAGATATGGTAGATATGTCAGCATCCTTGTCTGCATTCTCTTGTGGCCATTTTTAAATATGTTCCCAAGGGAAATATTGCAATTTTCATTAAGTTCACCAAATATTCCATGCCCATGCTATAAACTCTATCAGCCTGGTCATCGCTGACTCACTGTGGGACCCTGGAGATGATCATGTTCATTTGCAAGTTTCTTGAGTATTTATAAATTGGGGACTTCATTGCCAAGACCCTCAGCAGCCTTGGGGATTAATGAAAGCCTTGTTCACAAATGTCGTGGAATTCACAAAGGTTTAGATCAATAATTAACAAGAAAGAGAAGGCATAAACATTTCAAATATATATCAACTCCTCAATCTATAACAGCCAATAAGTCTGAGAACAGAGTGACCACAATTTCCCCCAGTGACAGGCAGCCCATGAACTTTCAAAAGTAATTCTTCAATGAGCATAAATTACCACTTAAAGAAACCTTCCATGTATGCCACGGCTGTGGATTTATTAAGTGAAAATGAAACTTTTAAATAAATATCTGGAACAAAAATGTACTTCCCATCAAATTGGGCCACAAGGTAAGAGGTTATAAAACAGTGTGGAGCCTGGAGTCTGAGAGGAGGAGGCTGGGATTTTTCCTTAGATGTTATTTTGCTGAGTCAGCACCTGTTACATCTTCTCCCTTCCTGACTAATCAATGCCTGGACTCTCCTAGTATGAGCCAAGAGCCCAAAATTGATTTAGCAAGATTCTTTTCAGCTTTTAAGGAAACCAAATAGGGTTGGAGATCTTGACTTCTTTCTAATAATGCAGTGATTGATGGTAAATCAATGACACATTAATGATAGACAGATAGATAGATAGATAGATAGATAGATAGATAGATAGATAGACAGACAGACTGAGAGGCTGAATCAATTCACTCCCTTTAGAAGTTTAAGTTATTGCAAGAGTCTTTTAAGGAGTTATGGAGAAATTTAAGGAGCTAACAGACTGCTGATGCTTCCAGTTTATTCCTAGATAGATATGAAAGGTAACAATGACCATTGCCCTGAAAAGATTTTTAACTAGAAAGTGGAAGTGAGCGATTTTGATGATTTCATCTGTATCTGTCTCTCCTTCCTTTTCAAACTTATACATGTATGCATCACACACACACACACTTGCAGGCACACAGATCTCACCTATAGAAATATATACTTAAGAGTCCTTATAGATATTCATGACCAGTCTTAGAATAAGAATCAGTAGGAACAGGAAAGCCAGTGAAGAAGGTCTTAGTGCCTTAGTATAGTCACAGAAATGTCAATCTTAATTTGTGTCTTACAGATATTGTATTATTCCATACATTTCATTTTATTTTCTCATAAAACAGAGAACATTAATTATACTTTTTTTAATTAGATATTTTCTTCATTTACATTTCAAATGCTATACTGAAAATCTGTTATATCCTCTCCCTATCCTGCTCCCCAACCCACCAACTCACTCTTCCTTACTCTGTCATTCCCCTGTACCGGGGCATATAATCTTCACAAGACATTCACAGTGGAATGCTTTATATGGGGTTTAATGGATCACCCTAGTAGGAATATGGAAGACTTTGTTGCTGGGATTAATTTGAACTGTATTGACCTGGCCCAAGATATTTCAAAGGAGAAGAATTTCAGAATGTGGCATAAAGACCATTTTTGTGGTATTTTGGTGAAAATGTGGCTACTTTTTGCCCTTGTCTGACAAGTCTGCCTGAGGCTAAGGTGAAGAGACTCAGATTAATTGCATTGACAAAGGAAGTTTCAAAAAAGCATAGCAAGCTTAGAAAGGAAAAATATAAAATATATGGTTCGAGTATTAAAAGGGTACCAAAAAGTGAAATAGAGCAAAATCCTGTGTTCTAGAAGATAATAGATTAAGGGAGTGGGACCTTAGGGCAAGATCCTACCCAGCTAAATTTAGATCCAGGCAAGGTGATAGACACCTTTAATCTCAGGAGATAGGCATGCTGATCTCTGTGTTCAAGGTCAATCTACAGAGCAAGATCCAGAACAGCCAATTTTAGGTAGTGAAGGAGTTGGAGAACAGAAATCTGGTGATAATGTAATAGAACAAGGGGGCCATGTTCCAGCTCCTGCAAGCAGCAGAACTCTGTAGTTTCAGCCATGTGGTGCTGCAGACCCTCTGGGCCCCTTGTCTGCATGGAACGGATCTCTGGAGCAGGTGGATAAGGAGTTGGCAACACAAGGGAGTGTGGATCTGAATGTAATTTGTCAAATCGAGCATCAAACTTTTTATACAGAAGAAAATAGGGAAGTTGGGTGACACACTGGCAAGGTACAAAGGCGTTACTGGATTCTTACACAAAACAGAGGAACGCAAACACGGAAGAACTGGCAGGAACCAACTGGGGTAAAATTCAATGTTAACAACTGGGTTCAAAACCAGCTCCACCTAAGGTCCACTTAATCTTAGAAGCCAGGGGCAAGGGCTTCATGTCCTTGCCATAGTTCCTACTCTAGTCTATTGTATAGTCCACCTTCCCCCTAGGCCATTGTAAATACTTGTATAAGGGTGTAACTCAGCTACCTATAGTTCTAAGTATCTACTCTGGTTCCTCTTTATGTCAAAAACCTCCTTCTTCCTAGATAATGGTAAATTTCTGTGTAGGGCAGTGACTTAGCTATCCATGCCCAAGGTCTAATCAAGGACTGCCTAGAATCTAATTTAGCTATATGTCAAAATATCAATCCTTAGGAGCACTTGTAATAAAGCAATATTAAGGGAAAACATACAGATCCATTTACCAACTAAAGCAAGGACATTGGAGCATTCTTTATACAGGATGCCACGATTCCAGGAGACTAAGTTCCCGTGAACTTTTTGCCTCAGGTTTTCGGGGCCAGTCGTGCTTGTCACTGCTGAAGTGGGTGTAGCAATGTGGCTCTGGCTTTAGAGTGAATAATAGAAGGGAAAACTTGGACAATCAATGCTGGCTAGCTGGAGCTAAGAAATTAGCAGTGATTAAGAAGAGACCAGTGTCATTGAGGTGAAATCTTCTGGGAAGTGTTTTCTGCGAGCACATAGAAGCTGTGTTCCAGAGACAGCCAAGGTTGTACCTCCCGCTGAAGCTGTACTTGGTAATGGGAAAGAGTCACTAAGGTGGTACTGGTTTTGAAAGCATGAAAGAGTTATGAAGATCAGCTGAGGCTTGGCACTGAGAGGCAATGGAAGGCCATTGGTGAAGGTGCAGCCTCAGTTGATGTTGATGGCCCAGGACTGAAGGGGTCATGCAAAGGATTTGAGGCTTGGCACCATAAAGAGAGCCTATGAGAGGCTATTGGTGAAGTCTAGTTGGAGTGGAAAACCCCAGTGTATTGGAGATGTCAGTACCATGGGATGATCACCAAGAACAGCAGCCGTAGTGGAATGGATCAACCTGAGCTTAGAGTGCTACAGAGGGCAGAGCTGGAGAAGTGATGCCAGCCCTTAGGAGGAGCCCAAAAGATCAAGTGGAATCCCAGACTCTGAAACAAGAAGCTGTAACATTGAAATTGCCTTGGAGACTCAAAGATGTTAAAGATGCCAGAGCCATGGGATACATGCTGAGGAAAGCTGCTAACAGGGAGTGGAACCAGCCCAGGAGAAAGCAATTTGTTGCAGTCAACAAAGATGAAAAAGGAGTGGAGATCTGAAGACCGCTTTGACATCAGCCATGGAGATGCAGAGTTTGGGATTTGCCCAGCTGGTTTTGTCTTTCTTTGGGGATTACAGTTAAGTGATTAGATGTAGAATCTCAGAAAAGACCTTGAATTTTGGACTTTTAACATTCTTGAGACTGCTATAGACTATAAGGACTTTGAAAGTTGGACTAAATGCATTTTGCATTATGCTATGTTTACATATGCCCCCCTCATAGACTCATGTGTTTGAACAAGTCTATGGGGGCCAGGGAGTGGAATGTGAGGGTTTGTATATTCTTGGATCAGGGAGTGAGACCATTTGGAGGTGTGACCTGGTTGGAGTAGGTGTGTCACTGTGGGTGTGGGCTTAAGATCCTCACCCTAGTTGCCTGGAAGTCAGTCTTCCACTAGCAGCCTTTGGATGAAGACATAGAACTCTCAGCTCTGCCTGTGCCATGCCTGCCTGGATACTGCAATGCCTTGATCATAGTGTCTGTTCACAGCAGTAAAACCCTAACTAAGACAGGTACTTTCTCTAGCTCTGCCATTGGGGGCCCTATGCTCTATCCAATAGATGACTATAAGCATCCACTTCTGTATTTGCCAGGCACTGGCATAGCCCTCATAAGAGACAGTTAAATCAGGATCGTGTCAGCAAAATCTTTCTGGCATATGCAATAGTGTCTGGGTTTAATGGTTGGGTTTGGTGGGATGGATCCCCAGGTGGGGCAGTCTCTGGATGATCCATGCTTCCATCTCAGCTCTGAACTTTGTCTCATAACTCCTTCCATGGGTATTTTGTTCCCTATTCTAAGGAGGAACGAAGTATCCACACTTTGGTCTTCCTTCTTCTTCAGTTTCATGTGTTTTGCAAATTGTACCTTGGGTATTCTAAATTTCTGGGCTAAGAGTTCTTTTGTGATTGGGTTACCTCACTCAGGACGATATCCTCCAGATCTATCCATTTGACTAAGAAATTTCATAAATTTATTGGTTTTAATAGCTGAGTAGTACTCCATTGTGTAAATGAACCACATTTTCTGAATCCATTACTCTGTTGAGGGACATCTGGGTTCTTTCCAGCTTCTGACTAATATAAATAAGGCTGCTATGAACAGAGTGGAGCAGGTGTTCTTATTACCAGTTGGAGCATCTTCTGGGTATATGCCCAGGAGAGGTATTGCTGGATCTTCCAGTAGTACTATGTCCCATTTTCTGAGGAACTGCCAGAGTGATTTCCAGAGTGGTTGTACAAGCTTGCAATCCCGCCAGCAATGGAGGAGTGTTCCTCTTTCTCCACATGCTCGCCAGCATCTAATGTCATCTGAATTTTTGATCTTAGCCATTCTGAATGGTATGAGGTGGAATTTCAAGGTTGTTTTGATTAGCATTTCCCTGATGATTAAGGATGTTGAACATTATTTCAGGTGCTTTTCAGCCATTTGGTATTCCTCAGTTGAGAATTCTTTGTTCAGCTCTGTACCCCATTTTTTATTAGACATTTTCTTTATTTCCATTTCAAATGCCATCCCAAAAGTTCCCTATACCCTCCTCCCTCCCCTTGCTCACCTACCCACCCACTTCTTCCACTTCTTGGCCCTGGCGTTCCCCTGTACTGGGGCATATAAAGTTTACAATACCAAGGGGCCTCTCTTCCCAATGATGGCCAACTAGGCCTTCTGCTACATATGCAGCTAGAGACATGAGCTCTCAGGGTACTGGTTAGTTCATATTGCTGTTCCACTTATCAAGTTGCAGACCTCTTCAGCTCCTTGGCTGCTTTCTCTAGCTTCTCCATTGGGGCCCCTGTGTTCCATCCTATAAATGACTGTGAGCATCCACCTCTGTATTTGCCAGGCACTGGCATAGCCTCATACAAGACAGCTATATCAGAGTTCGTTCAGAAAAATCTTGCTGCCATATGCAATAGTGTCTGGGTTTGGTGGCTGATTATGGGATGGATCCATGAGTGGGGTAGTCTCTGGATTGTCCATCCTTTCGTTTAGCTCCAAACTTTGTCTCTGTAACTCCTTTCATGGGTATTTTCTTCCCTATTCTAAGGAGGAATGAAGTATCTACATGTTGGTCTTCCTTCTTCTTGATTTTCTTGTGTTTTGCAAATTGTATCTTGGGTATTCTAAGTTTCTGTGCTAATATCCACTTATCAGTGAGTGCATATATAATGACTTCTTTTGTGATTGGGTTACCTCACCAAGGATGATATCCTCCAGATATATCTATTTGCCCAAGAATTTCATAAATTCATTGTTTTTAATAGCTGAGTAGTACTCCATTGTGTAAATGTACCACATTTTCTGTATCCATTCCTCTGTTGAGGGACATCTGGTTTCTTTCCAGCTTTTGGCAATTATAAATATGGCTGCTATGAACATAGTGGAGCATGTGTTCTTATTACCAGTTGGAACATCTTCTGGCTATATGCCCAGGAGAGGTATTGTTGGATCTTCCAGTAGTATTATGTCCAATTTTCTGAGGAACGGCCAGACCGATTTCCAGAGTGGTTGTACAAGCTAGCAATTCCACCAGCAATGGAGGAATGCTCCTCTTTCTCCACATCCTTGCCAGCACCTACTGTCACCTGAATTTTTGATCTTAGCCATACTGACTGGTGTGAGGTGGAATCTCAAGGTTGTTTTGATTTGCATTTCCCTGATGATTAAGGAAGTTGGACATTTTTTCAGGTGCTTCCAGCCATTCGGTATTCCTTAGTTGAGAATTCTTTGTTTAGCCCTGTACCCCATTTTTTAATGTGGTTATTTGAATTTCTGGAATCCAGCTTCTTGAGCTCTTTGTATATATTGGATATTAGTCCCTTAACAGATTTAGGATTGGTAGAAATTCTTTTCCAATCTGTTGATGGCCTTTTTGTCTTATTGACAGTATCTTTTGCCTTACAGAAGCTTTGCAATTGTATGAGGTCCCATTTGTCAATTCTTGATCTTACAGGACAAGCCATTGCTGTTTTGTTTAGGAATTTTTCCCCTGTGCCCATATCTTTGAGACTTTTCCCCACTTTCTCCTTTATAAATTTCAGTACCTCTGATATTATGTGGAGGTCTTTGATCCACTTAGACTTGAGCTTTGTATAAGGAGATAAGAATGGATCAATTCTCATTCTTCTACATGATAATGGCAGTTAAGAAAGCACCATTTGTTGAAAATGATGTCTTTTTTTCACTGGATGGTTTTAGCTTCCTTTTCAAAGATCAAGTGACTCTAGGTGTGTGGGTTCATATCTGGGTCTTCAATTCTATTCCATTGATCTACCTATCTGTTGCTGTACCAGTTCCATGCAGTTTTTTTTTTCTTTTTAGGTACTTTCTTCATTCACATCTCCAGTGCTATCCCAAAAGTCCTCCTGACCCATCCTCCCCCCACTCCCCCACCCCCCACTCCCACTTCCCGGCCCTGGCGTTCCTCTGCACTGAGGTATATAAAGTCTGCAAGAACAATGAGCATCTCTTTCCACTGATGGCCTACTACATATGCTCTGATACATATGCAGCTAGAGACACAAGCTCCGGGGGGCACTGGTTAGTTCATATTGTTGTTCCACCCATAGTGTTGCAGATCCCCTCAGCTCCATGGGTACTCTTTCTAGCTCCACCATTGGGGGCCCTGTGATCCATCCAATAGCTGACTGTGAGCATTCAGTTCTGTGTTTGCCAGGCCCCAGCATAGTCTCACAAGAGACAGCTATATCAGGGTCCTTTCAGCAAAATCCCGCTAGTGTATGCAATGGTGTCAGTGTTTGGAGGCTGATTACGGGATGGATCCCCAGATATGACAGTGTCTAGATGGTCCACCCCTTTGTCTCAGCTCCAAACTTTGTCTCTGCAACTCCCTCCATGTGCGTTCTGCTCCCAATTCTAAGAAAGGGCAAAGCGTCCACACCCTGTTCTTCCTTCCTCCTGAGTCTCATGTGCTTCACAAATTGTATCCTATATCTTGGGTATTCTAAGTTTCTGGGTTAATATCCACTTATCAGTGAGTACATATCATGTGAGTTCTCTTGTGATTGGGCTACCTCACTCAGGATGATGCCCTCCAGGTCTATCCATTTGCCTAGGAATTTCATAAATTCATTGTTTTTAATAGCTGAGTAGTACTCCATTGTGTAAATGTACCAGATTTTCTATATCCATTCCTCTGTTGAGGGGCATCTAGGTACTTCCCAGTTTCTGGCTATTATAAATAAGGGTGCTATGAACATAGTGGAGTGTGTGTCCTTCTTACTAGTTGGAACATCTGGATATATGCCCAGGAGAGGTATTGCAGGATCCTCAGGTAGTACTATGTCCAATTTTCTGAGGAACCACCAGACTGATTTCCAGAGTGGTTGTACAAGCTTGCAATCCCACCAAAAATGGAGGATTGTTCTTTTTTCTCCACATCCTCGCCAGCATCTGCTGTCACTTGAATTTTTGATCTTAGCCATTCTGACTGGTTTGAGGTGGAATTTCAAGGTTGTTTTGATTTGCATTTCCCTGATGATTGAGGATGCTGAACATTTTTTCAGGTGCTTCTCAGCCATTCAGTATTCCTTGGGTGAGAATTCTTTGTTTAGCTCTGAGCCCCATTTTTTAATGGGGTTATTTGATTTTCTGGAGACCACCTTCTTGAGTTCTTTATATATATTGGATATTAGTCCCCTATCTGATTTAGGATCGGTAAAGATCCTTTCCCAATCTGTTGGTGGCCTTTATGTCTT